>NC_068362.1:43836101-44178601 GCF_020536995.1 Dreissena polymorpha | reverse complement strand
TATAAAACATACATATAAAAATTTACATGTTCCCTGTCTGCCGAACCCGATCCATGGACTATAGCCACAAGAGGTTCCTATGTACCTATGTAGCCGGATTGCGCCCTCAGAGCGCCCAACACCGACACAGATCACGCTACTCTCCGGTCAAACACAATACTACATAGGACTGCTGCCTTTGTCACCATATTATCAGAATCATTAACGTGCAAAATGGAAACTTTCAACTGTCCTTTCACTTCATACATAAGCCATTGCCGATCTTCAATGATCGCTTATTTCCGAGAGATGCATTTTATTTTTTTCAAACTTCGAATTTTGATATATGTTTAACTTATTCATTTAGATTACATTATTTTCACTATAAATATTGACTTTGATCCAATTATCATCTGAAAAATACGATTTCGCGATTTCTTCAAAGATCGAGCGAGCCTTTTTACCTGTTTACTTATATATATCTAATTTAAGGGTATACAGATGTGAAGTTGTCGTGGCCGAGTGGGTAAGGCGATGAATAAGAAATCTTTTGGGATTTTCCCGCGCAGGTTCGATTCCTGCCGACATCGCATACTTTTTGCGACGCGTTTTATTTCTTTTCTAACGTAATTTGATTTAATATAGCACATAAGCTATGTTTATTGTAAAATATGTTGAAAATTGTATGCACATCCTTCAATTTTAACATTAAAACAACGTTATGGCTAAATTGATTAATTTACTGCTGAAAATACGAATGCTGCATGTTGCATTTTTATTTTTATTTCAAAAAGTAAACGGTAAATCTGTCTATTTTTTGGTATTTTTGCTGTATATAGTGTTTCTATAAAAACTTAGTTTAAAATATAACTAAAATGATACTATTTTGAATTTTATGACACTTTGTTTTTAACCGACCCAATTTTTACTTGGCTGAAATCACTTACATTTCATGGCGCTATTCCATAGATTAAAATTTGTAAAAAATAAGTGTCTGTAAAAGAATACTTATTTCATCTTGTTTAAACTTTAATCACCTTTACTGCATCTGTACACACCAACTGCATGCCCATATTTGGAAATTTGAATGAATTATGGAACTTTTATATACCCCAGGGGTGAAAATAAACTGGACAAAAGCCGAGCGTGAGGGTGGTTTTGAAAAAATCGGTTTATTTTTTTTAAGCGTGGAAAGCCTACCTACAAATTTGCATGTAGTTTAGTGAAATAATGCTGATTAGGAAAATAATTAATTAAATTATATTTGGATATGTGCCCATTAGAGGTGCGCAAGCTTAAAAAGGTAGAATTACCGAAATTCCCGTTCTTACACGTTGTAGCATGGATCGGGTATTGAACACGATACACGTGTGTATTAGCACCCTACTGTAGTCCCGGCGGGGTTATCAACTGCACCAATACACCGGTAATCAACCAGGGGAATATCATATGAAAAAAGAACTATCATGCATGTTTGATTTGTTAAAGTGTGTCACAAAATTTCCCTAACTGCCGATGTCGGCTATAATTTCGGTATAAACATGCACAGAAATTAACATATATATAATGTTAATGCCGATATGTTATTGGACATTTTGTATGTCAAATGTTCATTATTTGTATTTAAATTAAGACGATTGTATTGAACACGATACACGTGTGTATTAGCACCCTACTGTAGTCCCGGCGGGGTTATCAACTGCACCAATACACCGGTAAGCAACCAGGGGAATATCATATGAAAAAAGAACTATCATGCATGTTTGATGTGTTAAAGTGTGTCACAAAATTTCCCTAACTGCCGATGTCGGCTATAATTTCGGTATAAACATGCAAAGAAATTAACATATATATAATGTTATTGTCGGTATGTTATTGGACATTTTGTATGTCAAATGTTCATTATTTGTATTAAAATTAAGACGATGCTTATTTGCCAGAAAGCGTTTATTTCAAATTCAAAACAAGCAATAATCATACATAATACCAAAATATAAAACTAACAAAATGACAACACTCTCGCTTAACGCAACGTTCAGAAGCACGCGCACTTAACAAAATTATTGCAACTAATGCAAGCTGTAATTAATATGTGACTACTTGCTATACAACCAGTATCATGCGAAAATTGATCTTATTTAATTGTGGTTCCCTCTTTGAATTTATGTTGCCTGTCGACTTTTAGAATAATGTGTCAGTAAGAAATGTATTGCTTGCTCTACAACTAGCATCATGCGAAAATGGATCTTATTTAATTGTAAATCCCTCTTTGAACTTAAGTTGTCAGTCGACTTTTAGAATAATGTGTCAGTAATAAATGTTTTTCTTCAGTTTCACATGTTTTTTCAAGAAAATTTAGTGAAAGATGCAAATGTGTCTTATTTATTTTTTTCTGTGTCTTCAATGTATCTTATTTATATGTGACTGCGTGCTTATTTTTTTTTAAGAAATGAAAGATGCAAATGTGTCTTATTTTAATTTTATCCATGTCTTAAATGTGGCTTATTTATATAAGATAAAATGATATACTGCCAGTGTCATGCAAAAAAGGATCTAATTTCTTAATATCCACATTCACGCTTTGTTCTTTATTAGCACCGTCTTTAATTAGGCTATCTATTTAAAGTACAGATTACTGTGAACTTAATAATTGTGCAACGGTGATGTTGATCCATTATCGTTGTTAATTTAAAATGTAGACAACAAGTTAGCAATTAATGAAATCAGTTATTTTGGAAGTAAATCTAATTTTTTCTGTACAGTAGCCAGGTGGATGTGTATTGAGCGGATAAGATAGGGATCACCACAACAAGTTTCTAATACACAGTATAGACTTCCCCTATTATTGTAATTGTTATTTACCTGATTGGAATAAATAAAGTGTTAAAGATCATTTCATGTGAAAAGCAGGATTTCTGACATAATTTCAATCGTTTTGCTTTTATACAAAAGTTCATGGAACAATGAATATATTGGCGCGATGGAACACAATTTATAAATCAAGCTGACAGTATAGTATCCGTTTTTAATTATGTGTAATTTAATTCGCATCTCTCCCTTAACTCGTTCAATGACACGTGAACTTATATCAATTATAAAACATCACGTGCATCATTAATTTTTTTTTTTAATTATGAAAACATATTATATGTTCTACATGGTTTTGTTTAGTTTTTTTTCTCAACCAGAGAGACATTATAAAACATTGTTATATATAAAGCGCTTTAATTTTCTACATTACATAAAGATATATCGATTTTTTTGTTAAGTGTACGTGCTTGACATATTTATAAAAAGGCAGTGTTTATTTTTGTAATAAAATCGAAAATTGACATTTAATTTGATGCAATCCACATTGTTTAGCGGCCAAGCGCAGTACTCCGCTCTCGGCGGCCGATGGTGTATTGCAATATATACAATGAAAAGCTGGGTTTCTGACATAATTTCAATCGTTTTGTTGACGCGGAAGTGCTTTTTGGTGGCCGAAAATACTATTGTTCCCTTTATTTAAACCTAAATCAGTATTTTTTTACACTTGAAGGTTTGTACAGCGGGGATTTCGGTACCGGCGCGGGTTTATGTGCTTGTTAAGAATTACCGAAATCCCCGCTAAGAGGCAACATATGCTGATTTATGCTTTGATTAAACATTGATAACTAAATTGCAAAAGTGTATAGCATATTGTAAATAAGGTAGTACGATATCATTTGTTTCATCAGATTTGTTTGGAAAATACTTTCTGGAGACTTATTATTACTATGTCATGTTATATTTACATATACTTTTGTGTAACCAATGTTTTAAATGTACATTTTACCTTTTTTTACATTCGTTTACACATTTTTCACATTAATAAACTATTTAATAATGGAAAAAAAATTCTGATAAGAGTGTTTAAATGATTAACACTAATATGATTGTGTACAAATCAACATTAATGCAAAGCCAAAACCTAAACATAATGACATATAGACCCTTTAAGGCGTAATATGGGGGATTGGCGTAAACATGGGTGATTTCGGCTCTGGGCGTACGAATGTAGCAGTACCGAAATCCCCGCTAATTATTTTCCAAAAGAAGTAACCGAATGGGAGATAATACATGTCACTGGTTGCTAATGAAAAAAAACACTATAATAATTTTGTTGACACTTGAAGGTTTGTACAGCAGGATTTCGGTACCGGCGCGCGTTTAAGTTCTAGTGTAGAATTACCGAAATCCCCACTGAGAGGCAACTTAATGCTGTCAAGAGTGCTTAATAATTAAAATTAATATCATTTTTTTGCACCTTTACATTCATGTGAAGTCAAAAACCATTCATACCGATGACCTATTGACCCTTTAAGGCGTAAATATGGGGATTTCGGTACTAGGCGGGCGAATGTAGAATTACCGAAATCCCCTTTTCATCATCGCACATTAGTGTAACATAAATGTTAACACAATATATGTAGGGAAACTCATATGATTCGCGTAATGTGAAAATGATTATTATGCTATAATTCGACCACGAAACTTGACGTGACTTAATACCGGACATTATGGAATGGAGCTACGCTGGCCGTATTTGACATAAGACCCATTTTCGCATATTATCTTATCAATGCTTATATGAATTTGATTGCTATAATCTAATGCGTATTCGACACGGAATTATTGTCAAGGTTTTTCATTTTGTCAATATTTATCATAGCAGGGGACATTGCTGACATCAATATGGATACTGTTTTCATTTTCTGTCGAGAAATGATATGACTTATTATCAAGATTATTTTATAGTACGGTAGCGTTCTCTACACAAGTGAGATTTATTTGTACTGGTAAATTGCTCTTATACTCACCATTGGGACTCGACGATCGGCTCGAATAAAAATGTTAGTCGCTTAAAAGTACAAATTCATCATATTGAGCACGATTATTATTATTATTATTATTATTATTATTATTATTATTATTATTATTATTATTATTATTATTATATAGCTTTTAGAAACTTATACCTTAAAAAAATCCCATTGGAAAAAAAAATCCCATGGGAAAAAAAATCCCATGGGACAAAAAAATCCCATGGGAAAAAAAATCCCATGGGATTTTTTTATTTTTTTAAAACACGATTTAACGCGTTGATTTCGCGAGAAATGCTCATCATTTGTTAAAAGGTAGTTTTTCTGAAGGTTACATGACTAAATCTCTAAAAATCAGAAAAAAATCCCATGGGATTTTTTTTTCCCATCAAAAAATGGGATTTTTTTTCTATCAAATAAAATTGAACGAAAATAAGCACAAATGCTTTAACAATGCTTAAAATCGATATCTAAGCACAAACGAACGTGTTTTATGTTTTTGAAAATCCCATGGGATTTTTTCTCCCATAAAAAAGCTGGAGAAAAATCCCATGGGAGAAACCAAAATTCCCATGGGATAATGAAAAATCCCATGGGATAATACAAAAATCCCATGGGAACCCCAACTTTGCAAATATAGTTCATAGTGAAGAAAACGCATTTAACAAGCAAAAATAACCAATTATTAATCACAAGTTAGACTTTTATCTTATACTTAATCACAAATAAGCAAACCTTTAAGAAAAAGGATACTTAAGTTTGCGAAATTTCGGTTTCGCAAAGTTTTTCCGGTGGCCGTTTTCGACAAGAAGATTTTTAAAGATTTCACAAAATAGGCACTTTATAAGCGTTTATTCAATTTTGTGACCCCCGGGGCAGGGTCAAATTTGACCCCAGAGGCATTATTTGAACAAATTTGGTAGAGGTTTATTAGATGCCACTACATACCAAATTTGGGAGCCCTAGGCCCAATGGTTATGAACAAAAAGATTTTTAAAGTTTTCACAAAATAGGCCCCATATAAGCGTATGTTCAGTTTTGTGACCCCCCGGGCAGGGTCAGATTTGACCCAAGGGGCATAATTTGAACAAACTTGGTAGAAAACTATAAGACGTTACTACATACCAAATTTGGTAGCCCTATGCCTTATGGTTAAGGACAAGAAGATATTTAAAGTTTTCACAAAATAGGCCTTATATTAGCATATAATCGATTTTGTGGCCGCCAGGGCAGGGTCAAATTTGGCCCCTGGGGCATAATTTGAACATACTAAGTAAAGGACTATACAATGTCACTACATACCAAATTGTGTAGCCCTAGGCCTAATGGTTATGGACAAGAATTTTCTTTTAAGTTTTCACAAAATAGGCCTTATATAGGCATATGTTCAATTTTGTGACCCCCCGGGGCAGGGTCAAATTTGACCCCAGGGATAAAATTTAAACAAATTTGGTAGAGAACTATAAGATGTCACTACATACCAAATTTGGTAGCCCTAGGCCCAACGGTTATGGACAAGAAGGTTTTAAGGTTTTCACAAACAAATAGCCCTTTATAAGCATATATTCAATTTTGTGATCCCCGGGCCAGTTTCAAATTTGACCCAAGGGGCATTATTTGAACAAACTAAGAAGAGAACTATTACATGTCACTACATACCAAATTTGGTAGCCCTATGCCATACAGTTATAGACAAGAAGTTTTTAAAGTTTTCACAAAATAGGCCTTATATAAGCATATGTTCAATGTTGTGACTCCGGCGCAGGGTCAAACTTGACTCAAGGGGCATAATTTAAACAAACTTGGTAGAGGACTATAAGATGTCATTACATACCAAATTTGGTAGCCTTAGGTCCAATGGCTATGGACAAGAAGATATTTTAAGTTTTCACAAAATAAGCACTTTATAAGCATATATTCAATTTTGTAACCCCCGGGGCAGTTTCAAATTTGACCCAGGGGCATTATTTGAAGAAACTAAGAAGAGAACTATTACATGTCACTTCATACTAAATTTGGTAGCCCTATGCCATACAGTTATGGACAAGAAGTTTTTAAAGTTTTCACAAATTAGGCCTTATATAAGCATATGTTCAATTTTGTGACCCTCAGGGCAGGATCAAACTTGACCCCAGGGGCATAATTTGAACAAACTTGGTAGATGACTATAAGATGTCACTACATACCAAATTTGGTAGCCCTAGGCCCAATGGTTATGGACAAAAGATTTTTAAAGTTTTCACAAAATAAGCACTTTATAAGCATATATTCACATTTGTGACCCCCGGGACAGGGTCAAACTTTACCCCAGGGGCATAACAAACTTGGTAGAGGACTTTATATGCCACTACATAGCAAATTTGGTAGCCCTAGGCCCAATGGATATGGGCAAGAATTTTTTTAAGTTTTTACATAATAGGCCTAATATAATCATATGTCCAATGTTGTGACCCTTGGGGTAGGGTCAAACTTTACCCCAGCGGCATTATTTGAACAAACTTGGTATAGGACTATACGATGCCACTACATACCAAATTTGGTAGCCCTAGGCCCAATGGTTATGGAAGAGATTTGTAAAGTTTTCACAAAATAGACCCTATATACGCATATACTCAATTTTGTGACCCTGGGCAGTGTCAAATTTGACCACAGGGGCATAATTTGAACAAATTTGGTAGAGGACTATTAGATGTCTCTACATACCAAATTTGATAGCCCTAGGCCCAATGGTTATCAACCAGGAGGTTTAGAAAGTTTTCACAAAATAGGCCTTAAATAAGCAATTTTCAATTTTGTGACCCCCGGGGCAGGGTAAAATTTGACCCCAGGGGCATAATTTGAACAAATTTGGTAGAGGACTATCAGATGTCTCTACATAATAAATTGTATAGCCCTAGGCCCAATGGTTATGGACGAGAAGATTTTGAAAGTTTTCACAAAATAGGCCTTAAATAAGCAATTTTCAATTTTGTGACCCACGGGGCAGGGTCAAATATGACCCAGGGGCATAATTTGAACAAATTTGGCCAGTGGGGCTAAAAACTGATTCTTTGTTTAGCGTGCAAAGGGGATGGAGGAACATTTGTTGGTGCCTTTTTAAAAAGTTGCTTCATTGTGTGGAAAATTGAGTTTAAAAATGTATGCACAATGCCTGATATGTGGCAAATTCCAACAATGTCTGCGGTTTTTCATGTAAAAACAAGAGATGTGTTTGTCAGGGCCGCTTTGAAGCCGTATATTTGACCTTTAAGGATGACCTTGACCTTTCAGTACTCAAAATATGCAGCTCCATGAGATACACATGTATGCCAAATATCAAGTTGCTATCTTCAATATTGCAAAAGTTATAGGAAATGTTTAAGTTTTCGGACAGACAGCACATATAAGTTGGTTTTACAAATTCACTGAGTGTAAACATTGGGCACTTATATAGCTCAAAGTGACCGGGAAACAAATTCTTGTGTTCTGATTTACATACATGTATTTACACTTGCAAAATTCAAAATTAAGAATGGTAATTGTTCTTTTATTGCCAACAACTGCATAAATCTTAACATTGTAAACTGGTGGTTTTGTCTTTATTACTACTTTTGTACATTCTTTTGTATTGCCCTCTTTATATTAACTTTCAACAGATCTATTATATCCAGTAATTGTAGACATCATATGTTTTTTGATGTAAATGTGTAGGGTTCTTGTTACTTGTCACACCATTTCCATTTCATAATGCCTTAACACTGATATAGGATATAAGTGATTTTTGATTATTGTATTTATGTAAACTTATTCTATATGCTGATGAAAGTGTCATCCTTTATTTTCACAAAGATCCTAGTATCATCAGTAGTGTTTTTTGTAAAGAACTTGCAAATTGTATTAAAGGGTTAGTGGATAACAAACTGTCTTTACACCTTGGAAAAACTGAATGTATAGTGTTTGGTTCCAAAAGGAAATCTAAACTTCATAATTTTAATGTAAAATGTAATGATCACACTATTGTTTCTCAATCATTTGTTGAACACCTTGGTTCAATATTCGACACTGATCTTTCTGCTACATCTATTGTTAATAATATAATTAAAAAAGGTGAACTCAAGAATAAGATTCTTCAGGGGCGTAGCTAGCACTTTTTGAGCTTTAGGCCCGAATATGTTACATAAAAACGGGGTGTGTGTGCGGGGGTCCTCCCCCAGAAATTGTTTAAATCCAATAACGCCTGTGGTGAGATTTAAAGCATATCTAGACAAATAATAAGGTAAGAAATATAAGACTTTGGCCTGTATTTCTTTGATATTTTACTTTTTTATCTCAATGTCAGAGAACTAAATTTTACTGTATTATCTTTATACCAGAGAACTAAATTTTAAAACAATATGGAACAGAGAAACATTTAAAATTGTAACACTCGCTTATTCACAAGTCAAACCATGGGAATTCTTTCCAATAATACTGTCTGCATGTCTATATAGAAAGAAGTAGAGTTGAAAATTGGAAGATATGTCCTTTGAACAAGACCAGAATCCATTGCCTGAGGATCATGTCAATATGAAATGCAGATTTCTTACACCTCACCACCTTCAGGGTCAACATTTTAATGCATTTTTGAAGTTGAAGCAATTTTAATTTTTTCATGTTTCAAAAAAAAGTGTAGGCCCGGGCCTGCTGTGCCTAAAAGCAGCTACACCCCTGTTCTTGTACAGACAAAACCACTGTTCAAATATGGAATTAAGAAAATTGTTATGTAACTCATTGCTTCAATGCCATTTTGACTATGCTAGCTCTTCATAGTACAATGGTATTAGTAAACAGTTAAAAAATAGATTACAAGTTGTACAGAATAAAGTTGTTAAATTTATTCATGGATATGACTCTAGAACATCTTTGAAAGTTAAATATTTTAGTAATATTGGTTGTTTAAATGTTCAAAACAGAGTTAAGCAAATAACACTCATTCATGTTTATAAAATTGTTAACAAGAAATGTCCTTCTTACATGACCTTTTTGTATAATAATTTTAGTTTAGTGTCTGATATACATAGTGATAACATTAGACATAGTAAAGATAACTTTTATTTACCTCAATGTCCTCAAGTGAATGGTTTTACCAGCACTACTTTTAATTATAAACGATCAAAGACTGGAACTGTTTACCTGCTGATGTAAAAATTCTTATAAAAGAATAAATATGAATTTGAAAACAGAGTGAAAACTTCTCTCACAGACAATATGATTGAAATTGAAAGAAGATGCTGATTTTATTTGTTACTAGTAGTCTTATTGTTTAAATTATTGTTTTATGTCATTGGTTTGTTATATTATATATATAATATATATATATTGGTTTGTTATAATATATATATATATATATATTACTGTTGTTCAAATAAGTCATCAATAAAGTATTTGTATGTACATTTAAATGTGATGACAAGATAGTAGTATACATTGTGTAACTAATGCTCTCTAATAATATATGCTAATTACTATTTGATCTCAAGACTATAGTCTCAAGTTTAAATTAATGATATTTTTATACTTATTAATGCCACAATTTTTGTACATTTTCCACCCATCTATAGGGCCCCATTGGAAATAAGTTGCAAACCTTTCATGGGACATCCTGTGGTATATATATAATGTCTTGATTTAAACATCTTGTAACTACTTGTTATTTCAGATCTCTGCCAAATACACTGACTATTTACTTGTAACTGAATTTAAATGATTATAATGTGAAATGTGATATATCAATGCATTGTTATCCAAATCCTGTGATAATTGTTTTCCAATTGTTAAATGCTGTACATTGACTTTACTTGTATGACATATATATACATATGCATGAATAAATCAATATTTAGGAAAGTGTGACTGACACTGTTTCCAGACATATTACAGTTAAATTACTTCATGTCAGTAATGGCAGTCATGGATGGAAAATATCTTTTTACAATTGTTGCCTGCACTGTCGACCATATTTAGTGTTTTTGTTTCCCATCTAAAGAGTACCGACCCAAAACCATGGGCATGCCTGTGATATGTATCTTAAAGTTTCTTAAAAGATAAATAATATAAATTTTAACAACACCACAGCTCAGTTTTAACATTTCCAATACAGTATGTCTTATTTTGAGAGGCCATTCTGAATTGAGTTCATTTCCAAGGGCAAAGTTATGCCTTAATATATTAATATTACAAAACTGAACATTGTTACACTGTCCTTAATTTTAAAGGCACTGGATTGTTTAAAGCTTTGAAAAGCTAGTTGCCTGGCCGGGATTATAACAACATCTGGAATTAAAATGCCTAGGATAAAGTATAAACAATATCTGCCAGAAGTACTGTATGGTTGCCATCATCAAATGTACAGAAAAAAATCGTTTTTCAAATTCAATCAAGCCCCACTTATTCCATTACATGAAATATACAGTTTGTGACTGCCTGGCTGGTCACTATAATGCCATTGGGACCAACGTGGAGTTTACTATTTCTTATATTACATCGAAGAGTTTTCTCTGTACCACTGTACAGTGTTGTACGATTGTTGATGGTATAGAACATAGACATATTGATTAAATCTCAAAGTTTGTCGCCTGCAGCCGAACATCAGCAATGTTGCAATGAATATAATTTAAGAAATACTGATTCTTTTAAGTTTGAATAATGTTGATGTTTTCACTTCAATAAACAACTAATTGGCTTTCTTAGCATTTTATTAAAATTTGAATATTTTGCATGCAAAATATCTAATTTTAAACAATAACATTAATAAATATTCTATTATATTACTCCTTAAATATATTCGTCCTTATATATCTATATTATCGGTTGATTCAGTGCAAATTTAATGGTGTGTAACCCGAACTATATTTTCGGTGTAATATCTTCCGCCTAGAGGCGTTAGACATATCCTTCCACCAAATACACCCGAGAGACGATCGCCGTTATGGCGGAATTGTCCGAGGAGTCCCGATTGATCGCAGAAGAGTATTCATTACTGATACCACCATGGCACGTAGTAACTTGTGGAATGTCGGTACCCGCACGAGCGTCACTTGGCTTATTGGCTACTTCCTTATGTAACCTGACCAAAATCCCCGTTATAGAACGTTATTTTATTTCAGATATAATGATTGATAAATGGCATTTAAGAAATGTTTAATAGTATTGATATTCCCTTCATATGTGATAACATGTGAAATTTCGGTACCCGCTCGGCGTCGAAAAGCGTATATAACTAACTGAAATACCAGCTAAAAAACCCTATTTCGTCTCAGATACATGTGAACACAAATTTGTGTCGATAGTTGTATAAAAAACATCGGTTAATACTATTGTAGAAGTGTAATTAATTACTAACACCACCAATTACATTTGGTTCCACATGGGATGTCAATATACCCGTTATAGAAAGCTGATGTTATTTAAAAACTAATAGTTTTTGCATTTGCATAATACATAAATGACACAAAACACTTTTACCAGTGTAATAGGGGATTAACAAATGTCCATCAAAATCATCCGGAATATCACGTATTCTATATGCATATACATCACTTTGGTGTTAGCGTGTCAAGGTTTTCTAACCGCTAGGCCACGATATCAAGTGGACGGAGCGATCGTCTTACAGGCGATTTATCATTTAGTATACTGTTAACCAATCAGTGCTTTTTGCTGCAAGTCAGCCCGCATGCTCGAAAACTTCTAATCGTAATCAGTAACAATCAACTTTCCTATATTAAGTCATTTGTCAATACCAAGGGGCACTCTCGTGAGCTACTTCGGAAGTAATCAGGCTAATGGATTAGTTATTGCAAAGTAGCAGAAGAAGTAGTATATACCATAGGTTTATGTTATATGCTATATACGAGTTAATATCGGACTTGTTACAAAGAAAACTTTTATTATATTTTATCATATAAATTTTCAGTTAAAATAATAAATAAATAATGCAGCAGTAAATGTCAATTGATGTTAATGGGAAGTCTGGTTTCAGTTTCAAGATGTTCTTTTTCGTGATCATTTCATCCTGCATCGTTGCCATTATGGCTGCTAGTTGTGAGCCCAATCCGTGCCAAAACGGAAGCACATGCCATAATCCTGCGTGGACAGGCGACACTGCAGAATTTGCCTGCAGTTGTGCATCCAACAGGGCGGACGCTTTTGATTTGTGTTATTTTCAATGAAAATAATCTAAGCCTTTAAGGCGTATTGTTTTGAAGAAAGATGTGGTTTGACGCACAAAGACCTTTATTATATATCCAATGTAGTCTAGGGACAGTTCAGAAAACATAGAGAACGATTTTACCTATTACAACCATTTAGGTTTGCATGATGGTTACATATGGGATGAAAGGGGATCGTACTTGAGGTTAACAGGTCAAAAGTCAAGGTCACAGGGGCTCGCAACAGGAAACTCGCTTAACACAAAATTTATTTGTGTACAGGTAAAACGTTCAATTCGAGTTTGGAAATACCCAGTCATACTTTATCTGTAATACGTTTGTTCCAGAAATGTAGTTTTAGTGTTGTTCGGTATGGTTAACGTAACCTTTTCCAAACATACTATTTACATAAAAAGTATGGGTGTCAATAGTGTTGTTTTTCGTCACGCACATGACATGACAATTAAAAACATTTGCAAAACATTTGAAAACATCTGATAAAACTCCTTTTTCATACTTATTTCGGACGGTTGTAAGGTACTCGTTTTTGACAAACTATTTTCGATAAGGATACTTTAATTCTTTGTAAAGCTAGTAATTTTGAATTCGGAGTTCTGAGTAAAAGGCGTAGTTAGAGGAGTTTGAACACAATTTCCAGGGCATAAAATAACATTGATTGGACGTTTTATAGTATGGGAGACCAAACACACATTTCATTTCTCGCAGGGGTGTCAATCACGATAAACCCTGTTTTACAAGAATGTTGATTAAAATGAGGATCTCTCAGTGCAGTAACCTGCACATGCCCTCCTCACAGGGCGAATTTTTGCAATATATTTGGTCTCATAATAGGCCTGGCATGGTAGGCGGCCGTATGAAGGTGCTCGCAGTTTACACACATATCGATGGTCTCCTTGCACGCTTTAATGTTATGACCCCTGGCATATCTAGCATAATATTGTCTCGATTTCAAGAGACTCTGCCCAGCAAAATGTTCAAACGCCTGGCAATGAAAGCAACCGATCGGTCTCCCAACCCAAGATAAATTGCCTTACAGATGTCTAGGGAAACCTGTTTGGGGCGGTCGAACTCGGTCCAGGCGTTCTTTGCTTCGATATGATACATTAGGAGTCAGTATCGAGGACCACCGAATGACGAAGTTTTTCTATATATTTGAGACTCTGAAACCTCCTCTGATACTCCATACAACACTCTGCTCGCATTCGGATCATAAATCCTCAATAAATTCTCATTCAACTAATTAACCCGGCTTTGAGGACGACTGCGGCGGACCAGATTGGATATTGCTTTATCAATGTATGCCGCAAGCTGAAGTGGTGCAACGATTGTCTGGAGGATACACTTTGGCTTCATAGTATTATTGATAAGGTATTTGTCATTACTAGCATCGAGTCTATTCTCCAAGCAAAGGAGAGTGTTTTGAACTATCCCTTTTGTTTGTTTTGTTTGCTGACATTTTATGTTTTCCTGATAGAATTTCTTATGTCTCGGTTGCCTGTATTGCAGTATTAAGTATATGCAAATTATCAAATGTCATGCACCTGTAATTTCATCAAAAGCCTAAGCTCCGCAACTTATGTTAACGCATTTAGTTCAATTTTTGAATTATATCCCTTACGTCTACAAACCACTTGTCATTAACTTTTTAAAAATGACTTAAACATCTGTTTCCAAATATCCTCTAATGTTATTGTACAGAGAAACAATGACTTACATAAATTGGATTCACAATTTAAATTGTTTAAAGAAATAAATACATAAATTTCTTAAACCTATCATTTGCACAGTTCGCGCAACACAAGCGTAAAGTTCAATATGTAGACTTGGTTAGTTCGAGGTATATGGTATATTTACCCCTGATAGGTTCCACACTATACATCACAATATGTTATATTGTTAACCGTTTTCAGCACAATATGCTTATATTATTTACAATTAATATCATAGACAAGTTTAACGCGGGGGCCATGATTGTGCAATGGTGTGCACTCGAGTTGAGTGGGGTATAAATATAAGCCGAACGTCATCATGGCAACCCATGCCTTTTGGTTTTGGGCTTTTATATAATCTAACTACACTTTTGCCAGCTTTAGGGCATTCAATACAAATTTAAATACAAAGTGAAATAACTCCAACACTCAGAAACATTTACAAAATCGAAGCTTATGCGTAAGCATAACTCAGCCCTGCCACACACAGTTATTTACTATCCCACTCGCAGAACAGAAACATAAATAAACATCAGTCCATTCGCAAGGTGGTCCAAATCGGGAATGGGTAGTATTGCCGCTCGTTTACTTTGACCTTAATGTGAGACCTTAACCCAAAGAGCACGGTTGTCTTGTGCGACAGGTTGTCTCCTCATGATTAACATTTGTGTCAAGGTATTTAAAATATACAAGAGCATTGCTTAAAACTGGTAATTAAAATGTTAACCATGTAGGATTGTCAAACGGCAATACAGAAATGTGTTTCTGCACTCGCCGACATAATTTATTTTTAATATAGAAATCATTAAACATTATACGTACCTGAAATTACTGCTGACTGGTAAAATGATTCAGAAAAGCCTACATCATTCCTATAAGATTGAAAATGAACGTGGGAAGTAAGTGGTGATTTTATTACAAATGTGACATTTTAAGATGGTATCGTAATTTAATTGATATTCGCAGCGCCTACAAGGCTACAAAACACCTACGATGGATAAAAATAACAGAACAACATGTGATTCAATCATCTCTTCTAAAAAACCAAACCATCTCGAAACCAATTTACAAGCCGTAAAGTAAAGTGCTTTGCGACATTAATTGTTTATAACCAGATATTGTTAATGATAATTGCGGAGTATGCAATGTAAATTTATTCAACACTTAAAGCCGTCCTTAACCGGATAAGAAGTATCACACAACTAGAAAAGGTTAAAAATACTCAGTATACATAATAACCATTTAATCGTATTGATAACAATAATGTCCCTGATAGATTAACATTACTGTCAAAATGATGAATTATGTTGTATGTTAAATGTATATTTTTGGGTATGATTACCGAGTTAAACTTTACATATGTGTTTTCATGTTTTATCATCATCACGTAAATGTCTCGCACAAAAGGTTTTATGTTCGAATACATGCATATCAAACATAAGCTTCTTTTGTCGAAAGTAAGGACTACATGTATTAACCCCCGCGGATCAGTAAACTTTCGCTGGTAAGGCACTTAAATTTTAATGATTGTGGACTTGTAGTCTACCTAACAAACATAAGGCCATTTCCGAAAAAACTCTTGGTTCCTGTTTGTGGTCACTAAAAAAGCCCACTGTTTGTTTACAAATAAGCTAAAGAAAACGCTAAATTGAATAAATGGTCACTTGTCCATGACGAAATTAGACAGTGAATGACTATATCAGCACGATAGGCGCTTGTATACTCTACAAACACGTGCAACTCCATTTCCTGAGTAAACTCTTGTGTTTGACTTTTGGATACTAAAACATACTATGATACTCGCTGTACGTTTCAATTCAGATAAATGCGCTGCAAGTAAATTGGATGAATCGTCACGTACACGCCATATATTTAGGCGGCATATACCTATAATAGCTTGCGTGCTCTAACAGAACGTATCGGTCAATAGTCCGGGAAAACTCTTGTTTGTGACTTTTTGACACTGAAAAATGGGCACTGTACGTTAACAAGTTGATACATCGGCTGCACTGGAAGAATGTTCACACTTACGTGACGAATTAAGAGGGCAAGTGCCTATATCAGCGTGAATGCTGCTTGGTACTCTTAAAGCACGATATAGTCCGAAGTCCGGGAAAACTCTATTTTGGGACCTTTTGATATTGAAAAATAGGCACTGTACGTCAAGGTTAAGCTAATGAATAACTACAACGGTTAAATCGGATGAATGGCCATGCGCAAATGGAAATTTAGACGGCACGCTACTATGCCAGCTAAAGAGGGTCTTGCGTTTTTCATCGCTAAAAAGGATGTAGTCAACAGAATCATCAGTTGCACCCAGTTTCCAGCAGGCTCGTTTCCATCCGATTCTCAGCGAGACCTCACAACATCATCATCATCCAGGTCTACGCACCAACATGATACTATAAAGACGAGGAGATTGAACAGTTGTATTAAGAGCTAGATCGCATCCTAGCCAAGGTCAACAAAAAATACATCCTCATCGTTCAATGCGACTGGAAGCCAGGGTTGGAACAGACGCCTGCCAAGACTAGACAGGGACAGTAAGTAGATTTTGCACAGGAGGGACCACCGCCAGAGAGCTGAGACTTCTTGAGTTCGCTTAAAGCCACCAACTCATCGTGGCCAACACGTTTCTCCCATACAAATCGTCCTGGACAGAGACCTGGCATGCTCCTAACAAGCAAGAAAACAACCAGATCGATTTCATACTGGCGCCGCAACGGTTCAAGTCCGACAACAAAAAGGCGAAAACAAGAAAGTTTCCTTGCGCAGACATCTCCAGTAACAATGACTTTGTGCTCATCGCCATCAAGCAGAAATTAAAGAATAAGCGCATCACCAAAAACCCTCGCATTAGATTTGACTCAAAGAAACTGAAAGATCCAGAGATAGCAGAGACTTTTTTAGCAAAGATAGGCGACAAGTTTGCTGTCCTGAACATCCTAGACAATGACCTAGAGACCATCAGCGACAACATCAATGTACTGCGGTCATCGGCCGAATACATTCTTGGGAGAAAGAATGAAGCAAGAACACACCATGGGTGATACCTGAGACGATGGATCTCTGCCACATTTGAAGAGAGCTAAGGCATGAGAAGTACACCAGCTTGGACTCTAGGAAAGAACCCCAAAAAGCGAACAGGAGGTAAAGAAGAAGATGAAAGAGGCAAGGAAGGAGTAGATTAAAGAGTATTATATAGAAATTGACAAGAAGGCTAATGCATCTTCCAAACTCTCACGAAGACAAGTCAACTAAAGGTCATTGTTATATCTGAGGCTGACGGGAACATCAGGGCCGAGAGTTCCGCAGTTCTGAACAGGTGGACTGAATACTAAAGCGACCTCTATAACAACCCTCTTTCAACCAGATCATACTGCAGTTACCTCTATAACTACCCTCTTTCAACAAGACCCCAGTTTCATTCATAACGACCCCATACCAGAAACGGATAACAAATGTCCGTCCATTAAGGAAAAGATGGAGGAGACTGTTCGCAGTTTGAACGCAGAAACAATCTCAGGCAACTTCCCTACGCATCATTCTTAACCGATTGAAAAGAAAGACCGATGCTCTGCTGGCGGAGGACCAGGCTTGATTCAGATTTAGCGGTAACACAGTATAACTGATCTTCAACGGCAGAGTGATTATTGAGAAACACTTGCAACACCAACGTGAGATCTTCCCCAACTTTATCGACTTTAAGAAAGTGTTCGACCACGTGTGGCATGATGGCCTACGGCAGGGTCTAGCGGATTCAACGTTGACGAAGGGCGGAAGCATGTCATCGCAGAACTTCGGAAACATGAGCAGCGCAGTACTTCTCAATGGACATATGAATGACTTATCCAAGACACCATTGGGATTCAGTCAGGGATGTCTTCTTTACCCCGTCGTGTTTAACATTTTCCATCGGTGGCTGACTTATCTCCAGCTTGAGATTCGCTGATGATATTAACCTCATGGACGGCACCAGCAGCAAACTCAAATATTTCACTACTAGACTCTTTGCAAAAGCAGAAGCATACGAGATGGAGATCATCATGGGGAAGTCAAAGATTATAGTGAACAGCACAAACAACACCGGCGCAGACATCACCATAAACGGCGAAAAACTTGAAAAAATGACTAGCTCCAAGTTCGTCGGAGCAACCATGTTTAAGGATGATTCCAGTACCTATGAGGTCCGAATAAGAATTGCCATTACGACCGCAGCAGTGGCCAGACTGAGCAGGCTGTAGACAAGCAGCTTCATCAGCTTCCACACCAAATACAGACTCTAAACGTTCCTCGTAGTCTCCATACTTGTATACGGCTGCGAAACCTGGACGCTTCACGCGGGCACAAAAAGAAGGATAAATGCATTTGAACACAAGTGGACCCGAGGACTTCTCAGCATCTCATACATGGAGCAAAAGACCAACGAGTACGTCCGGAACATGACAGCAGCACGTGTTGGCCCAAAAGAATCCTTCCTGGCGACCGTCAAACAACTAAAGATGGCTTGGTTTAGTCACGTCACCAGGCACGACAATCTGTGACAGAAAGTGCTCAAGCGCACGTCCGAGGGAGGTTGCGTCGAGGCCGTCAGAAAAAAAGCTTGATGGACAATGTGAAAGAGTGGACGTCCCTCCCCATTGTTCAGCTACTCCCAGCACACCTTACAGGCGGATGATGATGATGATGATGATGATGATGATGATGATGATGATGATGATGATGATGATGATGATGATGATGATGATGATGATGATGATGTTGAAATGAATATTTGATTTCATAATGATTTTGGTATGAAAGGGCGTGATGTTGCACAAAAACTACAGTAATTAAAATTAGGCTAAATTAAACCTGGCTGCGGTTGGTTGGCTAAGATTATTGACGATAGGCCTTCAGTTATTACAGCTGACAGACTGGTTATATAAAATATGTAATGATTTGTACCTTACATCGGTTTTCGTACAATGAAGAAAAGGGATAGTCGAGATAACATAGTTTGAACGATATGACAAAACCAAGATAGGAGTGGGCGTTGTCGGTTGATGATAAACAAAAGATAAACGTCAATATAGTTTCCTATAAATAATAATTACAGTGTGGTTCCCATGGAACAAAACAATACTGAACAAACTGCATACTTTTTAAACAAGCACAATGACACTCTTAACTCTCTATATATATATTGTACTCGTGTGTTATGTTAAAGTGACACGATCATACCTTTTATGTGCGCAACGATTAGCGTTCAGCGTCAATTCATGCACAATAATACCTTTACCGAAAAGTGTGTGTCAAAATAAAAGCCTAGCAGACGAATCGCTGTTCGATATGAATCAATACATAAAACACACACACACACATTCGTGTTAACTAATCCAACTTGAAGTTTACTGCTAAAGCATTCATGATTGCTTGCTGATTACTCTGCTATGCAAGCAAATTTGTAATGACATGCCATATCACTCTGAGTTCAATCTTATAATGTCTTATATGTTTTATCTAATTGAGGTTCCAAATAAATAGTAGAAACAAATAAAATATCAACTTTTGAGCCTGATGGCATAAATACGAATTCCTATTTTAAGTCGAAAACAAATAATTTGCGTCAAGCAGAGAACAACGCCTAAATTTCGGATTTTCGAAACCAAGTCGAATAAGAGTTGTCTTCCATTCGGGTAGGTATGCTAACTTCCGATTTTGTTAAAAGTAACAGACGCAAAAAAACAACAATGGACAAATTATATTGCTGTTTGCCTGAATATCACAATTTTGGGGGGCAGCCTGTAACGCTGCACAAATTGTCAAGTAAACGTTCTATGAGCACCCCCTGAATTAGAGCTATTAGCAGACGACATCGGAAGCCAATCGGGTAGGTATCATTAGTTTATCGCTTTCTTAGCTGTCGATGTACATAATCCTCGTATTTGTAGGAGTAGTACACCATGTACATGGCAAACAGAATTATTATAAACATTTTGTTTAGTATTAACCGGTTAATAAACTATAAATATATTACCGAGTTATATTAAACAATACCTACCCGCAAGGGGGACAAACTGCTTCGGCTCTAGGTAACGGATAGACCGAATCGTCAGTCACTGTCTTCGTTACATTTTGTAACGGGTAACGTTGTCATGTTTTTTGTTATTATATAATTTCTTGAGTCGATGTCGAACATACGTGTATAGCTTCATTTTATTTTAAAGGCCATTACTGCGTATAGATAAACGATAATGTAGCTAACAATTCCTAATGTGTGCAATATATATATCGTAGGACATTAATACATTGTTATATGTGTTAAGCTTCTCTAAAATTAGAATTTTCTTATACAATCGCAAAATAAAAAACTCTGAAACATTAATACAGATTGCATGAAAAATGAAATCTGTATCGCAATATTTCGTTCAAATGTTGAAAAATTACGATGAACAATGCAGGATAGTCACCTATTTCAATGGCTCGCCGAGTTAATGAGCGCTGAAACGAATAGCCGAAATAATATGTTTAAAACCTTGATTTGAATGACGTATTAAATCTATTCGCAGCTTGCAGATCTCCTCGTCGGCGGCGGCAAAGAAGAACAATCCGGGATATTTTTCTTTAGGTAATACATTTGCCATTTTTCATTTATATATTTTAATATGTTCACAGCTCCTACCGGGCTATTTCTAGCTTATATATGTATACGTGGGCGACAGCAAAGACGAAAAATCCGGGATCTTTTTCTAAAGGTAATAAATTTTTGTATGCGTGGATAACGTTTGATATAAATGACTTTCACGCCTACGGAAACAATCCCAACTTAATTAAAGAGGGATGAGTAATGCATCTGTATTACTACCCAGATAATCGTGTCATCCCACCTTAACACTTTTTCGTTCAAATTCAGTTTCTCTTAAAACAGGTGATGAGATGAGTTTAAACGGTATTACGCTTTGTACGTTGTTATCGTACACGAGTATTACACAATAAGTGTTCAGTTAAACAATTGAGATAAGATACATTAACTAGGGACGTGAGCCAACATATGCACAATTCAATCTATATTATTTTGTAGCAATATCAAAATATATACATAAAAAGACTTTTAAAAACAAATCAGTTAATATATACTAACTAACACATTTGTCATATTTGAATAACCAAAACTAAATATAACAGCAAGAAAACAAGTTGAATAACATTTTTTATATTTATCGGGATACGAACTTGGGACCTTTCGAAGCAAGATCTAACGCGCTACCAGTGGGCCATGCATGCCTAAGATATCATCAGCGTGTTTAAAACGTTTTGTTATAATTACACACATTTTCGATATCATAGATGAAAAGCGTTACACACGCTGTAATATCTTACTGATTTCGATGGATTGATATCCATAAATGAAATCATATGTTAAGCATTTCTCTTAGTAAGGAGTATTTTTGCGGTTGTTGGAATTTAATGTGTACATTCTTTTTGAGTCAATGCTTTTTTCTTGGATAATTGTAGTATCAATTAAAACATGTAATTAAAAATATCTGTGAACATTCAGATTTATATACAATAATTGATCGTTTATATTGTATGTTTTTCAGTTGAACTTCATGCTGCTTGATTTCAGTTTTCATTGAGACGTTTCAATTTATTGAATGTACCTTTTTGTACTTAGATGTGAAATAATAATTTACACAGAGTACACTAAGGTGACGAGTATTTTGCAAATGAATGCTGTCAGTTGAACTTCATGCTGCTTGATTTTAGTTTTCATTGAGACGTTTCAATTTATTGAATTTATCTTTTTGTACTTAGATGTGAAATAATTATTTACACTGAGTACAACAAGTCGACGAGTATTTTACAAATTAATGCTCAGATAATAATTTTTGTAGTGATTGATTCAGCGCTTCAAACAGATCCGGATGAAGAACATAATGATACCATCATACATCTTCGAAGTTTACGGTTATTTTCATACTCTACATATTAATTAAAATAATTTATTATTGCCCCATGTTACACAATCAGGAACAATTGCAGTTGAGTTTGCGCTTTGATTATTCAAGAGGTTATATACGATCTCTCAAAGTTTCATAGAAAATAAGGAAGGCAAATAATACCGATAAAACGTGGATGGATACCTATAATAACAGCTAAGAATTATTAATACATGGAAAGCATAAACATGAGTTTTACATCATTTAAAACCTTAAACACACATTGCGCCGAAAACTCAGTCATGCACGTAAAAAAAGACATGTACAAAAAACATATGGCAACTCATCAACATAAATATAGTTGAACGGATTTTTAGATGACACATGGATACATTTTATGTTCTCACAACTACCATTAAATATGTTAATTTGGCGTAGAGCTAGATATAAAATTGAAATTATGAAGGTCATGATGTTTTTGAATTTTTTTTCATACAAGTATATTTTGTTTCAACTTCTCTCGTTCATAGTTGTCATATCAAAGTTTGATAAAATGAATTAGTGACATAAAAACCGTATTTCCTTATTTGAAGTCCCGGCTATTTAATACTAAATTGAATAAAATAATCTGTATTGTTAACTTTTTTTAATTCTTACATTTTTCGTAGCCGTGAGACTCCCAGAGACTCCACAAAAGGCTTACTATTGCCTGGTCGTAGCCTTCGACTTCCATAGACAAAGGCAGTCTTGTTAGTCCATGGTCATAGCCTGATGATTCTGAGACTGTCTGTCTATCAGGCTAGAACCTGGGCGTAATGATGTGACTCAAAAATACCTCCATACAATCATAATTGTGCCTAGTCGTAGCCAGACAGTCTGAATATTTCCTTCCCAAGTCAAATCCTTTCAGCCAGTCTTCCTAGTTCTTGGACTTAACCTAGTGATTACTAAAGACTCACACACAGTCTTGCTATTTCTTGGTTGTAGCCTAGTGATTAAAAAACACTCAAGAACAGTAATGCTAGTTCTTGGACTTAGCCAAGCGATAACTAAAGACTCACAGACCGTCTGGCTAGTTCTCGAACAAAGTCAAGATTACAACAGAATCGCTGACAGTCTGCAAGTTCTTTGATTTAGTCTTGTCATTACTAAAAACTCACAAACATTCTGCTAGTTCTTGGACTAAACCTAAAAATTACTAATAATCTTGCCAGTTCTTGAAATTAACCTTGTGATTACTAAAGAGTCACACACCGTCTTGCTAGTTGTTGAACTTTGACTAGTGATTACTAAAAAGTCACATACCATCTTGCTAGTTCTTGGAATTAACCTAGTGATTACTAAAGACTCACACACAGTCTTGCTATTTCTTGGTTGTAGCCTAGTGATAAATAAACACTCAAGAACAGTAATGCTAGTTCTTGGACTTAGCCAAGCGATAACTAAAGACTCACAGACCGTCTGGCTAGTTCTCGAACAAAGTCAAGATTACAACAGAATCGCAGACAGTCTGCAAGTTCTTTGACTAAGTCTTGTCATTACTAAAAACTCACAAACATTCTTGCTAGTTCTTGGACTAAACCTAGAGATTACTCATAATCTTGCTAGTTCTTGGAATTAACCTAGTGATTACTAAAGAGTCACAAACCGTCTTGCTAGTTCTTGAACTATGCCTAGTGATTACGAAAGAGTCACAGACCATCTTGCTAGTTCTTGGAATTAACCTAGTGATTACTAAAGAGTCACAGACCATCTGGCTAGTTCTTGGAATTAACCTAGTGATTACTAAAGAGTCACAAACCATCTTGCTAGTTCTTGGAATTAACCTAGTTATTACTTAAGAGTCACAGACCATCTTGCTAGTTCTTGGAATTAACCTAGTGATTATTAAAGAGTCACAAACCATCTTGCTAGTTCTTGGAATTAACCTAGTTATTACTAAAGAGTCACAGACCATCTTGCTAGTTCTTGGAATTAACCTAGTGATTACTAAAGAGTCACAGACCATCTGGCTAGTTCTTGGAATTAACCTAGTGATTACTAAAGAGTCACAGACCATCTTGCTAGTTCTTGGCATTAACCTAGTAATTACTAAAGAGTCAAAGACCATCTTGCTAGTTGTTGAACTTTGCCTTGTGATTACTAAAGAGTCACAGACCATCTTGCTAGTTCTTGGAATTAACCTAGTGATTACTAAAGAGTCACAGACCATCTTGCTTTATCTTGGAATTTGCCTTGTGATTACTTAAGAGTCACAGACCATCTTACTAGTTCTTGGACTTTGTCTACTGATTTCTTAAGAGTCACAGACCATCTTGCTAGTTCATGGACTTTGCCTAGTGATTACTAAAGAGTCACATACCATTTTGCTAGTTCTTGAACTTTGCCTTGTGATTATTAAAGAGTCACAGACCGTCTTGCTAGTTCTTGGAATTAACCTAATAATTACTAAAGAGTCGAGGACCATCTTGCTAGTTCTTGAACTTTGCCTAGTGATTACTTAAGAGTCACAGACCATCTTGCTAGTTCTTGAACTTTGCCTAGTGATTTCTAAAGAGTCAAAGACCGTCTTGATAGTTCTTGGAATTAGCCTAGTGATTACTAAAGAGTCACAGATTATCTTGCTAGTTCTTGGAATTGACCTAGTGATTACTAAAGAGTCACAGACTATGTTGTTAGTTCTTGGAATAAGCCTAGTAATTACTAAAGAGTCAAAGACCATCTTGCTAGTTCTTGAACTTTGCGTAGTGATTACTTAAGAGTCAAAGACCATCTTGCTAGTTCTTGGAATTAACCTAGTGATTACTAAACAGTTACAGACCACCTTGCTAGTTCTTGGACTTTGCCTTGTGATTATTAAAGAGTCACAGACCATCTTGTTAGTTCTTGGACTTTGCCTTGTGATTTCTATAGAGTCACAGACCATCTTGCTAGTTCTTGGACTTTGTCTAGGGATTACTAAAGAGTCTCAGACCATCTTGCTAGTTCTTGGACTTTGACTTGTGATTACTAAAGAGTCACAGACCATCTTGCTAGTTCTTGGACTTTGACTTGTGATTACTAAAGAGTCACAGACCATCTTGCTAGTTCTTGGACTTTGCCTAGTGGTTGCTAAAGAGTAACAGACAATCTTGCTAGTTCTTGAAATTTGTCTTGTGATTACTAAAGAGTCACAGACCGTCTTGCTAGTCCTTGGAATTAACCTAGTTATTACTAAAGAGTCACAGATCATCTTGCTAGTTCTTGAACTTTGCCTAGTGATTTCTTAAGAGTCACAAGGGAGCTATATTGATATGATTAAGTGATGCGTTAGAAAAGTCTCCAAGTGTATTGTACACGAACAATTCCATTACTATTAATAACAGAATATTAAAATAATTATTGCATTTGGAAGTAACCAATGTGCATTTGAAATTTTAAGCGCGTCAAGGTATGCTCAAACGAACTAGCATGTGCGATTTTTCACCACTACATGCTTTGAACGATCTGAAAATCACAAAAGTATACTTAATATAAGTCAAAGGTCTATTATAATATACAAGTATTGGCATAGTTTTTCACATGAACGACAATGCTCAAGGCGAACAGCGTCATCAAAACAGCATTGCATAAGCAGTATTTTGCAAACTAAATTGACGTCTATTAACTTTCTACAAGTTTCATTTCTTAGGTTTTTGTATGATTCGAAAGATTTGTCGTAAAGCGTCCGACCTTTAAACACTCGGACAGGCTGCATCCGTAAGATTTTCATAACATATCAAGCAAAATGTCAACCCGATTAAACGACTATAATAAATTACAGCATGCCCGATCGTCAGTGCCCGTACAATGTTCATTTCCTTATTAAAGCTCAATGTATGCGCATAGTAGATTCTGTGCGCAAGCGTGGAAAAAAAGAGTTATATGCGGCTTTTAAATGTGTAAATCGAAAATTTTCAGTACTGATTACGGCATTGCATCACGGCAAATCACATGCATCAATCGGACATTGTTGCGTCTATAAAGCAGACAACGCGCTTTAGAAGAAAGACTTCGATAAGAACCTCAGACATCGTAAAATGTGTGCCTCGTTACATAAATCATCACACGAGAATAAAAACACAACATTGCATAGTTTAAAATGATTTTTCAGTTGGTCGCGTTAGCGGCCGACTAAATATACAGACCATGTTTTGCAAATTAGTATGTGCTTAGAAGCCTTAACTACGCTAAGAATAACCCACTATGCTAGGAACGCTTACCGCTGCCTGTCTGCACTTCAGATAAGAATGCTTAGGTATGTCTAATCTTGTAAAGGTGTTACTTCCCATTGCACGGTAATCATCTTTCAAAATATTTGCAGTTACTTAATTGCACTTTTGAACAGCAAACCATTTATTTAAATACCAAAAGGTATTCCGATTGGAAACGATTTTTTTATCATGAGCACATGGTTTTAACGATATGCTGATGTTTATTTACCAAATTGATACACATTCCATTATAACTTCACATACAAGTTCAGTTCTTTGTATTTTGCCGTATAAAAATAATTGTTAATCTACTTGGTGATATAATTTTACAATAGAGCATTATGCGATCTACACTGCTAATGATAAGTTTATATAAGACGCAATGAATCAAACCTTTGACATTTTTACACACAGTATCAAAACTCTTTAAGAATCGTACGTATATAAATGCATACTGTGATGGCTCTTCAGATTTTCGTCGACGGTTGATTGCACACTTCAACGACACATCTAGCAGTGTGCCTCTTTCAAACTTGGATGAGAGGCTTGATAAGCGTATAGCAGATATTTATGCAACGCCAAAAATTCACCATATTGAAATTGAGAAAGATGGGAAACGTGTAAAAAGGGGTGAAGTACTGGCATACAACGAAATTTTCTGCAGAGGCGATACATCTAATCGACGTATATACCTACAAGGTGAACCCGGTAGCAGAAAATCTACGTCCTCAGCTAAGTTAGTTCATGACTGGTCCCATGGAAATCAGATTCTTTCGGCATCTCCTTTTGACACTACAGCATTTGATGACGTATAAACAATTCCAAAATTCATGTTCTTATTTTTCATCACATTGAGAGATTCGAGAGGTCATGCAGATGTAACGCAGATGAAAAAGAAGCAGATTATTAATGCAACATTTTCCGAAGACGAACGCGCCGATGTGTACACACTGTTTGTTCGAATAATTAGCACTAAACTTTGCCTCGTAGAACGGGAAGGTCTAGATGAATGGGTGCCTCCGCCTTGTAGTAATCAAGCTGAACCTTCCCTGGCTGGATTTTAGAACGACACGTGCACGGTACTAACGACATCTTGACCATGGAAACTTGTTGATGAGCGTATCAAGAATTCGCAAATCGACATTTTGTTAGAAATAGAAGGAATACGTGATCACTATGCATTTAGTAAAAATATACTTCGATGCCTAATTGACCACACAAAGGATCTAGAAGGAACTGCGATTGAATTTAAGTCATTCGTTAAAGATCGTGAGCTTAAACTTGATCATCTTCACCCATGTTGTACACGCTGGTCATCCGTACTTCGGTAAATACGATAAAGGAGAAGGAGCATTTGAAAGGATCGTCATTGTGTGCACGGTACACTACCCTGCTTGAAAGTCTTTGTAAAAAGGCTAATTGTGTGTCTTGCTATTTTAACGATTTAAACCCGCCTACAGTGCGCTGTTTTTCTAGCACAAGCTTCATACAGCCAAACATTGAACACTTAGATAAGCTAGCTGAAGCAGCTTGTAAATTGTTCTTCTTTACTGAGAGAGAATCATCTATTGTTTTTAGTGACATAACATTGTCGAACTACTTTTCTCTGGATGAATTTACATCTCGCAAGACGTTTGCTCTCAAGGCAGGGATATTAACAAATAGGAAAGATAAAACTCGGACAGGAAACTCCAACTCATTTGTCCATAAAACTGTGTAGAAATTTCTCGCAGCATATCATATCGCCCGCAATCCATACGTTATTGATGACGTCATATACAGATACCTTAAACGCAACAATACATTTTATCTCGAAATGTTGCAAGTTATCATATTTTTGTGTGGAATGAACACCTCTGCTGCGAAAAAATTGTCAGCTTTGATGAATCAATATGACGTTATCCGTTGCGTTGAGTTGGAGGAAGATGACTATTTATGCCTTAATAAGCGGAAGGAAGCGTATCCCAACATGTTTCAGCGTATCATTGAGTCTGGAATCAGAGAGGCGGTAGCCAACAATCAGGATGACATACAGCCGAAACTCAGTCACTTTTATATTAAGGAAAGCAACATAAGAGATTTACATAACATATGGTCCACAAACACGTTCAATGTCCAGGTCCTACATGTACAGATAGACAAGAGTGACTTCTTGAATTCAACTTCACGTGAAAAGCCTGCATCTTATTTTGAATTTAACCTGTCATCGTGTCACAATTTGAGGAAATTGAATCTGACGGGTGACGGCATATGGCTAAGAGGTAAAAATACGAATATATACACCTTTCTTATTTCCGTATATGAAAACAGTGAATTGGAATTTTCTAATGATCACAAATAAGTAATTGCTTAATTCTAAAACACATTTAAAATTATCAGAGTGTATGGTACATGCAAGTGCCAGTGTATGTTGTTTGCTGTTTTCTTTTTTCGGTCGTTAAGTAATTTAAAAACCGTAGCAAATTAAAATTAACATTCGTGATCTGATCCAACTATTAAGATAAGTCATGTTATATGATGTTGCATAGGGATACGCTATCACCGTCTTATTACAGAGTTTAACTTAACTGGTAGCATTTACTTTACGATTATTGTTTGCTACCTGTAAAACCTGTTAAGGCTGATACATGTTCTTATTATTTTTATGAATCAACAGCATAGTTTTAACACATTTTATCATAGGTCATTTTCGAGAAGGAATAAGGAATATGGTTTCAGTAAAATATAATGAAAATTATAGTACAAGAATAACTGAATGTAAGTTCTTTTAAAATATGCATTACAAAATGTTATTTAACGAAATATATGTTAACGTTTGTTCGGAAGTTCCCATTCTAACCAAATAAGGAACTGACCTTATAATACTTAAACGCATATTTGTGAGTACATAGCGGTAACGTATTATTGTGAAACATTGTCAAGTGTAGCTATGTGTTTCGTAGGGTTTAATGTTAATAAACGCTGACAACGTAACTATAGAAAATTCATATGCTAAAAAATAGAACGATGTCATTCTTCCGTCTGCGAATCGAAAGGCGTATTGCCATGTCATAAAGTGTTATATACATTTATTCAGAGTATATACATGTTATTTATTTAGATTCTTGGTAACGGATTGTAAATCACAAGCATGATTTGATTGGAGAATACTTGTATAACTGTGTTAAAAACATGTTTAATTTCTAAAAGCGTCTAAAAACTTGGAATATTTTTAAAATAAAAATACATTACATATTGATCAGAGCAAAGGCAATTACGTCTGTAGTTAATCACCAATCGGTCTGTATTTGTAAAATAATTGCCCGGCACATATCTTAATCACCCGCAATCTGGATCGTGGAATACGTCGCGCCCACATCCTTATTAATTATTAAAGACCAGACACACTATTGATCCATATTAAAACAAAAGATCAATGAAAGCAGCCAGCCATTAATCTATAGTTATCACATTGTTGATAATCATCAGTCGGTATGTATTTGCAAACTTTGGGCCAGTGTTTGCACATACTTTGATGTCCAGCAATCCTCTTGGCACATACTCTGATGTTCAGCAATCCTCTTGGCACATACTCTGATATTCAGCAATCCTCTTGGCACATACTCTGATATTCAGCAATCCTCTTAGCACATACTCTGATGATCAGCAATCCTCTTAGCACATACTCTGATGATCAGCAATCCTCTTGGCACATAGTCTGATATTCATCAATCCTCTTAGCACATACTCTGATGTTCAGCAATCCTCTTGGCACATACTCTGATGATCAGCAATCCTCTTGGCACATATTCTGATGTTCAGCAATCCTATTAGCACATACTCTGATATCCAGCAATCCTCTTAGCACATACTCTGATATACATCAATCCTCTTAGCACATAATCTGATGTTCAGCTATCCTCGCGACACATACTCTGATGTTCAGCAATCCCCTTAGCACATACTTTGATATTCATCAATCCTCTTAGCACATACTCTGATGTTCAGCAATCCTCTTAGCACATACTCTGATATCCAGCAATCCTCGTGGCACATACTCTGATATTCATCAATCCTCTTAGCATACTCTGATGTTCAGCTATCCTCGGGACACATACTCTGATGTTCAGCAATCCTCTTGGCACATACTCTGATATTCATCAATCCTCTTAGCATACTCTGATGTTCAGCAATCCTCGTGGCACATACTCTGATGTTCAGCAATCCTCGTGGCACATACTCTGATATTCATCAATCCTCTTAGCATACTCTGATGTTCAGCTATCCTCGGGACACATACTCTGATGTTCAGCAATCCCCTTAGCACATACTCTGATGTTCAGCAATCCTCTTGGCACATACTCTAATGTCCTTCAATCCTGTACGCAAACACTTCTATGTCAATCAATCTTTTTTCCAAATACTCCGATGCCCAGCAATCCTCTAAGCACACACTCCGATGTATAGCAATCCCCTAATTAAATACTCTGATGCCGAGCAATCCACCTAGCACATACTTCTGATGTCCAGAAACCCTCTTAGAATATACCCTGATGCCCAGCAAGCCTTCTCGTGAAGTAGATCGCAATCAAACTCTTATGATCTGACATATGTGTTTTGATTAATATAATAATCAAATAATATTGAGTGCGTCGAAATATCATACGTTTGTCTTATAAGTTTAACATTTTGCAAAAATATTTGGACACGTCAATCTTAAGGTGTAATACTTACAAGAAATGACCACATTCAACAGTAAAAAGCAAACAAAGTACGGTTACATTGGAACCCTATTTGAATGATCGTTCATACGAAAGTGATGCTTTGAAATTAAGACGTCCGAAATCAGTAACTGAGAACTGTACGAAATGTATTTCTATAGATGTATAAAACATTAAAGGGGTATTGAGAGTTGCAGTCCGCAGCGCCAAATTGAATGATAATTGTTGAACTTAAAACAATATGTATAAATCTGTGTGCAACTTTATCTGTGTCAGCTATTGTTTAAATTCACGAATGTATTGTAACGCCCGTCGATAAGTAGCAGTCGAAGTATCATCTGCATCATTATCACCTCGGACAGAACGTCTATAATCATTTTAATCATTACCATCATCACCACATTCACCACATTCATCATCGACATCGTTAATGACTTATCCGTTTCATAGGTTCCTAAACATTAGGATAATTGTGATATCTTTTGACGTAACTATCTTCGCAATAATTAGCATCAGTATAATCGTCGCCATCATAACACGCTGGTAATGCAGGTGCTTGGATAACGGATGGCACTTCGATTACATAGAAAAACAAACGCCACGCGCGAAATATAACTGCATCAGTTGTTCTCAATGTATATCTTTAATATTAGTTTTTAGTACACGGTACATATTGGAGTTGATAAATGGTATATTCTTTTATATTATGAAGTAAGAAATTCAAGGAAGAATGGTAGAGTTTTGCCGAAATATTGAAACATTCCATCGCAAAACAGCATAAGCTGGATAATCAGTACCAATTTAAACAAAATAAACATACTTAGAAATATTGCAATACATGTTTTGCTATTCCAGCATATAGATTGATTACTGTGCTTCATTTCAGTATAGCTTAATGAAATATGAACGAAGATTGTACATATTTTAAGGACATATCACTTTCTGAAAGTTTAAAAAGTGGGTGGTGTAATGTAAAATAATAATTCCTTATAAAAACATTGCAAATACAGTTTGGAATAATAATCACATTTGAAATGACATATACTTCATTGATAAATGTACCAGTTCTAATGAAATATTTTTAAAAGAGTAAATTATCACATATTTACACCTTAAAATCCACTTTCTTCTTTGGGGTCTTAAGTTGTCATTTTCTACCTTCATTTAAAAATGTGAGGAGACCAGCTGGAACCTACCCCACTGTGGAATATAATGTTAGAGTATTATTAAATATAACACACTAGAAAGACTGAACAAAAGAATCCTTATATAATTTAAGTGATATTATGGGCATTTTTTCACTGTTGAATTTAGCTGAAAAGAACTAACAGGTCAAAATAGTAAGTTAAATGTGGTTACTGACAAATTATCTGCAACTGATCATGTTACCAGTTGTTAATGAAAATACATATTATATTCGATCTTTTACGTGACTCACCCAGTCCTCTAAGCCGAAATGATCCGTAAAACAAAATAGTGTATTTGTGTCGTATGAACGAATCTGCACTAAAATTACATTTAGATTCACATCGTATATCGAATCATGTGTGTCGTCAGTTGTCAAAACGAAAGTACGGTTGATATTCAAATGCATTATTTGTCTCTCTACGGGATATTGTTTAGTAGGTTGATGCTCCATTAACAAATTTAAGTGTATATGAAGTGAAATCACCAAAAATAAACAACGGTTGCGATAGACACCAATAAACAGTAAGATGCCCATAATATCACTTTAAGTTAATATCTATATGGTATTGTCTTTGTTTGTCTCTTTTAAAAGGAACGGTTACATGTTATTTATAAGCAGTTATAATACTTCACTTAATAGCTATTGTTTCAGTAAAAGTTAGATTTATAATATTAAGTACACATCGAATTTGTTAGAAATATTCTCCGTATGTAAACTAATTTCTATCAATCACATTTCCTTGACATGCTTTTTAATTGAAATATTTATTATTTTTTAAATTGCTGATTGTATTCGCCAATAAAATTGTCTTTCTGTTGGTCTATAAGGTAATTCTTTTATTAACAATGTCCAAATATAGTTATTTTGCAATAGTATGGTGGGACAGAAATTACATATGTTTCCGTATTACCTAACTTGATCATGTTCTTGATTATGTTAATGATATATAAATTTGTTTCCTAAAATGATGTTTAATACTGTTTCAACATGTTTAAATGAAACTTAAATTTCAGCAATATAGCCCTTATACATTGTCTCTTATTTGCAGATTTAAAATGTTTTCTTAATTTAACATTCATGGAGTGTATTAAGTTGGCCATTCAACCTTTTTTTTACTTCAACCTGCATATACATTAATAGTAATACATCTGGACCATACCAGTTAAGAAATCATGGTACTTTATTTACAATGAGTTTTACATCACATAAGCGGAAATTTTGTTATCATGGAATGGCCGCTTAAGTGGTGATGGAATAATATCCCCCTTGATCAAGCAAATTGGAAGGCCCAATGAAGCTTTATTAAGTAAGGCAGAAACTTATAAGTTGTCAGACAAGGATTCAAATGCATGCAGATAGAGACCATGTAAAGTCAAGTTTGTTAAACACTTGACTAAGGACACATAGGGCAAAAAAATGTTAATGTTTTTAAATCTGTATAATGATCTTCCATGGGTACAGTGTTGGCTTGAAGCAACACTGGACCAAGTCACATTTTCCAAAATTCGACTTGGTTCAGTGCTGATTCAAGCCATTGAAATGTCACGCTCAATATATAATATTAATGTTTCATTTATTTTCTTTCAATTTGGTTGAATAACAAAGTTGTATAGCACTACATGTATTAATTGTTCATATATCAACTTACAAAATGACAGATGAAATATACCTTTTTCCCAGTGTTTTCTTGTCTATGTATCAGCGAACTTCAACGAGCCTTCATCTAAATCCCGTTTAAGCCCATCAACCTCATGTGTGCTGTCTTCTCCTTTGTACAGAACTTCATTTACCGCTTGTGGATTACCTAAACAAATGCATCAAGTCTTTCAATGATTATCAAAAGTCAAAAGCCATCTGAAGCCTCTGCATAATAGGTATTTGGAATAAATGTACGCACAATTAACATTTGCAAATTCTTTCTTTGTATCATGGGTTTGTATTTTACATAAACTTAATTCCTACTTGTAAAGATTTTGCAGCAGATAACCTTAAATAAAGTATATAAAATTGCAAGATAGCCTATTGTGATAAAAAAAGAAATTGCTCATCATGAGAAATTAAAAAAAATCATCATAATGAATAATTTCTCAATTAATCACAAACTTTAATAATATCATCTGTTTCAATATCAGAATTAATGGGAACAAATATTTATTTTCATAAATAAGCAGTTGATCATAAAGAAATTTATTATTGTGTATACATTAGTTAACTTTTTTTAATATCCTTTTCATAACATGACAATTGGGAAATGGATTTGACATTTTACAGTGGTATATAATGCATCAAAATTATAAACATAAGTATACATATATGTGCCTGTCAGGTATAAATATACATCATTGGGTTTGCTTAACTCATTCATCCCTGTTACAATTACATGATATTCATTATCTCTTTTATATTTAACACAGAAATGTAGATTTGCTTTTTAATACATCATGAGCCCTTAAAGCGGGTATATACGATTTTTTATATGTGTTTAATTGTAATATATTGATAAAATATGTTACAATAACACAAAATAGGCAAAGACAAATTAGCGTCCCGAGCCGATAGTGACGTACATATTTTCCTACAATAACCGAAGCATTCGTCTTTGTATTATAAACCGTTAAACTACGAGGGGTGTTCCAGAAGTTCGTGGATTTTCGCTATAACTTATTAGTTTGCTGGTAAAAGTCAATGAAATTTACATATTATACAAACCAATTATCACGGACTTTATATATAAGCTAAAAATGCATGAATTCCATAAAGCGCGTTTGAAACGCGTTGCCATAGAGACCTCAGTAACGACATGCGGCGCACGCGTGTATTTTATTATAAGTATGAGCGTTACGCGAATTTAAATTTGGTTTAAATGTCGTTGATAAACAGAATTTACGGCAAAATTCACGTAACAGCGTCCTTCTTACAGCCCGGATTTGGCCCGTATGGATTTCCGCGTCTCCCCGGAAGTTAAATCACAGTTGCGCGGTATTCGCTTTGAAAGTAAACAGGAACTTACAGTTGCAGCAAAGCGAATCGTGTCGTCTTTTGACGCTGACTGGTAAAGAGACACTTTTAACAAGTGGATTTTCCGACACATAAAGTGCATTCGCGTTGGAGGTGATTATGTGGAAAAGATTTGACAGTTGTTAACTTCATAACGCCCCGAGCCGATAGTGACGTACATATTTTCCCGACACATAAAGTGCATTCGCGTTGGAGGTGATTATGTGGAAAAGATTTGACAGTTGTTTACTTCATAGCGCCCCGAGCCGAAAGTGACGTACATATTTTCCTACAATAACCGAAGCATTCGTATTTGTATTATAAACCGTTAAACTACGAGGGGTGTTCCAGAAGTTCGTGGATTTTCGCTATAACTTATTAGTTTGCTGGTAAAAGTAAATGCAATTGATATATTATACAAACCAATTATCACGAACGTTATATTTAAGCTAAAAATGCATGAATTCCATAAAGCGCGTTTGAAACGCGTTGCCATAGAGACCTCAGTAACGACATGCGGCGCACGCGTGTATTTTATTATAAGTATGTTAACTTCATAACGTCATTGACGTTGAACAGAAACATTACACGTGCGTCGGTGTGCGCATTGTTCACACGTTTAAATCTCTGATATATATTTATTGTTTTATGTATTTCCATGATATTTGGAGAGTAGATTTGGAAAGGATGAAATATTCTTAACATGCTATTTGTTTGTCCATTTATGTTACCAAATGAAAGTTATAGCGAAAATCCACGAACTTCTGGAAGTTTAGATGCATATCGTACATGTATGGTATACATGCTGGCGAATTCGGCTGTACAGCCGTTTTCAATTTCAGAATTAAATATCAGACTTATTTCGCATTTTTCGACACATGTTCTTCTTAACTTTTATTTTAATTTATATTGAAAAAAAAAAATATATATATATTAAGTTTTTTACACAGTTTATATAAATTCATAAATATTTGACAAAATCGTATATACCCGCTTTAAAAACGTATTGGCAAACGGAGAAATTAGTCGTTATGAAATATTTCTCGTTTAGTTACTATGTTTTAAAAAGTTGTAGATTGCAAGCCACGTGAAATTATATGCGGGCACCAAAGATTTAATTAGTTTATTAAACAATTATATATTTCTAATACAATGTAATTACCTGATACTACATCTATCACTGTTCCAATATACCACCTACACGTATTTCATGTGTTTCCTTATCAACTATCCATTTGTGTTTAATACGTCGACTAACAAAATAAACTGTTCTGCATCGACGTGTCCTTTTATTGGCGCAAACGTCCTATAATACAATATTAAATATAAAACCTTGTATACATGAATAATCAGACTGCATGCATGTTCAATTAACATGAAATTCTATTTTATATAAGGATAAACATAAATTGCCAAAATAGTATGCGTAATTACCAATACAGACTGCTTGATACAGCGATTTCTTTCATCATTTCTGTAGATGAAAAAAAAACTATTTTGCTGTTAGTCATTTATTATCTTAGCAAGATGAGTTAATAAGAACCAACAATTAATGTAATTTAGATAATTATTTGAGTTATTTGCATGGAATATCTTCAATCCAGATTTAAGTATGCCTACAATTGTACAAATGTGTACCTTTTACAGTTTGCATCAGACGACATATTTTTTTATATATAATTGCAGACATCAATTTACTGCTGCTATTTTACACGCCATTGGCCTTAATACATAGTGACAAAAGGATAAATTGGTCATTATGAACTATTTCTCCTTTAGTCAATAGGTTTTCAAATGTTGTCGGTTGCAAGATACAAATGATAATATCCAATATAATTTCTCTTAAAGCCTGGATGGTAACTAAGTTTTCCCAATCTACCTTATTAACTTTTTCACCATTTTACTAAAATTACTTTGAAAGCATCAACAAAATAACAAAAATCTTAATTAAAAAGTTGTTTTGCCAATAAAATTAAATCATAACTGTATATACTCTATACCTTTGATGTTGTATTGTCATTAACATCAGTCAATGTTTCATCGTTTTGATGGGATGGACCCTCTGTTTGATCATCTACTACACAGTTTTGTTAAGTTTTATTAATGGCCTGGAAACCCTTGTAAATTTAGTCTTTGTCGTCTTAGTTACTTCCATTCGTTGATTTGGAGTGAACTGAAAAAGAGTGAGTTTGTTTCTTAAGTTATTGCTTATAGTACTGTACTAGATATTGTTTACCCTTTTCATGTTTCCGAATTCTGCAAAACACTTAACTATTAAGATGAAATTATATATGAAATATATCATTTATTAAAATTAAAAGCAGTAAGTCAAAATGTGCATTTCCGTATTAGAAAAACGCTTTATTATAGAAGGGACGTCGGTGAAAGAAAGGGTTATTGTAAAGAAATTGCAATATATATACAATTAAAGGTAACTTTGTGAGGGGCATAAGTTTGTTACATATCATCAGACTAGCACCAGCTCATAGTATGAGTATCTCCTCTTGGTATTGATTCTTCCCATAAAGCTTCAATGAATTACATTATTTAGTTGTTGAGATAGACGAACGAACGGACGGACAAATCTATGCTACCCCCAAACATAATTTCGGGGGAGCATAAAACCTAAAGACAAAACTTTCAAACGGTTTGTTTGGTTGACCTTTTCCAGTATAGGTTCCCATTCTTGCTAACTCAGGAAGCATGAACCTTATATAGAAGGCTTGCCATTTGGGTAATATCTCCATCTCCCATATGTTACAGTTCCTTTGTATTCGTTTAATGAGCATGTCATATGGTTTTGTTCGTCTTACCACAAACTAAGACCATAGTTTTTCCAGTATTTAATTGTCATTTAATTAGTTAATAAACGCTATGGGTTTTGTTAAGCTGCATTTTCCATTTTACACACTGCAAACAAAAATGTGGCACTTTCTCCATAGCCTTTTTAATTAAGTATGAATTAGTTTGAAGCAGATTCTTAATTTCCAAAAGTCTATTAGATTCTTTTGATCAGACAATTCCATCAGTTGAAGCTGCTAGAAGGGGGTGTTCTTTACCAATTCGCAATCCTTTTCTCTGTAGTTCAACATTTCTTTTAACATTTTTATATTCTATGATAGTATTGTCTTCTTGGGCAAGTCCTTTTATTGTATGGATGTTACCAGAGAATTCTGCATACAGCATATTATTAACTAAAGCTGTAGATATGTTTTTGTTGCGGCGAGAAATTACCTTCCCAAAGTTGGAGCTAGTCAGCCTATAACTTGTTTCTTTTTTCTATAATTCTGAGATTGATTTTTCTTTCAATATCGCCTATTTCAGTATCTGTTCTTAATATGTGACATTCATAAAATTGGTCACACACAGTTTTGAGTTTGTCTTATGGTACATCGGGAAAATCATCCAAATTGCTCCCATAATTAATTTCAGCGTTTTTACAAGTGTTTCCTTCAAATTTTGAAATTAAAATTTACGTCTGAATGATTTCGTTTCCGCTTTATCATGATATTTAGCACTTGAATAATTTTTCTATATTTGACTGTGCACAGCTTAAAAAGATACTGTCCACCTTGTTCTTTGGAAACATTTTGAAATGATCTAACCGACCATATGACAGGCCATCAAAAACTGTACAGCACGACTGATTCGGAGACGGCCCTCAACACTCGCCCAGTCGTGTCGAGAGGATCGGTGTCTTTGCAGGTTAGTGCGCCGTTATTTTCAATTTATTTTATTGTAAAATGATTTTTTTTGGATATCCTGGCACACTTTTGTCTCCAAAATTAGGAAAATTGGGTGTTTTACATTAACTGCAGCTCTTAAACCACATTTTGTGGCGATAACTTTGCCAGTGTGCCAGACAATGTGATGCCGGCGTGGTGAATTATACATTTGCAGCAAAGAAAGCAACAACGACTATTGAAAGCTTACTCTTATTGTATATAACTACATTACTTGGCACCGTAATGGGTAAATGTGCACACAAAAACTTTTTGTTTTCTCAGAGTACACGGAATTGAGCACCCAGGCCAGACTGACACTTTCCGGAGCCTGTCCGAGACGGAACTCGAGCCGAGGCATCATAGGTCCAGGTGTGACAAAAGACTTAAAGCTCATGTCTGACGATGATTTTTTTAGTCAGGAAATCAAGTGTGTTGTTTTTTCATGCAAGCAAGCCCTTTTGTTGGGTCAAGAAAGACATTAGAAATGCTGCTTCTACATGGATTTTACCAAAAATGGGCCAAAATATTTTAAAAAGCTTGTTCGAATCCGGTTCAAAACCTGCTTTGATGCACAAATATTGTCATTGATGATATTTTCACTTATTAAGTCATATGTTACATCAGCTTTGCCTATTAGAATCGAAAGTAATGCCTTGTATGGAGTCTAAGTGCTGCTTGTATGATGTAACCAAATTTGGCTTTTCTACCTTAATTCTTGACGCGAAACACAGTTACGCATGGCGCTTTCAAAGGCAACTTTTATGAATAAATCTGTGGTCATTGTACCGAAACTTTGTGATCTTTCTCAAAACAGATTACATCTGTGGGAAAAGTGCCTTTAATTCAAATTTAAAGGGGTTGGGTTCTCTTAAAGCACATCCGACCAAGTTAGTCGTCTGCCAGAATTTTGACAATTGACCATCAAAAACTCTCTGTATTGCAAAACATAACTGCCAGATGTCATTTTGACCCAATAAGGGCTGTTTGCAATTGGGCTGTTGCACTTGGGGTCATAAGGGGGGTAAATGCTGGAAAATCACACCGAAACCTGTTCCGGAGACATATTCTAAGACTACTTAAACACTCGGTATTGTTTTTCAGTGACATTTTGACATTAATTTGCATCAATCTCAATAATGAACCTAATTCATGTCTTTATTTCATCTGTATTTATTATAATTGTTTACTTTTTGAGCCTTTTACTGTTAAAAATGCCTGCCAATTTTGTACCGACACTGCTATCTGCCTTCGCCTTCAACCCTATCAGGCAGATCTACTCAGAATAACACTACTTTGCCTTATTTTTCCTGTTTGGATATCTTGCAGAGTTTAAGTAAAATCAAGTATTCAGCTGAAAACACAAAAATGATTATAATATTATTCTTTCTCACCAGGAAAAATGTTGTTGTTATAGACCCTGCGTGAAAAACACCAGTGAAACTGTATTTAAGTGACCTCAATATTATGCATAAACCTAAGTGTGCATTTGTAGGCGGTGTCGAAATGGGTCTTTAGCTCTGCCTGAACTGTCGTCCAATTGGCTTACAAGTCCGGCTGAAGTAACAGGCCATCAAAAACTGTACAGCACGACTGATTCGGAGACGGCCCTCAACACTCGCCCAGTCGTGTCGAGAGGATCGGCGTCTTTGCAGGTTAGTACGCTGTTATTTTCAATTTATTTTATTGTAAAATGATTGTTTTTGATATCCTGGCACACTTTTTTCACCAAAATTAGGAAAATTGGGTGTTTTACATTTACTGCAGCTCTTAAACCACATTTTGTGGCGATAACTTTGCCAGTGTGCCAGACAATGTGATGCCGGCGTGGTGAATTATTTATTTGCAGCAAAGAAAGCAACAAAGACTATTGAAAGCTTACTCTAATTGTATCTAACTACATTAGTTGGCACCGTAATGGGTAAATGTGCACAAAAAACCTTTTTGTTTTCTCAGATTACACGGAATTGAGCACCCGGGCCAGACTGACACTTTCCGGAGCCTGTCCGAGACGGAATCATAGGTCCAGGTGTGACAAAAGACTTAAAGCTCATGTCTGACAATGACTTTTTTTTAGTCAGGAAATCAAGTGTGTTGTTTTTTTCATGCAAGCAAGCCCTTTTGTTGGGTCAAATGACATTAGAAATGCTGCTTCTACATGGATTTTACCAAAAATATGCCAAAAAAAAATTAAAACAGTTTGTTCGCATGCGGTTCAAAACCTGCTTTGATTCACACATATTGCCATTTATGATTTTTTTCACTTATTAAGTAATATGTTACATCAGCTTTGCCTATAAGAATCGAAAGTGATGCCTTGTATGGAGTCTAAGTGCTGCTTGTATGATGTAACCAAATATGGCTTTTCTACCTTAATTCTTGACGCGAAACGCAGTTACGCATGGCGCTTTCAACGGCAACTTTTATGAATAAATCTGTGTCATTGTACCGGAATTTTGTGATCTTTCTCAAAACAGATTACACCTGTGGGAAAAGTGCCTTTAATTCAAATTTGAAGGGGTTGGGTTCTCTTAAAGGTCACATAACCCCAAACCGGAACTCCTGTTTTAGGGTTACATGAAGTCAGTTTGATACTTAGCACACATAGTTGAGTGCATGCTGCCTAGGATTTGTAAAATACATTGAAAATGGTTAGTTTTGGTATCAACTTGAAGGTATATTTGCAAAATGTATTTTAGAGATGTATGTATATTCATATTAGTGGTCCTCCACAACGTTTAAACACAGAGTATACTATCAATGTGAGTGTTTTCTTTAGTTAATAATTTTACTCCATTATGGCCAACATAATTAATAAAAAATGGTTTTCGTAGTCCATTTTAGCTTTTGGGTTAAACATCAGAAATATATAGTAGCAAAGTAAATCTTGCATAGGTATTCAAAAGAATAAAAACAGCCACAAAGAAAAACATGTAATGACTCAGTACTAAGCTATACATACAACAAAACATGTGTACAAGAACAGCAATTTGTTAAGACATAAAATATATGTGATTCACTTTTAACTAGTTGGAACAGACTATACTATCCTGGTAGGCATGTATTTTATGACCTGGAATAAGGACACTGATTATACGTCACACCGATCTCGAGACTGTTATTTTAGATTAAATATACACGAGCATAAAACAAACCAGTCAGTTCTCTATCTCCCATCTATCTAACACTGATAGTTATAGAAAGTAAAGAATTTTGAGTATGAGGACTATATCTAGCAACACAGAAACAGATTAAACAGAGAGGAGAACAAGTCGAATCATAAAAGCATTCGTGACTGTAAACCATGAAAACAAACATTAATAATTGAACAAGCACATACTGCTAATCCCCCTCATAATGCTTTTACCGTTATTGTAAATTGTGGTTTTTGAGGTTTTATCATTTCGTGGGTCATCTACAAAACATGCACTGATACAAATGTTTCTCAGATAAACCATTAGAACGAAATTACAAGATAATGTTTAACAAGGCAATATTTATTTTTCTTGATTTTATTTATTATATATATTTTTTATTTTTTTTATGTTTGCGACATATACATGTATAACTATTGATGGTAGAAGCAGGTTCAGTAAACCACCTTTAAAAATGACATAACTTTACTGTTACTATCCTGAGTACAGTTATTCACGGGAACCACGATAAACTTTAGGGAGTTGACAGTATAGTTATACAAGAGTAATAAGTCAATGAGTTTACAGCAATAGGATTAACATCGAAAGTGCATACTGTATTTAAGAAACAGAACTCTTGTGCAGAAAAACCGCTGCGTGCCATGAATGAACCATTTTTTAGGTTTTAATGTTTTACATTGCAAACATATATAGGCAAGAGATTGTTACAGTGAACCATTTTATAAATGGTAAAATATGTTACAAATTATATAGAAAAACTAAACAATTTTTTATGGTTTTCAGAAAGAGAGGCAGACTGTTATCAAATGAAAAATGGAACTTCGATGGCAAAGAATTAATGGTTGTAGACGATTTCAATTATCTTGGTACTGTTTTCAACTACACTGAGAATTTTAATCTGAACCAAGAATATTTAGCAGGTAAAGCTATAAAGGCAAGTAACATATTACTGCAACATTGTAAAAAGTACGAACTAAAGCCAAATTTATTGTGTCAACTCTTTGATTCATTTGTTGGTTATATACTTATCTATTTAGCAGAGGTATGGGGATACAAACAATCAAATGAACTAGAGAGAATACACCTGAAATTTTGCAAACGTATTTTAAAACTTAAAACTAATGCATCTAATGCGGGCGTATATGGGGAATTAGGTCGGTACCTTCTGTTCATTTCAAGGTATCTAAATATTATTAAATACTGAAGTAAAATTATACATACAGATAATATTATTATTACAAGGTTTATGAGCAAGCCAAGGTAGATTGTAACAATGGCTTTAAAAATTGGGTATATAATGTAAAGTTATTGCCGAACAATTATGGTTTCTCTTATGTGTTTGATAGGTCATCGGGTTTATATCGTTCAACTTTATTAATTATTATTTTTTCTCTGATGGTAGTTTCTTGATCGGTTTATTTTTAAGCTTCGTTTGATATATTTTGAATAATATACTCGTGTTTAGATGACGCAGCTTTTTTATCATTGCTAGTATACTTTTCGTTTTGATAAATTATCGCCTCGGTATATACGGTTATTCTTTTTAGATATTACATTAAATTTCATTATTTTCAAAGTATATTACAGTCACATAAACAGCCAAGCTATGTAATATGGATCTTTTACACCCAATATTGCTGCTTCTTCATGTATGTGCGCGGTGATGATCTAAAATGTTAACTATATGATGCTATATTCTTAAATATTTATGTAAAAAGAAGGGGTGTAGTTGATACGTGTTCGTAATTTCATTTCATCGTGCCTCAAAAAGTTGTAACTCTGTTGCTCTGGTCTCCTTTCTAACATTGAGTAATTATATAGTTATTAAATTGAATGCGTTTTAACTCCCTTTTATTACTGTTTAATTTGAGTTGCAATGCTATATGGTTAAATTTTATTTACACTTATATGTATCATGAATATTGCTGGGCCAAGTGTGAGCTTTAGCGCTCTATAACCGATTTAAACCCCCAGTGCTTAGCATTGACCGTTCCAAAGCGGTGACCCCAGCTTTATTCTATTATGTGTTTATATTGTTTCGTTGTGTGCCGTACTGTACTGTTTTGGCAATTAGTCACTTGCCATAAATTAAGGACCACAAAGGTGTGTATAATAGAAATGCAATACTGCTGGAGCTTCTGTAGTTTAACTTCTTTATTTTGAAGATGCTGACATTGTCGATTTTAAATCTTTTATATGTATTTTAAAACAACGTATCATTGACCATTTCATTCAGGAATTGTCACAGAACACGCATACAAACCATGTTCTTACGAATTATGCCTTTTGCAAACACAGTTTAAATTACAAATCATACCTAGATTTACTACCTAGCAGCCTAAGAATATTTTTCTGTAGACTAAGACTATCGGTTCACCCACTAAGAGTACAAACTGGTAGTTATGGTACAAATCGAATTACTATGGATCAGCGTTATTGTTTATTTTGTAATTCACAAGTTTTCGAAGATGAATATCATTTCATGCTTGTATGTCCATTTCTAGAGGAGATTCGCACAAAATATGTACCAACGTACTATTACCAACGCCCATCGATGTTATCATTTTTGGAAATGTCCGGCATTGATAACAATACCAAATTAACTAAAATTTATCTTTTTATTAAATACGCATTAAATGAAAGAAGCACAATGTAAGTTTATCCTCTTAAATAAAGACATCTACATAAAAATTCTGAACCAATGCAATGTATATGTATAGAATAGTCAAATGTAATATGTTTTATAATAAAGACCAGGTATACCGTATTTACTTTATTGTATACCGTATGTTCTGAAATTATATATTATATGACTTAATGTACTTGTTTGTTTATCGTTTGCATTGAAATTATATATTATATGAATAATATGACATGAATCTTAATCATGATTTGTTTGTTTTGTTATACTGACGATGTACATTGTGCAAGTCATAATAAAACACATGTTCTGTTCTGTTTATTGATTGTAAGTATACAATGTTAATTGCATCAGTATACGTATATTTATAACAATTCAGGTGCCATATCATATCTCGGATATAGTTGTTCAAATATTAACTAATTAATTTCCCTTCGTCTTATATTCATCTTATTTTGTTACTTTTACTTTTCAATGTATACACTTTTTATTTCTATATACCAATTACATATACATAACAAAACATTATTACAAAGGTAGAAGGAGACATATACACGGATAATGCAATATGAACATGCAATAATAGTATATTGCGAAGTTTCATTGGAATTCCACTGTAATTGTCTAAGAAGCATATAAACACATGTAATAAAAGAAGGTTAATATAGTGTACAAGACATGTTTCTTTGAGTGCTTCAATAAGTATATACACAAGCCCGTTTATACATTGCAATAGAATTAGAAAATAAACAAAAATAAAAGAAATTGCATACGGTGGGTTTCTCTTAAAAAGTTAGAATTACATCGACATGAATTGGAATATATACGATTTGTAAAACGTATTGAATTAAAAAAACTACTTTATGCTTTCTTGTACTATATATGTAAATTTGGGTCACAAACATTTCCTATAAGTAACCACGGTGTTGCTTCTATTTTCGATTGAAATATTATTTAACTGAATACTGCAATATCTCGAGAAGTAAATGAAATACAAACTTAATTTTCATAATTTGAGAGCCATGTATAAGGTATCAACACACTATTTTTTTAACAATGGCAAAACGTCTTAAAGAAAGTCTCATGTAGCTACATTTTCAACAAACATGGTAATTGCTGGAAAATACATAAAATACATACATACATACATTACAAAAGAACAGCACAAAATGCGGCCACTGGACAAGACGCTAATAAGCCTGCCAATTATAACGTGAATTGTCTAAAATAATGTTTCTTTTTCGTCTTTCCTATTCTTATGCTTCGTGTAGCCAATTCCAATTTTTGATTTACACAAAAGAAATCCAACGTAGAAGCAGCAATTTTTTGTGATTTTGTATATGGGAACACTTATTTTCCCCCGACTGTGCAAATCCGATATCTGAAACGTCTGTCCCTGGAAAAATGGTGAAAATATTGTTTTATACAAGCAAGCATTTGAATTAAAACACGCAAACCACACATACAGACAAGAGGGCCATTGGCCCTAGGTCACTCACATGAGACCCGAAGAAACTAAACTGTTATGAGCAGCGTTTGTGATTTTTCCTATTTTTTTTAGAACTTGACCGGGAACATCATACAGACAAACTTTCTGAGTAAGGTGTTCACGAAAACAATATTTCATTACAGCCATATAAGGACACCACCCTGGTTTCCATGTTTTCAACGGACCTGAACCATGTTTCAACCTTGCTGAGATATTTTTAGAACGAATGTTATGGGCATGTTTTATGACAAATAGGTAAATGATTGATGTCTATAGTTGTCTCAGATTTTCACTTAAGCCATCACGGAAAAACTACCCCACCCCTGCTGAAAATGTTTTTTCAACACAGTGGAACAGTTTTGGAACTCGGTTGAAATATCTGTATGCCAAATGTTGAGAAACATTCACGATGAATGGCCAAAAAATGATACCCCTTTAGCGTTAAAAAATTGGCATTATTGGCGTATGAGGAAAACTGCGCCAACCACTGGTGGCCATGTTTTTCAGCGGACAGGAACCATTTGCAAACTCGGTTTCGATATCATAAGAACTCAGATTCTGAGCAAGAATCATTAAGATTCGAAAACAAATTGCCTTTTACTTTTTCTAAAGGGTTTTCACAAGGTTTCAAAAAGCCGTATGCGGAAAAATTCTCCGTCCCTAGTGATAATGATTTTCAAAGGACTGGAACTATTTTCGAACTCGACGGGGTATCATTTGAACACATGTTCTGAGAAGGTTTCATAATAGTTTGACAAAAACTGTGACTGAAAGAATATTTATAATATTTTGCTAAAGTAATATAGGGAGAACTGCCCGCCCCCATGGCAACCATGTTTTTCAACGGACTTGAACCGTCGCCCATTTCGCACAAATAGATATCATTCATATCATGTTCCGACCAAGTTTCATGAAAATTATGCCATACATATGATGTCTAGCGTTTTCAAATTTTGACTACCTACGATGGACGACGGATAAAAACTGAACACAGAAGCTCACCATTAGCACGTTGTGCTCATGTGAGCTAATAGAAAGAAACTGTCAATTAAAATCATATACATAATAAGATTCGGAATTCTAATTATATGTGATATTATTGTGTATAGAAAAAACATGCATACAGATGTGTCTTTGGACATTATTACATATTGACGTGTATGCGTAAACTAGTGTAGTGTAGGTCCGTATTACAACCATTAACCAATAGATATCCGAATAGACGTATGCCAGTATGAGGTAGATTCTGGAACAAGCCAACTATCGGGGATAAACAAAAGGCTGGCCATTCCAAAATTCTTTCAAAATCACTCACCGTACCAACTACAATTATCTGATCGAAACTACGATTCTAGCATAAAATGGATCAGCATTATTTGTATCAATTAATTAGATAGTGTTTTTGTCAAAGAGGTGGCGTTCCGAAGGACAATTTTCGACCAACTAGTAACAGAAACGTCAACCGATCAATTAGTCCCTAACTATCAGATTGGTTAAATGCATTATTAATGAAATGTCATGATGACCAGAAGCACGTTTGCACAGCCTTTCTGTTTGGATAAACGCATCGTCCAAGCATTTTAGGTAGATTATTTGATTACCGGTCTGCAATTATTTACCACTAGCATTACAATCGATACTTGACCAAGTAAATTCTTGAGATGACAATGCGCAACTTGCATATTTAATGAGCCGATCTCTGCGATAACCTGACTTTATGCAGGTGCGTGAAGTGTCGTCTCAGATTAGTCTGAGCGGACGGTACACGCTTTCCACCTAGAATGGATTTTCGTACAGAAGAAACTTCGTTTAAACGAAAAAAAATCCATATAAGCTGGACGTGTCTCGGTCGACACTTTACGCACATGCATTAAACCCGGTTTTCCCAGAGCGCAGATTCAGTCCTTTCTTTATGAAAAAATAAAACACAAGTGTGAAAACGTATTTGTACGTAAGATTGATTGTAGGTTGTATTCCAGTGGTAAATAAAGATCAAATAATGCAGTTGCTAAACTTAAAATCATAGAACACACAACGTCTGTTAAGTCGGATCCATGTAATTTAACTTGCCAATTAGATGAGTGGTTACTTACTCGTAGTAGTTACTATGCACCGAATAAACGCCATACATCGCGTAGCCATTGGGCACATGGTAGTTCTGATAACCATCGTAGTTATTGGTCCAATCCGTCAGCGTGCATTGGGTCAGACTTTTACCTGTTGTTAAGATCAATAAGGCCCTTTAGACCACACACAAGACACACGTGACCCGCACTCGAGCTTGGCCAAAATATTTCTAGATAAACATTCTGACCAACTTAGGTCAAGATTGGACTCAAATTGATGAAAGTTAGTCAGAATCTTGACAATGTCTAACCCGAGTTCGACTCTAGGTCACGTGTGTCCAATCTTAAGGTCACCTTGTCAAATCTTAGAAAACCCAAATAACCATTATTGAAACCATATTTTTTACTCGGTGACGAGGAAACATTGTCATAATGTTCATCTTGACAATATCAATGCAATGTTTGAATATGGGACAAGTGGGGTAAAATAGGTTCAAGTCTGCCTTGAACTCAGATGAGCGCGTCAGTGTCATCATGGTCCTCTTGTATTACTGTTGTCTAAGTCAAATAGACATCCCTGCACCCACGTAAAAGCGGTAAGCACGGGTATATCCCATATATCGTTGTTACTCGGAGTTTGTCCTACGCTTATAATATAGCTCAAGAACATTTACCTGACACTTGTGAACTCCTTTAGCATAAATTATAAGTTTTAATTGTTTACTATATTTGCATTCGTTCTTGTTCATTCCCGTTTTGCACGACTTTCATGAGACCATCACAGAATACTCAGTCGATCGATTTAAATCGCTTCCAGTACGGAAATTAATATGATCATCGTAACGTTATTTTAATATATGAAATGCATAAAGTTCAGTGCTAGATTAACATTGGCGAGCTATAAATGCCAAATAAACCAAACGCAAACATTTTTCGTAAATTTAAATATAACAATTGTATGTACTTATGTGGGTTTACTGTGCTGCATGATGAACACATTTCAAACGTTTGCTGTTTCGCGCGTTTAAGTGTTTTACGCAACAATGTCCTGGAATTTCTTGAACTATTTTAAAAACTATAAGCTCTGCCCAAACTGTGGCAGAATATTTCACGTTTTTTTCATTTTTTTCCATAGATAACAAGTCACAGGCGTGGTAGAATTTAAAATAACCTGTTCATACATTAAACGTACAGCCTAGACACGATTGACGGACGCATTTACGTACGTTTACAGACTAACAAGTGAATTGCTTAAATATAGATCGACGATATTGACCCGGTACTCGTGGATTACATTTTACGGATGGATTGTGTCCCATATCTGCACTCGGTTTTTGTTCGTTCACGAGTTAAATGAAACCATAACAGTATACTTATTAAGGTACAAATCAATTCATTAATATTGATTCCACTGCGGAAATGAATTTATTCATCGTTTCGTTACTTTAATATATTTTTGCATAAAGGGCATTGCCAGCTTAATACTGGCGAGCAATACATCCCACTAAGTTTGGCATGAACCTATACCCTATATCCATACAATTAATATTGGTATAATGATTCATACTTCAAGTTTTAATTTTTATTTATTGACATTTCATATACCATATGGGCATGTGGCACAAAATGCATACAATAAACATGGCTGTCAACAAAATTAAAATACTGGAATTTTGGTGAAAGATAATCAGTTATATCAATAACATCAAAGTAGCGGAAGTTTTATTCTGCGCAATTCTTCGCTGTGCCACACCCATCTCAATAACGGGGTTTGCGCAAGTTGTGGTCACTTATTTCTCATTGTTTGAACACACAACAGCAATCGATCACAATGACCACGGGGAATACTTCAACCAGTGAATTTCTAAAAACGACACACTTACCCATAGTATTATGTATCCGTTGACTGTTGAGTAAAACAACGAAATATATTATTTTAAACATATTTACCAGGCATTCTGCAGCAGTAGAAAGCCCAGACCCTGTCTTCGGCCCCGTTGTCGTGGACACTTTTCATTCCGTTTATGTACCCATTTCCTGGGCACGTGTAGTCCACAATTCCATCAAGGTTGTTGACATTGCCTGGTGTCAAAAAAGAAGTTGTGCATAAGTGACATATACCCGTCTAGAAAGAAGTATGTCGTAATTTAAGAAAGTTGTAACAATAATGTTTTCGAATCCTTAATTATAAAAGGGGAAATAACTAAAGCAGCAATGTTAATGTGTAATAGTGAAAAATTGCACGCGGATAACTAACTTTGATTTGGAGCAATGCATGCAAGTTTGACTGATATATGTTGAAAGGAGTACAAGTAATAAGTCGCGTTTCTTCGCAAACCTGAATGTTCGCAGGTTGCTCCCTGATCTCCTCCACCAGGAATGATGTCTCGGCATGACAAAGCGAACCGTCTATCCTCCTTGTCATTATCATGATGGCTGACTACGTTTGCAATGAACTGATGACGGTATGGACATTTGAAGTCAAGCATCTCGTCAAAGTCGTTGCTCCACATCCAACACGAGCTCCGTTGGACGACGAAAGTACAGATTACCAGTCCTCTGAGTAAATGCATTGCTCGACTCAAGAAGAATTAAACAATTATTAAAATAATAAATACTGCTTTATAAATTGTTCGCAGCCTATTGCAATGGAAACAAGAAATAAACATAAAAGGGAACGCAAAAACATTGTCAGAGCTTACAGTGTACGTATAATGTACAATATATGGACTGTTAAATTTTGTTTCCGAGGTATTGGTTACTCGGTCAAATTATAAAATTACGTGCAAGTTATAAAAGCTTCCGCAGAATATTAAATTAAAATGTCTGCGGCCGAGCCTTAGCATACAGTCGAATATTTACAGAACCATTTTGAAAGATACAAAAAAGTATTAAGGTTTTAAAACTGCAATACGGCATTTTGAGTGTCTGTTCTTTTTTCGCATATTTTATATTGGTATGGCATTCTGCATCCGAAATCAAAGTTAAAGAAAAAAATACCGAACTTTAAAGGATTCTAAGACATTCCAAGTTATTTTTACTTCTGCACCGTTTTTCTCACTATGATGAACAAAAATAGTCACCAAACAAGACTAATAAGAAACAGTTACACTTCAACACCGTTATTTCGAACACCGATAATCCGAAGTCACCGTTATTTCGAAGTATTTTTCGGGCCCCGATTTTGGTTCTTCTTTGTTTAATGTAAAATTTCATTGTTAACCCTAACTTCGTTAAACCGAAGAAATCGTTAATTCGAAGTGATTCTGTCGGTCCCAACACTATAATTCGCACCTGATTATCAGTCTTTTATCCGAAGTCAAAACTGCAAAACACTGAGCGTAATTTCACACCTTGTCGTCTGCACGTAGCGTTTTAATTTTATTATGTCGTCAAAAGCCGATAATTACTATTTATGTAATTTTGTATTCTTTATTAACAAACAAACGTGTCACGTTAGGTCTGAGTAAATGTGGTCAAATGCATCATTTATAAACTCTACCGTTTTAACAAAAATCATTACAAAATGTCTGATACAAACAAGTCAACTATTTTCCCAATCACATGTCGAGCATTCTGGAGAAGGGCCCGGTACCCAACCCGGGAGGATATCCGGATCGGCAGTAATAATACAATCTTAAACGTCACGTCGGTGCAGTTTCAGTCACACTGCCGTAAAAGCAAACAGCTCTTATAACAACAATATTAAATAAGCTTGCCTTTATCGAAAATTCACTGCGTGTATAAATCAGTTTGACATGAAACGTTTAAAATATGATGCACAGTTGTGGCTATATATGAATATTGCTTTGCTCTTTTCCAATGACACGCCTTTTGATGTTTGATTTCAGTTAATAAACAAATTAAATTGTATCCTGTTCGAGCTGTTTACATGCAAATGCAATCGCCCAAATGCACTTTACACAACAAACGACTCTCTGTTGACGATTGAAATATGATTAAAAAAACAACAAGTTAGGACAAGCTTTCGTCAACGCATATTTACGGATGTAAGCAGTATGCTTTGATTGGGAAAACATTACAAATTCCCCACCAACTTGTTTACCATTACTCATTTTGTCATTCAACTTAACATAAAACAACACGTGTTTACGTTGCTGAATAACGATTAGTTGTATCTGTTTGTTCAATTTTCATTTACGATGGATGGCGTGTCTAAAACATGGCGTAAAAGGTTTTATTATTACTTAAGGCTTGTCTATAGATTTTTTTCTGATTTTTACAATTTAATGTTTTTAATAACCTTAACAAAGTTAAAACATTTTTAGCCAGAGGTCCCCGAAGCACTCACCTGGGTACGTGGTAAACCATTTTAAACAACTTGATAATTTGTGCTATTCATGATATTTTATATGTTTTGTAATTAGAGAAAAATAAAAAGAAGAAAAGAATCGTTGTATTCCTCCGTTTGTTACAAGAAGAAATCTATTGCTATCTGACTAGTTTAAGTTTTTAAGTAAAGCAAGTATTGATAGTAGCGTGTAATCGAACCATGTGAATTCCACAATGTTTTCTTTTTACAGAATCAAAGAAATCTTCTGTCAAATGTTTATTTCGAATTATCGTTAATCCGAAGTTTTTTTTAATGGTCCCGACGACTTCGAAATAACGGTGATACAATGTATATGCAAATATTGCACGTTTACCTTAACACAATTTCTAAGAACAAACGTGAATATAATTCTGCTAAATAGCATGTGTTATTAAACATGTTCAGTGACAATTGGTCATTCACCTCTCACAATGGCCTCAAACCCATGTGTGAACGTTTAATTGATTATCTCTAGTAGAAACAGTGTTTTGAAGAAATTGCACGTTTACCTTAACCAAATTTCTAAGTACAAAAAGAGGTAATAATTCTCCTTAAAGAAAATTGACTGACATAAAAATGATGACAGTGTACACAAAGATAACCTGTTGACGAATTTTAATAATTTATTAGGCTAACAACCCACACAATTACAAAAATATGCCAATTTGTCAGAAACAATAGATTTCAGACCACCGCCGTTTTTTCATCACCATATGTCAAGATAATACAAGTGCAGAATTAATAGAATGATCCTGTGTAATACAAGCGCAATATTTACTTTCATTTTGCAATAACTATTCCAAAATGCAGAGTATCCAGCATACTTGGGTCTATATTATATTGTTCCTATATTCAAAAGAAAAAATCCAGCGGCATAACTTTGAACAATTTCTTATCATAATTTTCGTAAACAAAACAATATCGATAAAGTAATAAATCTTTATAATGGTATACTTACATTCGTATAATAACCCAGTGGCTTATTCACAGCAGTAGTATTATATTTGTTCGTGTGAGTGCGTGTTCCACAGTTTATGAGGTCCTTCTGCAATCTAGTTTGATACCCGTATCCATTTATAGTTATCGCGCTTTATTCATTGCATAGAAGGGCTAAGAAGGCGTTCCTGATACATGATACACGGAGCTTGGCCTCTATCCACACCTACAGTTAGAAGAGAGATCGGTTGCTCCTTATCATAATAAAAAGGTAATTAATGCAAAACATATGCAATATTCAACTATGGCAGGTGACACTATTCATAGTATCTTCACATCACATTAATTCTCAAAAGCATGTTTTTACATCGCTTTCGAAATGGCACTAATAGGATATCCTTTACTATAGAAATCTTCAAAAATAGAAAAACACTCTCCGTGAATTGAATGTGAAATGAGTAACTGTATATCTCTATTCACCATTTTGAACGAAAAGAAGGCGGAATAAGGATAACGGTTTCACCGATTTATTTAACTCGCGCATCTAAAGCATTCGTGTGTCAAGGTGACCGCTAGCTTTAATATTTTTTCATTTCATGCACATTTTTTTTGCGTTTTAGTTGCATTCGCGCATTCATTACTTAATACGCTTATCATGTTTTCTTTTTTTACATTCAATAATTAAAACTTCAATGGCTTGCGTTCTGTTTTTATTCCAGTACATCAAGCATCACCACGAACACTTGCATTATTTACACTTCTTAAGGGGTATTGCGGCAGTTTATTAAGCCGATTATATATTTATAGCAACACCGATAATCGCTATTATCACAACCCTTTATTTTCATCAGTATCAGCACAGATAGACGATTTGGTTAGGCTTTCAATTTGATTATACAGAAGTCAGAGGCTCCATCCAACTTCTTTATTCTTTTCTATTGTTCATTCTTGTTTTATACTGAGCTTTAAGGGGTGTTGCGGCAGTTTATTAAACCGATGATATATTTATAGCAACACCGATGTAGCTATTATCACAATCCAATATTTGTGTTATCAGTATCACCATAGATGACCGAGTGGGTTAATAATACATTCATCAATTTAAAGCATGTAATCACAAACTTCAAAACATGCCGATATCTGTGAACAAGTCTCTGTATGATATTGTTGATTAAGTTCAAGTTTGATACTGTATGTCTTATATTTGTGATTTAATATCGTATTATTGTTTTGTTTTGGTAAGCTGTTGTGATCCCAGTTAAGACTGAACAATATGTCTAATGTGTATGCATATTTATAGCAATCTATTTACCGGTACTTGGGTTTTTCCTAATTGCTGTATTTTATGAAATTTGCCATAGACTGTAGGGATTGTTAAAAATAAACATCTCTGTTTAAGTGCGGTGACCCGCTTTTTTTATTTTTGTTTAATAATGACAACACGTAGATGAACATGTTTGAGGAGTTTCGAAGAATTATATTTGACATAACTTTAAAAAAAACATGTGTGTGGTAAAAAAGTAAAACTGTGAAGTTTTTTTGGGTGACATCAAAATAAAAAAAAAACAATTTCTTAAAATTTAACGTGTGTACTCCATTTATTGGTAGTGTGTGGTTAAATTAAATTTATATGATGTATCTTAGCTTATATAATATCTACATGTTGCCAATTGCAAAGGTTATTAATTTTTTTGACTCAATTAGATATTTGTCAGTTGTAATGGAAAAGGACATGTTATATAATGGTGAATAAAATCAAAACAAAGCATGTGGCCCTATGTTTTTATTTCCTGTTCATATTGTATTTGTATGTTTTACTTGAATATGAATTTTGAACAAAATCCATTAGGTGGGAAAAAAATCAGTAAAACTGCAGCAACACCCCTTAATTATCAGCTCCATTGTATCCAAGAGATAGCTTCCATCACCACGATTATCACCCTATCATCACCACGACGATAACTTTTTTTTTCATTTATTTTACCATGTTCACCACATTTACATAAACATAATTTACACTTGCATACATACAAACATTGGTATTTTAACATATAACATATTGATGGAAAACAATTAACTCTAAAACATTTTGAAAAAAAGAGTTCAATACATAATAACGGAAAAAGTGTTTGATACCGTAATTGTTGGTTTTTCGTGGTTGACGTTTAAAAGACATACAAACAAGTTCCAATTGTTGAGAGCATGGGCACCTATATAAAAGTAAATATGTAGAAAAAGTAATGCAAACCAATATATTAAATATTGTTTAAAAAATATTGCATTAAGTGGATCCATTTTTGATTATGTGTTTCATATTTGTTTTTAATAAGGGCAATTTTTGCTTCTGTTTGTATTTTGATCTTGAGATAATTAAGAAAGATATTGAAATTTGGAATGCATTTTTTTTAATTTTCATGTTAAATATAAATGTTTTCATTAAAATAAGTATTACGTTCAGAAATGATTGTCGATACAGCCAAGAAAGTTTAGTCCATAATTCTTTAATATAATTGCATTTCCTAAATAGATGGTCACTTGTTTCAATATTTGATTGGAAAAACCCGCACAAACTACACGCTTCCAGTCCGCATTTTGTTAGAAATGTATTTGTTGGTACTATTCTAGATAAGAACTTATATTGAAAATTGTGTAGCGATTGTTAACTTAAGTGGGATTGTATATATTATTCTCCAGTCTGTATTTTCTTTAAGATTTAATAGCTTTTTCCATTTCATTTCAGTACTGTTATCAATTGTAATTTGTGTATTTTGTTGTATATTATAAAGTGTTTTGTTTATTTGTTTGGTATTCTCTATCACATCACCAAAAGTTTTTTCCGACATTGTTAATGTGTTAATCCCTTATGTATACAATATTGTTTTATATTCTTTAGGTATCGCAGATAATAGTGAAAAATAATTAAAAAAATTCCCGTGGGTTTATGTTATATAAGTATTGCATTTCACTAAACGTATAATATGTATTTTTTTGATAATTATATAAATGTCCGATTGTTTTTATACCATTGTCAGACCAGTTTACCAGAAATATTGATTTGTTATTTATTTTTATATCTTTGTTATTTCATATGACATGTTTACATATAGGAATGCTTCTTTGTGAACAATTATGTTGGTTCTTGATTTGTTGCCATGCGGTAAGAATATCTTTCAAAAATAAATTGTCTTTACTGATGTTGTGAATTAAAGCTTCATCTAAATTGCTTTCAAATATTAGACTGGTACCAACGTTTTTTAGTTTTTCGTGTAGTAGGAGTTTCCATTTTCCATGGTTGTTTTTATCTAGGAATCGTTTAACCCAACCCGCTTTAATTGATTCAAGAAATTATTGATGTCTGTAAATTTAAGGCCTCAATTTTCATAAGGTTGATGTCATCGTTTTCTTTTAATTTTGTCAGGTTTATCATCCCAAATAAATTTAAACATAGTTGTTTTTAATCCATCTATATCTTGTCAGCACCACGATAACCATCTCCATCGCTCAAAGAATAGATCTTCGCTCTGGGAAAACGGATCTAAATGCACGTGCAAACAATCTGAGCAGGCTAATCAGAGACGACACTTTCCGCATTTTTGGATTTTTTCGTTTAAAGGAAGTTTGTTCTTAACCCAGTCTAAACGAAATGTGTCGACCCTGATTATCACGTGCGGACTGCACAGGCTAATGGGGTTATGTGTTTTGATCGAACAATCGTGTTATAAGTTTATTCCAGGCTATTCTTTTTAGATGTATAATACATGTTTAAGTATAGAAATATCCATTCATGTTATTTTCATTAGTAATGTGGGCCATACATAGCATGTTTGGTTTATTTGCAATGTTGATTGTGTACGCCCACGTTTACTGAAGGATAACGTGACGTTGTACATTCAGCAATTTGTGTTTCGTTATATTGTGTGATAACACGTGGGCTGCCTTGATAACGTATCAAATGCATACTGAATTTGTGCAGCCATGATAGCTGAGTGTTTCAGGCGATATCCTTTTATTCAAAATTCAGTGGTATGAATTCGGGTGGTGTAAACTTTTTTTCTTCTTAAATTAAATCCTTGAATTATAATGGAGCTCTTTAGTAAACTGCGTGTCATGCACGCCAGCAAGTCTATATAACGAATATGATATAGAATGAAACGGATGGCTTTTACTACAAGCTGACGCAAACATGTCATTAAACTCCAAATTACATAAAAACGATACTTTGCTTTTATTTCATATTGACATGAATATTATCAAATTTCGCAATAAAACGTGAGCAATTTTGCTTCAAAATGTATTAGTGTTGCAAAAAGAAATATGTCGTGTGAAAATATTGTTTATCATACATCTTTCATCTTAGCTGGGATAACATTTGTTCGCAATCAACGATACCGAAACAAAATTACAGCAGGATCGGGCCAACGTCACCCAAATAGACAATATTTCAATAAATTTGGTAAAATACCAATATAGAATATTACTTATGTTAAAATGTTTCGACCCAAATATCAAACATCTAGGCCTTGTGGTCTCAGAGCAGCAGACATTGCAGACATTTTTATTACGAAATCTGACGTGTTTAGTCTAGTTGTTAAAATTAAACGCACGTTTATATGTATAATCCGTTGTGACAAATTAAAGTAAATTTTAAAAAGTTTCAGAAAAATGAACGTGATACTATCGGTCGGCAACTTATGGATGAAATAATGGCGGAAATCAAAACCAAAAGATGACAACTTAATATAACTTATATGCTTTAAAACACTTAAAATGCAAAGTTACTTCCACGCACAACTGACATCACATTTCGCAATAATATATATATATATGTATGTATGTATATATATATATATATATATATATATATATATATATATATATATATATATATATATATATATATATATATATATATATATATATATATATATATATATATATATATATATATATTAATTTTATGCCCCCGAAGGCGGGCATATAGTGACCGCAATGTCCGTCTGTCTGTCCGTCTGTCTGTCCTTCTTTCCGTCACACTTTGCGTTTAGGTTTTGCGTTTAGGTTTTGAAAAATGTGGGAAAAGGGGGCATATGTCATCCTACGGTGACAAGCCTTAATTTTTTATGTGGTACAATATATTCCTTTTTAATTTCCAGCAACGATATCTATTCGTACGACACGTGAACACTAAATTGGTACCTGAACATGTGCTGAATATATTGCACGACAAAAAAAATAAAAAAGAGCATGTTGTATCTTGTTCAGTCTATGTTACCTGAGCACATCTAGCGTTGAAATCTTAACTATTGCTATAAGGAACACGGATTTGTTATGAGTTAACTTTATTTTATGAAATATTTGTTGATTTTGAGTGTAAATGGGGTTTAAGGAAAACAAGTAACCCCTTGAGTGGGTTTCTACTGCAGAGGTATAATTTGAACAAATATGGGGGAGGACCACCATACGATGTTAAACACCAAATATCAACCGTTTTAGTGAATATTTTTTTAGTTATTTACTACATGAGTCTATTTAAAGTTTGTGTAATATAAATATAAGGTAAAAAAGTAACCCCTTTTGCGGGGCCAGTTTTTACCCCAGAGGCATGACTTGAATACAAATAATAGAAAAACAACATACAATGACAGATTGAAGATAACTAACTTCTCGGCCTTGCGGTTTCCGAGAAGATTTTAATATGTTGATACTTCATACATAGGCAGAAAGCAAGTTAGCACCAGAACGGGGCCAATTTGACCCCAGTGCTTTATTTGAACAAACATTGCATAGGGTATCATACAATATTACATACCAATTATTAGACCCCTTACAATTGTGACCCCTAGGGCGTGGCCAGTTTTAATCAAAATCAATTATAAACCTTAATATACCTCTTACCATACCCCGTTTATGTATGTGTCTAGCTTATTGGTTTATATTAAAACTGGCAATGTGTTATTCTGAAGTTATAAGCAGATATTTTTACAACAGACTAATAACGGTTAAGGTAGATGTGAAATAATTGTTTAAATAGAAAAAAATGGAATATTGCTATGACTGCACATTTCAAATTGTCCAAAAAATAATCATGCACTGAAAAAAAGTAATAAGTAACTAGAAATGGCGCGGCAGATGCCGACGCGTATCCCCATGCCGCATAGATGTTATATAAAAAGGCAATTTTGGGTGGGCAAGGCCTATGTTGGTGGGGCCCCGGGGTGGGTAATGTGGACCTGGATGGTCCAGATTTTGGTACGAAAAAATAATTGGGTACGAAAAAAATGTGGGTTCAAAAAAATTTGGGAACGAAAAAAATTTTGTGTACGAAACAAAATTTGGGTACGAACAAAAATTTGGGTCCAAAAAAATGGGTACGAAAATCAATTTGGGTACGAAAACCAATTTGGGTACGAAACAAAATTTGGGAACGAAAAAAAATTGGGTACGAAAAAAAATTGGGTACGAACAATTTTGGGTACGAAAAAAAAATTGGGGTACGGGGAAGAAGTACCCATGGACCTCTCGATAAATTTGAAAGAGGACGGGAACCAAGCTGCCTTTACCTTTATTAATGGCCCTGGGGTGGGTAATGTTGACATGGATGGTCGAGATAGATTGTGTTGTCATAAGAGATGTTCCGTATTAATTTGAAGTCAATTTGTGAATAAATGAAGAAGTTATGTTAAAACAAAATTTTTGGTGGGCGTGGTCTATGTGGGCGGGGCGCCCCATGGTTGGTAATGGGGCAGTGCATAGTTGAGATTGACCGTATTGGCATAAGAGATGTTCAGTATCAATTTGAAGTAAATCGGTGTAGAAATGAAGAAGTTAATGTAAAATAACCTAAACAAAATGAGTGAAAATCTCTGACCCGGCCCCACCCTAACCCCCATTGGCCACTATCTCCTCCTATACTAATAACACTAGAACGGTGCACAATTTGGAATTTTGATCTGACCTCAGGGTCAAAAGTTATGGGGGTTGGGATGGGGTCGGGCCAGAAATTTTCACTCATTTTTATATAAGGAAAACTGCCCCGCTTCCAACTTAACTTTTGACCCAGGGGTCAGATCAAACTTCCAAATAGTGCACCGTCGCACATATGGTCATAGCTACCATGTGTATAAGTTTCAAGGTTCTAGTGCTAATAGTGTAGGAGGAGATAGTGGCCAGGACGGACGGACAGACGGCAGAGATAACCACAATATCCCCATGCTTTTAAAAGCGTGGGGATAATTAAAGTGTGAATATCGGCTTATTTGTTAAAATGTTAAGATAAAACAATACATTGCCATCACAGTGTTGTAAAATATCGAGACCACAAGTCTTTGGTAGAAAAAAGAGTGTAAAATCATCATACCATGACATTTTGCATCAATCTCAATTTTGCACAGATAAAAAATACAATGAACGTTTCTCTTTTTGCGTAATGCCGAAATTCCCCTTGTTAAATATGTTCACATAGTTTCAAGTTACATTATAGTACATAACTTATGGTTATACAACAAATGGAGATAAAATCTGTTGCAATTGTAAAAAAAAATGGATGACAGGCTTTTGATATCACATTGAAAAGACTGATCTCTAATTTCGGTATTAAAATGTGACCCATTTGACTTACGAGTATATTATTACTGCAGGCCTTTAACAGATCACAATGATGAATGCATAATGAATACATTTGAATTATGGACATAAAAAAAACTTCACAATGTCTCTCCAATTACTAATTTCAATATAATACTGCATACAATGCCTCATCAATTACTGTCAGCAAACTGTATACATTAACATCATTAATCTAAAGTTACACGTATTTGTATTCACAAAGTTATCCAGTCCCGTAGAACATATTCATTTCATGACGTGCTTAATCAAATGTCAGATTGTTCATAAAACATGCACCTGTAGAGGCGAAACAATATACCTGCTATTCTCTTGACATGCAGCAAATATTAACAATGATGTGAAGATGAATTACCAACAACAAAACACACCGTTTACGGTTAACGGTGGCACTGACGACCTCCTTTGGTCAAATCCACCGCAAAAAGAGTTCATGAGTAGTCCAAATGAACTAAAACAAATACTGAAGTATTGTTTAAATTAATGAATTGTTCATAAATGTGTAGTTCGTGAGCTTTAAAGTTCATTAATTGTTTAATAAATGAAATATACCATATTTCCATTAACATTTTGTTCATACATTTTAGTTCATAAAAAATTCGGTTACTTTACGAGACATGAATTCAAGAATTGTACATACATTTATTGTAATTTATAACGAAGTTCAATTTATTTAGAATTAATATTGACTTATATCTATCATCCTCAGTAAATTTTTATATCCAGAGTTTTATTACAATGTTCATGATTGGAAGTTTACCTACCTAGTGTGTGTGGGGGGGGGGGGAGGGGGGCTAACAGTCTTAATTACGCAAATGAGATTTAAATGTTCTTGACTTGTCAGTTGAACTGTTTTTACATGAAAAAAACATTGTCATGGAAGTGTCTCTAGTATGTTTGAAATAACGCTAAGAACAATCCTTAACAGTTAACTTTGAGAACTGTCCTTTAATTTTAAAGAAACTGCTCATTTAATGAATTTTGTGTGAAGTTGAACTTTATTTTAAATAAACAAATGTGTATGTGCAAAACATTAAACTAGTATACTATTACACGTATCTAGACCGTTAACTCTCGTATCTGAAATACCAATCCCACGTTCTTGCGTCAAAGGTATATGCTGTTCAGTTATACTAACTGCCAAAAATGCAAGCTTTATACCTATAACGGTTGCCATAATACTGACAGTTTAAAGCGGTTATCAGGAGCTCCAAACCTCAAACTTTTCCTAGAGCAATTCAATAAACATTTAAATGTAAATATAGATTTACCTTAAGATACCGCGAATTGTTGATCTTAATATGATAGAATGGCATGTGACATGTACTGTCACAACTGGTTGTTGATTGCCTCGGATTAACTGTAAACATAAGAAATACTATTTATTGCTTACACAACGTAGTACATTTAGATCAAGAGTAAGCTGCTGCATAATGAGTGCTTATCTAAACATTCTCCAGCCACTATATTCCATTTAATATTTACACAAAGTTGAATAACTTCAGGGAGAGCGCTATCAAAATATAATGCCTCACTGCCTCACTGCCTCATATTAAACAAAGAACAAAAACAGCGCATGACTTGGTTTAATAACAAAATAAATACTCAAACAATAATCACTAATATACCATTTTTACCAAAACATAAGAGACACATTTTTGTAAACACAAACGTTGTTTGCGTCTTATATTCACATGTGTTGTATACGAGAACAAAATAAAATACTTAAAGTCACAATTGCATAATTGCTTGAGTAAAAACCACTAACACTTATTTGCTTTGTTTTGCCGTTTTCGTGTGTTTTTTTTTTAATTTTTTATACGAAAATTAGTAACGTACTTCAAAACAAAAAGTTCTTTGCATTGACCGTTCCAAGGCGGTGACCCCAGCTTTATTCATATTTTGTGTTTATGTTGGTTTGTATTGTGCTGTATTGTGCTGTTTTGTACTGTTTTGGCAATCGGTCACTTGCCTTAAATAAAGGACCAACTAATAGTTTTTAATGAAAATTCAATACTGCTCCAGCAGCTGGAGTTTCACTTCTTTATATTGTTATAATTACAGTGTACCGTACCTTAATTCATTGGTAAATGTTACACATTTTACTTTACGTGTAATCAGAAATGAATAACAAATTATAACAAAATAAAACAGACAGACACACTTTCAGTTGAAAAAGTATCTAAATGTACAAATGTCACATAGTAAACGCCGAGAGAATGTATATGGAAGAGGTTCGTTTTGAAGGTTCGCTTGTGGAAAACGTTTATCATCTTTTGTTACTGCTGACATGTTCATTTTTTTGCACTGAAATTGTATTATGCGCATTCATTTTCATTTCAGCTAGGCATAAACATTATGCACTACGTTTGGTTTCATTTTGCACGTTTATATAAGATAAATTTGTAAACAACTGAAATTTCATCCCAACCCAGACACCCAAAACATGCTTACAGTAAATATTTTTTTGGTTTTGGGTTTCAGGACCGTATACAGGCCAATCTTTTTTGGGAGTTGTTTACGATGATCTGAAAAATTAACGACCTTGGATATATCTCTTTACTTTTTTAGCAAAGAGTAAACGCCGTTGATACTTAATTATTTGTCATTTCATCATGCATCAAATAGTAACAATGTTGTGTTAATAACTGGGCCCAGGTATGCGGTTTGAAGCACCATAACATCGTTTAAGAACCGTTCCAACGTGGCTGCTGCTGCCCTTACAGTGTAGTAACATTTGATGACATTATCATCCACCTTAACAGAGATATATGTATCTGGCGTCTGTCTTATCAAAGATCGTACGACATTGTTAACTTACAATTGCATTTTGTAATTTTAAAATATAAGTGATTATGTTCTGTATGTTTCAAATATAATGGATATTTGACAGCTTCTTTGGAAATGAATTAAAATGTTCAACAAAAGTAATTATAAATGTTACGATTACGTATATATGGCGCTTCGAACAATGCATCGTAAGGTGAGAATGTCGTACGATGTTTGATATGACGGGCCCCTGAATTTTCACAGACTCTATTTCCTAATTAACAAGCTTTAACAAAGGTCTACAAAAGTTAAGGTTATAGGAAAAAGATCTGAATTTACGAAACTGGCGACATCGATGATAACATTTACACGATGTCACATAATATTACAAAACATGTGAACCTTATTTTGCTCATAGTTCATATGAAAAATAATGGAGTCAACTTAAGTATAAGTTGAAAAATGGGCATAAGTTGTGTAATTTTTAAAATACGATGATAAATAATCGCCTATAAACAATTTCATATCCTAAGACAAAATCCCTGCAAAAACAGTTAAGGAGACCGATCGAACTTGGCTATAGGTCCAAACATGTTCTTTAAATTACCAAGTCATAATAATAAAACATCACATCACGCCTAATTGTTTACACAACAAACATGCTGTATGGCATCAAGGCACTAAAGATGCAAGGGATTGTGAATCAGTGATGCGTAGATATCTCTAGTCTAGTCAATTTCGATCAATAATTTTAGTGGTTTTGTGGCAGTTTGTTGGCTGTGTTATACTAACCACACTAATCGGTCTCTAAAATGTACTTCTCAATGATAGAATCGGCCTGCATGACAATAACTAAACACAAAATGTCAGTGCAATACTTTCAAGTAGTGTAACATTTAATTCAAATTTCGTTCAAAATTTATTTTATTTTAATTTGTTCATCTTTATTTTCAGGTGTGGAAGTACTTCAAAAGATGGGCTGATAAGATCAGTGCGTCTTGTATGATTTGCAGTGCAACCATCCAACTACTTGGCGGAACCTCAAATCTGCGCAATCATATAATATTCAAGCATCCGTCCGTGGACAACAACGAGGCCAGCCTGGAAGTGACACGGCAACAAACGCTATACCAAGCGTGAAAGGGGTCTCCTGCTGACCGACGCTGAGTAGGAGATTGCCCCCGACATTTCGTCGGCGTTACACGATCTGACAGAGGCGACAAATAACATGTGTTCAGACAAGCATGTCGCCTCCTCGGATATTTACCCTGTTGTATGGGGTCTTCTCATCAACAGTCTCAGCTGCTCTAGTGACGATAGCGCGTCGATGAGTCGCGTTAAGGAGACCATCCGAGACGATTTGAAACGCCGATTCAGACCGTACGCATCTGAGACGGTCGCTAGCATACCGGTGGTGACGTCTCTGTTAAACATCCGGTACAAGCGTCTCAACTTTCTGACAGCGGAACTAAAGAAGTCGATGCGCGCAGCCCTCGAAGAAATGATGGAAGAAGTACCCCTACGCGACCATACACGGGATGAGAGACAACAGCCTGAGACAAAAAGGCCAAGGTATAGCTTCCTGATCAGATTCCCCGACAAATGCTTCAAACCACGAGGACGAGTTGGACTCGTTCATTTACCGTGAATTGTCAACTCAATAGCGACCCGTTAACATGGTGATGTGAAAATCAACAACGTTTCCCAACAATTACACATCTGGCCCGGAATTTGTTGTCCGCGCTATCGACATCCGTGCCATCGGAGCGAGTGTTCTCGAAAACAGGTCGTCTAGTTACCAAGGCTCGCAACCGCATCACCCACAAGGTAGTGGACAAAGTCATTTTCTTGACCAAATAAACACTGTTGTTTTGTGAATGTTGTACATATGCATGGGCATATATGTTTGCTGTTTTGATTGAACTGTTCTTAACCCCAATACTGTTCTTAACCCATTATTAGATAAAAAGAAGGTAATCCTTTATGCTCATTCTAAAAATAGAAACATTTTGAATAACATAATTGAAAATTACAAAATGATAGACATCTGGCATACAATAAATCCAAACGAAAGCAAATTCACATGGCACTCAAACACAAAACCAAAAATATTTTGTAGATTAGACTATTTTTTAATATCTGAGTCACTTTGCAACATTATTTACACATGTAACATAAAACCAGGATGTATGACTGACCACTCTCTAGTTGAACTTAAAATAAACAAAATAGAACCTGAAAGAGGCCCAGGATACTTAAAAATCAATAACAGCATATTATTAGATACACAATACCAAACGCAAATTAAACAAGAAATACTCAATACAGTTCAAAATAATAAAGATGCGAACCCAAACACCTTATGGGAAGTAATTAAAGGAAATATACGTAACACAACAATAAGAAACACATCATTTAAACGAAAAGAAACACGCAAACTTGAAACTGAAACCATCAAAATCATTGAAACACTTAAAAACAATTCCATGAAACAAACACAAATAATACCAAAGACATTGAGACTGAAATAACATTAAAAAACAAATATTAGAAGGATTAATCATACACAACTCAATGGAATTATATTACGAGCCCGTGCACAGCATGTTGAACACAATGAAAAAAGTACAAAATACTTCGCAAACATCGAAAAACGTAGAAGTGAACAAAAAACTGTACACAAATAAGTAGTTAATGGCGAAGATATAACACACAGAACTCAAATACTAGAAGAACAACGTTTATTTTTCGAAGCCTCTATAAACGAAAACATGTTGAAAATAACACCCTCTTTAAAAATACACATCATGCTTTAAATCAAGAAGAAAAACAACTGTGCGACGGATTACTTAACGAATATGAATGTGGATTAGCACTTAAAGAAATGTAAAATAACAAAAGTCCAGGATCTGATGGCATCACAGTCGAATTTTATAAAATATTCTTGAACGATATTAAAATACATTTAATTAATTCACTTAACTATTCATTTAACAACAAAAACCTAACAACGCTACAAAAACAAGGTATAATATCACTCATTCCAAAACCTGGAAAAAACCTAGAATCCTTATCAAACTGGCGCCCGATTTGTCTACTTAACAATGATTATAAAATTGCAACTAAAAGTATATATAAACAGAATCAAAAAAGTATTACCATCAGTCATTTCAAGATCTCAATCTGGTTTTATTAAAGGGCGATACATTGGTGAAAATGTACGTCTGATACAAGAATGCATAAATTATTTCAACCAACCAAACAATTCTGGCCTCATTTTCTTTGCAGACTTTGAAAAGGCTTTCGATTCACTAGACCATTCGTTTATGTTCTCTTGCTTAGAAAATATGAATTTCGGTGAAAGTCTTATTAAATGGGTAAAACTAGTTTATACCGATATTAACAGTATAATAATTAACAATGGCTTCTTCTCAAACAGTTTTAACATCGAACGCGGGGTACGACAAGGATGTCCACTCTCATCCTCACTATTCACTATATGCATCGAGTATCTATCACACTATATCCAATCAAATAAACATATAAATGGAATATCGCTAGAACCAGACGAAGATATTAAACAGTCCCTATTTGCTGACGACGCAACTTTTTTAAATGACAGTATTGACTCATTCAATAATCTTATAGAATCGCTTACCCTTTTTGGAATGACATCGGGTCTTAAAGTTAACAAAAGTAAATGCACTGTGCTACGAGTAGGTAAATTTAAACAAAGTTATATTCAACTTAAAAAATAAATGAAATTCCACTGGACATCAGTTGAAGCAACAACGTTAGGAATAACCTTTACAAACAATGAAAATGAAACAGTTCAACAAAACAAACTGCCTAAATTACAAAAATTTAAAAATTGTTTAAAATCATGGCAGCATCGTAAACTTACACTAATCGGAAAAACACGGTGTTGAAAACGTTTTCACTCCCTAAATTAATGTATACACTAACAGTTCTCCCTAACCCACCAAATGATATTATTAAAGATATACAATAAAAAATATTTAATTTCATATGGATGGTAAACCTGATAAAATTAAGCGAACTCAGTTAATTAAATCTGTAGAAAATGGAGGTATCTAATTAACGGACATCGACTCATTCTTGACTGCAATCAAATGCAGCTGGGTTAAATGATATCTAGATAATACCAATACAAGTAAATGGAAATTATTCTACCAGAAAATTCTAAAAAAATATGGTGACTCCTTACTTTTTGAATGTAACATCAGCAATACCATTTTGCATGAAATTGCAAACGAAAACATATTTGTATCTCATGTTTTATCGGCATGGACTAATGTTACTCATAATCTAGAAACCCAAATCACCAGTAAAACTATTTTATGGAACAATAAAGACATAACTTCAAACAATAAGACTTTTTTCTATAAACTTTGGTTTGAAAAAAACATTAAATATGTCGACCAATTGTACGATTACAGAATAAAAAACTTCTATTCTTTTGAGAATATATGTTATATATACGGAATACCTTCAAGCAATTTTCTTATGTATTACACATTATTTAAAAGGATACCCATACATATTAAATATACAATTAATACAAATAACACACCATGTACGCAAACAATTATTCACGGAAAACATACTTGCAAAACAAAACAAAACAAACAAAATATTTTACAAACTACAAATTCAACACCCTGCAGAAAACTCCAAGATTCAAAATAAATGGCAAAGCCTTCTTCCAGAACAAGAATTTAATTGGAAACAAATATTTATCATGCCATATAAAACAACTATAGACACTGAGAAATTTCCAATACAAATATGTCCATAGAATAATAGCTACAAATAAATACCTTTTTAAGTGCAACCTATCCAACACAAATGTATGTGATGTATGCAGCGAACACATTGAAACAATAGAACACCTTTTCTGGGAATGCAAACATATTCAAATTCTATGGAACCAGTTAACATCATGTCTTAGACTAGAGAAACAACAATTGAAATTGAAACTGTCTCTCTTAAATATCAGTTTCGGTGTGAATACTTTGAAAATACCAGAAATTAATAACACTGTGAACCACATTATCATATTAATGATATATTTTATATTTAGCTTAAAATACAAAAAAACAAATACCTACTTTCAACTGTTTTATAAACTATTTAAAACTAAAGATCCAAATTGAAAAAGAAATAGCCCTCAACAACGATAAACTTCATATTTTTGAACAAAAATGGAAACGCATAACCTTTCATAACCCAGTCCAGTTGTCTTCTACCTAACTCTACGCAACTCATCTATAGGATTGATTATTACATTTAAAAATAACAGCATACACCACATGCAACCAAGGAAAAAAACAGTATATCCTAGCATATCATGTATAATATGTGTTTGACATTATTACTGTTGTATTATACCACTTTTGTTCTTGCTTATGCACATATTATCATTGTATGTTTTTATATTGAATAATAAAAAAAAATGTTTGCTGTTTTGATTAAACTGTGAGATAATATTCCTTGGTGTATTTTGCAAATGATAAATCCACGAACTGTGAATACAAAATAAACTCTGCATTTGTGTCCTTTATTATGCTCACATTCTTTAATCCAAATGAGCATCAAACCATTATAATTAGGCTACAGACGCTATAATGCAAACAACAAAATATGTAAATATGTAATATCGAATAAAAAGTCACGTGACTAAAAATTATTAAAATTAAAATTATTTTTTATTGATCGAAATCCACCTTATAGTATTATAAAGAAATAGGTGCTGGTTCACACTCAGGCTCCTTACATAATTTAACTTAAGGTGCGGGAGGACCCCATATTCTTCAAAAAACACACAAGTACGATTTCTCTTCAGCTCGAAGTCCAACAACTAGCAGACTGTCTGCGAGTCTTTAGTAATCACAAGGTTAAGTCTTAGAACCAGGAGACTGTTTGTAAGTCTTGAGTAATCACTAGGCTAAGTTTAAGAACTAGGAGACTATCTTTGAGTCTTTAGTAATCACTAGGTTAAGTCTTAGAACTAGGAGACTGCCTATGAGTCTTGAGTAATCACTAGGCGAAGTTTAAGAACTAGGAGACTATCTATTAGTCTTGAGTAATCACTAGGCGAAGTTTAAGAACTAGGAGACTATCTGAAATGTTTTAGTAATCGCTAGGTTATAGAATATAGTCGGTAAGTCTTTAGTAAGCACTGGGCTAAGTGAAAGAATTAGCGAGACTGGCCTTGAAAGTCTTTAGTAATCACTAGGTTAAGTCGTAGAACTAGGAGACTGTCTGTGAGTCTTCAGCAATCACTAGGCAAAGTTTAAGGACTAGGAGACTATCTAGAAGTCTTTAGTAATCACTAGGTTAAAGAAGATTGTCAGCGAGTCATTAGTAATTACTAGGCTATGTCACAGAACTAGCGAGACTGGCTGAAAGTCTCGAGTTATCACTAGATTAAGTCTTAGAACTTGGAGACTTTGAAAAATACAAATAAAATGACAACTATGAACGAGAAAAATTAACACAAAATATAATAGCACGTACCAAATTTCAAATGTTTTATGAACTTAATTATTTCAAATTTATTCCTAGCGCTACGCTGATACTACCATATTTAATAGTAGTTTTGAAATAAAATGAGTCCATGCGTCATCTATAAAAACTTGAACAAAATAACGCTGAGGAATGCCCATTAGTTTACTCTATCTGTCAATTGTACGTATGTGACTGAGCTCTGGACAAAAGGTGTTTTTATGTTATAACACTATTTTGTTTTATGCTTTCCTGGTATAAGTTCTTCTAAGCTGTTATTCTATGTTTCCACCCACGTTTTATGGGTATTTTTGCCTTCATTATTTTGTATGAAACTTTGATGAGATCGTACATAGCCTATTGGACAATAGAAGCGCAAACGCAGCTGCAGTTGATTTGTATTGTGTAACTAAGAGCAAAAATTAAAAATTTAATTAAAGAGCAATAATATAAAATTCGAACGGTAAACTTTGAAGAGGTATGATGATATTATTTATTTCAAACCGGATCTGTTTGCAGCGCTAAATAAATCACTACTGGTAAGCTTAAATTATTTCGAAAATGTGTGTGATTATAACATAGCGTTTTCAATAAGCTGATAATATCTATAGCCTGAATGGCCCACTGGAAGCGCGTAGATCTTGCTTCCAAAGGTCCCATGTCCGTATCCCGATGCATACAAAAATGTTATTCAACTTGTTTTCTTGCTATTATTAAGTTCTTGTCAATCCAAATATAACAGATTGGTTAATTTGTACAACAACGACACAAACGCAAATCTTTGAACAAGTCTCTTTATGTATATAGTTTTATATTGCTACAAAATACGTTAGCGTAAATTGTGCATATGTTGGCTTTCATCCCTATTTTAATGTATCTTATCTCAATAGTTTGACTGAACAATCGTTTAATACTCGTGTACGAGAACAACGTACAAAGCGTAATACCGCATCTCATCACCTGTTTTTAAGAGAAACTGAATTTCAACGAAAAATATGGGATGATGCGATAATCTGGGTGGTTATACAGTTACATTGCTTAACCCTCTTAACTTAAGTTGGGATTTTCTCCGAAAGAAGTTGTTTTGGGTTGGAAATAAATGTTGTCTTTCTAATGGAGGTCACATGTTCAATAGCCCGGTAGGTGATGTGCACATATTAAAGTGTTGATAAAATCTTAAAATGTCGCATTTAAAACGAAATATATACTGTGAAACCATTATTATTCACCAAACATGAATTACCGTAGGCTCGAAAGACAATAATTTCCAACGTAATCCACGCATACAAACATGTATTACCTTTAGAAAAAGATACCGGATGTTCTTCTTTGCCGTCGCCTACTAACACATCAACAAGCTGCAAATAGATGTTATACGTCATTCAATTCAAGGTTATAAATATATTATTTCGCCTATTCGTTTCAGTTCGTGTCAGCCGAGTGAAACATTGAAATTGAAGACTATCCTGTATCGTTCATCGCAATTCTTCAACGTTTGAACGAAATAATGCGATACAGATTTCATTTTTCATTTAATCTGTTTCAATATGACATAGTTTTGTATGTCGCGGTTGTATGAGAAAATTCTTATTTTAGTTAAGCTTCACACGTACAACCATGTATTACTGTCCACGTTGTGTGTTGCATTAATTATTTATTGTTAGTTACATTATTGTTTATTTATACGCAGTTCCGTAATGGCGGTAAATATAAAGTAAAGCTATAAACATGTTTCTGACATCGAATTAATAACTTATTTAATTCAAATATTCATGACAAAAGTACCCTTTACAAAATGAAACGATGACAGTGACTGACGATTTAGGGGTCATTACTTGGTTCCTACTTAAAATAAGAATTCCTATTTATGAAATCTGGATCGAAAGTCGATACATAATTCGTTTCCACTATTTATTTGGATGGAATCTCAAACAATTAGAAAGTCCCAACTATTGTTCAGTTAGTACCTACTAAATTTGACTTACCATGTATCGTCCGCCCTGCGCTTAGTAATAACTTTGAAACAGAACGAAAACATATCAATGCGAAATTGACAATTTGATCCGACATATTAGATAACTATCAGAATGAACGCATTTGGTGATATGGCATGTTATTAGAAATATGCAGGCATAACAGAGTAATCAGCAGGCAAGCATGAATGCTTTATCAGTAAACTTCAAGTTGGATTAGATAACACGCATGTTGGAAGAGTCATCAGGCATTGTGATTTTGTTGTGTGTGCTTTTTTAATTATTGCTTTATACCGAACAGCGATTTGTCTGCTTTGCTTTTATTTTGAGACACACTTTCGGTATAGGTATTAACTTTGTGTACAAATTGACGCTGAGCGCTAATCATTTCGAAAATAAAAGGCATGATCATGTCACTTTAACATAATACACATGTATAGTATATGTAAAGGTTAAGAGTCGTATTTCGCTTGTTTCAAACGTATGCACTTTATTCAGTTTTGTTTTGTTCCACGGGATTCACACTGTAATCATTATTTGTAGGAAACTACACTGTTCGTAGTATATGTTTTTTTATCATCAGCCGACAACGCCCACTCAACTCCTAGGTTCATACTATCGTTCAAACTGTGATATCTTGACTATCCTCTTTCTTTGTTCTACGAAAACCGATTTACGTTACGAATTCGTATATATGTTTCTATAACCAGTCTGTCAGCTGTAATAACTGAAGGCCTATCGTCAATAATCTAAGCCAACCAACCACAGCAACTATCTTAATTTAACCCATTCTAAATTACTGTATGTAGTTTTTGTGCAACAAAATGTGCAATATCACGCCGTTTAAAACCAAAGTCGCTATGTAAGCAAATATTCATTTAAACGCAACACAAAAACACTTTTTATTGCGAATACATGAGCAAAAAAGCTGCCGTTTTGGAGAACTGTTATAAAGATTAAACTTATTTCAATATTTATTCAGCAAAGCGTAATAGCTCACATCGCGGTTTTATTGGAAATAAAAAAGTCGATTTATCCAGCAACTTCGAAGGGCAACCGAAATTTGAAATGTGCTATAAATAATATTATTTATGTTTTGAAAAAGGTTTTCACATTAAGCCGATACCCCTGGGTTGCGAGAGTGTTGAAATATAAAATGTTTTATTCAATTCGAAAGCAATTGGTAGTTGCACGACCACTTATTGACAGCCGATAAAAATAAACATCATTATCATCATCATCATCATTATCATCATCATCATCATCATCATCATCATCATCATCATCATCATCATCATCATCATCATCATCATCATCATCATCATCATCATCATCATCATCATCATCATCATCATCATCATCATCATCATCGCCATCATCGCCATCATCGCCATCATCATCATCATTGTCATCATCGTCATCATCGTCATCATCGTCATCATCGTCATCATCGTCATCATCATTATTATCATCATCATCGTCATCATCGTCATCATCGTCATCATCGTCATCATCGTCATCATCGTCATCATCGTCATCATCGTCAGCATCGTCATCATCGTCATCATCGTCATCATCGTCATCATAGTCATCGTCGTCATCATCGTCATCATCGTCATCATCGTCATCATCGTCATCATCGTCAAGATCTTCATCATCGATATCATCATCGATATCATCATCGTCATCATCGTCATCATCGTCATCATCGTCATCATTGCAATCATCGCGAGAGTGTTGAAATATAAAATGTTTTATTCAATTCGAAAGCAATTGGTAGTTGCACGACCACTTATTGACAGCCGATAAAAATAAACATCATTATTATCATCATCATCATCATCATCATCATCATCATCATCATCATCATCATCATCATCATCATCATCATCATCATCATCATCATTATCATCATCATCATCATGATCATCATCATCATCATCTTCGCCATCATCGCCATCATCGCCATCATCGTCATCATCGTCATCATCGTCATCATCGTCATCATCGTCATCATCGTCATCATCGTCATCATCGTCATCATCGTCATCATCGTCATCATCGTCATCATCGTCATCATCGTCAGCATCGTCAGCATCGTCAGCATCGCCATCATCGTCATCATCGTCATCATCATTATTATCATAATCATGTAAAATGTTTTATTCAATTCGAAAGCAATTGGTAGTTGCACGACCACTTATTGACAGCCGATACAAATAAACATCATCATCATGATCATGATCATCATCATCATCTTCATCATAAATCATCATGATCATCATCATGATCATCATGATCATCATCATCATGATCATCATCATCATCATCATCATCATCATCATCATCATCATCATCATCATCATCATCATCATCATCATCATCATCATCATCATCATCATCATCATCATCATCATCATCATCATCATCATCATCATCATCATCATCATCATCATCATCATCATCATCAACATCATCATCAACATCATCATCATCATCATCTTCATCATCATCATCATCATCACAATCATGCCGTTTATAATAACGACAGACAGATCATCCGCCAGTAAGGTCTGTTTTGTGCTGCTGTGAATAGCTGAAAAATGGGGAGGGATGTCCACTATTTCAGATTGTCCATCAAGCTTTTCTTTTGACGGCCTCGACGCAACCTGCATCTAGCTTGCCCTTGTGCACATTCTGGCACAGAGAGTTGTTCCTGGTGCCGTATCCAACCAAGTCATTTTTCGTCGTTTGACGTCGCCAATTATTTTGGGCCAACACGTGCTGCTGTCATGTCCCGGACGTACTCGTTGGTCTTGTGCTCCATATATGAGATGCGGAGCAGTCCTTGGAGACCATTTGTGTTCAAATGCATTTATCATTATTGTTATGCCCGCGTGAAGCGCTCATGAAGCTGTATATAAGTATGGAGACTACGAGGGACTTGTAGAGTCTGTTCTTGGTATGGAAGCTGAGGGAGCTGCTTGTCTACCGCCTGCTCCGTTAGGCCACCGTTGCGGTCGCCATGACAATTCTTATTCGGACCTCAAAGGTACTGGAATAATCCTGCAACAGGGTTGCTCCAAAGTACTTGGAGCTTTTCACCTTTTTAAGCTTTTCGACGTTTATGGCGATGTCTGCGCTGGTCGTCGTCCCGTATCCTCCTGCTCTTTTATAGAGTCTGTTGTTTAGATCTTGGAGTTAGCTGCAGGTGCCGTCCATGAGGGCAATGTCATCAGTTAATTTCAAGTTGGTGATAAGTCTGCCACTGATGGAGATGAGTGGTTTGGTAGACTTCGAGGGTCTGCTTCATGACTTCTCATGGAAAATGTTAAACAAGACGGTGTAGGACAGATATCCCTGACGGACCCCCATTTATTTATTGAAGAAGTTATCCATGTGTCCATTGAGAAGTACTGACACAAAGGAATAGAGCTGCTGATGACTCTGCAGTTGAAGATCAGTTCTACTGTGTTACGCCCAGCTCTGCATCTAGCCTGGACCTACGCCAGCAGAGCCTTTATTATTGACGAACATTCATAGTACGTTTCTGAGTTGGGTCGTTATGAAGGAAACTGGGGTCTGGTTGACAGAGGGTTGTTATAAAGGTTACTGCAGTATGGCCTGGTTGAAAGAGGGTAGTTATAGAGGTATCAACAGTATTCAATCCACCTGTTCAGAACTGCGGAACTCTCGGTCATGATGTTCCCGTCAGGTTCAGATATAACACTGGCCATGGGTTGACTGGTCTTCGTGCGGATTTTGAGGATGCATTAGCCTTCTTACTGCTGCCTGGGGTAATTTTGTTGTCAATTTTTATATATTGTTCTTTTTCGTAATTCCTTGCTTACGTTTGAAATTTTTGCGCAAATGCGTTTTACTAAAAAATGCGTACGTAAGTTTTAACGCAACTTTACGAACAAAAAAAGCATGCGTAAGCATTCAGTATTTTCGTAAATATGGCCGCGTTATTTCCGAGAAGGAACGCTCGAAGGAGAAATCCAAGGATTTTTAGAGATCGACCAAACTATCTAGATGTTCTGACAGAGCAAGAAATACAGCGAAAGTATAGACTGTCAAAAACACAAATCTACACAGTGCATGAAAATTATTAAGGACGACATCTCGCCGCATTGTAGCAGAAGTCACCCATTGTCGTCAATGACGAAGGTAATATAGATTAACATATTTTGATTTTGTTGTATCATTTGAAATGACAACTTGTAAGAGTAACAGTTTGCCTATGCATTTAGAAAAAGTACGTGTCAATAGCGCTTGCTTCCCCTTGTGGCGTCCTTGATATTGTCTACTTTTTATGAAAATTAAATAATGCGTTTGCTCTTTTTGGAACTGATAACGCTATTAAAATACACAAGTATTCTTTTATTTTGTAAAATCTATGATTCATTTTCGAATGTTACTGAGTTTGTAGAACGCAATATTAACTGGATATAAGGAGCTATTACTGTGAAAAGGATTTTCCTTCCGAAATCTGTATCCGAATAGTGAATCTCATCCGCATCTGTTTGGAAAACATTCTTTGACAAGTTACCTATGGAATATACCAGTGTTTGGTATATAACCTTGTTGAAAAGAAATTGATCTCTTTGATCAATTTTACAAAATGCAGTAAGGTTATTTTATCAGATAATGGCATGTTAATAATGTAGCTTGTTGTGGCATCCAACAAAGAGGATTTCACAATGCAATGTAATTAGTGCAGTATGGTTTGATTCTGTGTACAGCAATTGAGTTGGTATGGTTTAGATATGTTTTTAAATATGTAAAGTATAAAATCCTACTCTATCCGTTATAATCATACATGTAATTGTATTGTCCGGCAATGTCATTTTGTCTTAGAGATAATTTAATTTGTTCATTTGAAGCATGTGATAAAAAAGAACTGACACTCGTTGTCATTTCATACCATAGTTTATTAAACTCATCCAGAAAATTCCTTAGTAAGCTCGTCACAGGCTCGCTTACTAACAAAATTCCTGAACTCTTATTTTGTTCAAAGTATATCACTATATGTAACAATTTTTTAGTTGCTGATAACACTTAAATTTCTAGCCAAATTTGAGTTCTACAGTGAAGGTGGCATGACTCACGGTGTCTCAAGAAGTTCAGTTTGTAAGAGTATTTGGCAGGTACAATAGTTGAACATATTTAAAATCAAAATTGCTTTTTCGACATGGAAAATATATAAATTATGTTTTGCAGTAACACATAGTTTAAAAATATGTCCTGCATACTCAACAGCTCCCTTAACACTTCATACTTTTTTGTCGCCTTCTACTAAGTAGATGCGAAATAAAGGGATCACTTCTCCATCGTCTTGTCTGTCTGTCCGTCCGTCTTTCATAAATTGTTTCCGGTGCATAACTAATAAAGTATTGAAGATATCAAATTAAAACTTTATACAGTGATACAGCTCAATGAGAGGAAGAGTAGTGACAAGGAACCATAACTCTGGGTGGTCCCATTTTTTAGTTATCTCCCATTGTTTGAAAATATACTCATTAGGTGAAACATCCGACTCGCGGAGTTCTTGTTTTTAAATTTTATCTATTCCTCAGCTGCTACATCTTGTTTTCCATGTTGCTATGTTTTCACATAGTTTTATCGTAAACATGTGCTATATAACTTATGGTCTCATCAAGTCATTCATCAACATAGCTCATAACATGTTAAGTGTCAGACCAAATGAAATATTTATAAGTTATGTACATTTTATAGAGAATATTATTAGAGTTTTGGAAAGAGATCAAGTGAGGCTGAGAAACATGTTTGTCTGAGATGTTAACAGAATGTATGATCAAATTTTAATTTATAAGATATTATGTCTTCAAGGCCCTTCAGATGTTTTGCATAATTCAATCCGTTCACTGCTTTTAAACAATTAATATTTAAAAGGAACAATTTTTATTATGTAGCTAAAGAAAGTGTAATGTCAATTGGTAAATAAATTACTGAACATTCCATCAAAGAGTTATCACTTTATGTTTTGTTGTAGGTGCTAAAAGATTTAGACTGCCGCTTGAATGATGTGGTATTCCCTACATCGGACAGAGAACTGGTCCATTTTAAACAATTTTTTTGAGTATAGCCGGAATTCCAAATGTCATTGGGGCAGTGGACTGCACACACATCGCCATGTTGGCCCCAAGGGAAAGAGAAGACATATATGTGTGTCGGAAAGGCTATCACTCCATTACTGTTCAAGCTGCTGTCGATGCAAACATGAGGTTACTCTTTTTCTCTTTGTATAAGTTTGTGAAGGAAATGACAAAAAGCATATCCAATGATTATCTCCAAAGGTGGAGGGATGCTGTTTTGGTGTTTTCTGTCTGTTCTACTGTTTATCTGTCTGTATCACTTTTCTGACAGGAGATGTTTCTCAGTAACTATTTTGTGGAATAAAATGAAACTGAAAATAAATGTTTCACTTTTGTAAATTATTTTAATTACTGTAAACGTATAGAAATTCGTCGGTATGAAATTTCGTGGTTTAATAAAAAACAACTAATTCGTTGACACGTACTTTCGTGGATTTCAAATGTTCGGGGAAGATTGACAGTCATAATAATTAAACTTTTCTTAAAACAACCACAGTTATAACGAAGAATAATCTGCTAATGTGTGTTGACAGCAAGGCTTGTGATTAATGTGCACTGAAGCATGAAAGTGTTACCGATAATTGTCGATAAGAGCGAATAAGCGGCGATCTTGTGGGCCCCCGCTCGCTAATTGTCATCAATGTTGTTTTGACAATATTTGCAATTCTCTGCTCAATCGGTCCCCTAGTAGAAACAATTGAGTAATAAGGTCCCCAAAATACAGGTGTGAAAACCGTTATGTCTCTTTTAACTTTAATTGGCACTAATTGACATATGTGATAAATCTGCAAACTGTTAATTTGACGACGTCACGTAAAAAAGAATAATCGTTAATGTACAGTTTAAATTCCGTGCTCGATTTAAAAAAGTATTATTACCCAAACACTTATCAAGAAAACAACATATTGTATTACCTAGCATATCTCAATCAGAACAGAACAGAACAGAACAACTCTTTATTTTACACCCAAGTATACAAGGTATACAATAAGGGCAACATAACAAAAACGAGTTTTACAGTATTTTCCGGTTCAAGGTGGGAACAGTTATAGGACAGCTAATATAAGTGTTAGGTAGTGTTACTATTAAAGATAAAAAGGGGAACTATTAAATGGGAGTTCAAACACATACAGTGTGTATACAAGTTCGTTTGGGGAGGGAAGTGACATATTATCTTAACATGTATATATGCAATAATTAATCAATATCAAAATACATCGAGATAAGAAAAACACACAACAAACAAACAAACATTTGAATTAGATGAACACAATGCGTAATAAACAATAAAACTATACAAAGCAATGCAATGACAATACAAATTTAATATATTGTATAGTAGCATGTAGGCCGGGAGCAATAATTATTTTGTTCCCGGTTTAGGCTGACGAGTACAACAATGAGCGTTCGAATGGGAAAACGTGTCAGAAATTATCGGATTTTAAGCCAAGGGATGGAGTTAACCGTTATAGCACCAAGTAAGCAGTTAGTTTTTAATAAAATAAGTTTAGTATGTTATTTGAAGTGCTATATCATTTTTTTAAATTATGGTATTTAACTGTTTTGTATTAGGCTTAATTTTTTACATCCCTTGAAGGCTTGAGCATGTCGAAGTTGACAAATTTATTTTATGTAAAATGGTCACAAACATTGTATTAAATAAAAATAAACAGCAAAATCTCCGTTACTTGGAAATTAAAACGGAACAGCAACATGCATATAATACATTGAGGATGGTTGTCATTTGTAAACTTTGGAAGATCATGAGGCATTGGCCTGGGTTGGAAACATACTGGACATTTCACACTCTAGTGAATATGAGGATTTAGGAATTGTTTACCAAGTCTATTTAGAAAACAGATGCTTATGAGATAAATAAAGGGTGGGGTGGAAGAAAAAAAAGAAAGGAAAGATAATAATGTGACAAGAACACACTTACGATAGTAATTGGATGAAATGGTAGTGGAGTGGTGTGGCATTACTATTGTTTAAAACTTTTAAGGATTATATTTATTAATTTGCACACTTCTTAAAGATGTGGTGTTGACGTTGTAGATATAATTGTTTTAATAGTAAGGCTTGAAATTTGTGTATTGAATACACTTAAATACTGTTCTCTTTGTGTTTGGAAGAAGGGGCAAAATAGATAGAGAATACTAGGTCGGTGCCGAATAAAGCAAAGTTTATTTTGCGAGGCTTAGAAAATCTGAACCACGAGCCTTGGCGAGTGGTTCAGATTTTCGTGCCGAGCAAGATAAACTTTGCTTTATTCGGCACCGACCTAGTATTCGATTTATCCCATCAATTTTCTTAGTCCTAAATTATTTCTTTAAAAATAGAATAGGAAAATCGAACTAGACGGAAAATCCCAAAGACATTTTAAGCAAACATTGTTTCATTATTTAAATCGTGTCGAGCCTCATACATTACAAAAAGATCAGTTACTAACCTGTTTTTCTGTTTATCATACCTCTACGTCCCCAATTTTTAAGAAATAATGAAAAAAGACACTGCATCTTTAGCGTGAAACAACATGCATTGTGTCGTATGACGTGTTAATAATGACGTCACGAGTACGCGCACTTAATATTTGTAAATAATGTTTATTTGCTTTTTGAGTTGCATTATGTGTTAAAAATATATTACATCTTGGTATCAAATTGTTTGTTTTGTTGAATCTGATTCGATTTTACTAAAAATGATTACTTTATAGTTGATTCCGAGTAATATGAACATTCTTCGCCGCGCGTGACAGCTATATTTCAGCACTGCTGAAATAGAGGAAAATTTATTCCACAGTGGTTTATTTCGACAATGCACGTCTGATGATGGGATAAAAGGTAATGTTCTTCCCTTCCAACCTGGTCATTTGTACATTTTGTGCATTTTCTTTCAGTGTACGGGATGCCATCATATCTGTCTGTTTCGACTGGGAGGTTATGGTTGGCCGTTCTGATTTTGAAAAGGCTGCTTCGCTCACGCTGTGGCAAGAGTATAAGGTTTTTTTCTAGTTCAATGTTCTCTTTGAATATTATGTATGTTCTGGTTTTATTTGAGGAAGTGAGACTGTTTTGCCATGTAGCTTTATATTGCTCTATTTATATGTTTTCAATTTTATAATTTATTTTTATATTAGTGTTCAATTGGTCTTGGTTGTGCCAAAAATCTATTCAACCTGTTACATTGAGAATTTCTTTTATTTTATTTATCCATTTGAAGTTGTTGTCAGGGAGATTCATCATATAGTTATATATCTGCGCTGCAAACTTATTATGTTTCCCGTTAAGTATTGTAGTCCAGAAAGATATCATTTTTGCTTGAATGGTAATTGATATTGGGTACCTGCCAAGCTCTCCATGTAAAAAGATATAGGTGTTGAAGCTTTAGCATGTGTGATTTTCCTTAAAAATGTATTGTGGATTCTTTCAAGTATATCAATGTTTTCATAACCAAATATTTCAGATCCGTAGGTCAGGATTGGAAGCACAGTGTGGTCGAAAAGCTTTATAATGCGGTCGATTGGGAGGCTTGAGTTGTTTGCCCAGGTGAAAAGTAAGTGCATGGCTTTGGTTGCTTGTTCTGCTATATGTTTGCGTGCTTTAAGAAATGATCCATTGCTTGAAAGAGTGAGACCAAGATAATGATAGTTGTCTGTTATTTCAATTGGTGTATTATCTATGTAAAAATGGAAGTTTTGTAATTGTCTTGCTCCAAATATTATTATTTTAGTTTTGCTATAATTAATGTTTAAGTGCCAGTTGTTGCAATATTCATAAAAAGTGTTCAAGCTATTTTGGAAGTCAATTGGGCAATCTGAAAGTAATACAGTGTCATCAGCATAGAGTGAAATAAGAATTTTAAGCCACAGTGTTAGGTCTAATGGGTCTTTTAACTCTAAACCAACAGAACCGTTCAGATGCAAAGATGCTTGCATATCATTCAGAAATAAAGAAAACAGAAGTGGGGAAAGGTTTTCTCCTTGGCTGACTCCAATTTCTGAAATAATTGTAGAAGAGACAGTGCCATTGTGTGAGAAACAGGATTTAATAAAACATTACATGTTTAAAATTATATTAAAACATTTACCATTTATTGAGTTTTTTTGGAAGCTTATGCCAGAGGCCTACTCTCCATACCTTATCGAAGGCCTGCGAGAAATCAATAAATGCACAATAGAGTTTTTGTTTTCGTTTTTTAAGGATCTCTATTAAAGAGTGAAGTGTAAACATATGGTCACTGCAAGAGTAGCCTTTTCTAAACCCTGCTTGATTTTCATCAAGTAGGTTGTTGTTTTCCAAGAATTGAGTTAATCTTTGATTTAGTACAGAGGTGAACAGTTTTCCAAGACAGCTTAATATTATTATTGGTCGATAGTTATTGGGATCTTTAGGGACGCCTTTGTTTTTAAAAATTGGGATGATAGTACCTTCAAGCCATGTTTGGGGAATAATACCGGTATCAATGATACAGTTAAACAGTTTACAATAAAAGGGTATTAGGATTTCTTTGGTTGATTAAATATATTCATTAAGGATATTATCTGAAGGGCTTGAGGCTTTAGAGTGTTTTTAGGTTATTTATGCATTTATTTATTTCATGTTCAGTTAGTGGTGCGTTAAGGTACATATTTGAGTCATTTGTGGTGTGTATATCATTTTGAAAACGGTCATCATTAATTGTATTTGTATTTATGATCTTGAAGTGCTCATAGAATTCATCAATAGAGGGTGCTTTACTTACTTTGGTTTTAGGTTTCAAGGAGTTCAAAATTTTCCAGTATTGTTTTGGGTTTTTCTCATTTAATTATCTAAGTTTTGAAGAAGTATTTTCATTATGTTTGTTAATGAATATATTCATTGTTCTTTTGTATTGCTTACTTGCATTTTTTAATCTTAATTTGTTGTCGTTGTTTTTATTTGTTGTATATACGTCTTTAGCATTATGGTAGTTTTGTCTGGCTTGATAGCATTGTGGTCCGAACCAGGGTTTATTTCGGGGCTTATTTACTATATGATTGTTTTTAAATTTTTCAGGGAACGTTTGAAGTGCTGTGTTGTGGAAAATGGACTGTAATTTGCTGGTTATGAATTCAACTGTTTCTGTGGATTGAGGGTAGGTGTTAAGTTGTGATATTAGATTGTCTATGTCTGCCATGTTAATGTTTTGCTTAAAATGGTTTTCCATACCTTGTTTCCAGGCTGGATGATGAGATGTTGTTTTAGTGTCTTGTTTTGGCATTTGGTTGTTCAATATTTTAAAGGTCCATGTAAGAGCACTGTGTCCATCAGAGAATAGGGGATCTGTTTCAATAATCTCAAATGAGTTAATGTATTGGAAGCAATCGGCTGTTGCAATGACATAATCAATTACAGACTTATCTCGGAAAGTGAGGGCACCTGAATTTTTATCTGCGTTTAGCCTTCCATTGAGGAAAAAAAATGTTACTGTTTTTACAGATATCAAGCAATCGGAACCCATGCATATTTGTTTTTTGTCTAGGGAAACCCTTGTAAGTGGAACTGACAAATTTTCAAGGATAACACATTTATCGAGTTGTTGTTGAATTTCTTCGTCAATATAACAAATTGTTAAGGTGTGGGTCAGAGCGTATAAAATCCTTCATTAAATCTGTTCGAGCATTTGTGTCGCCAGCTATGCAGACATATTTCAAGTTACTACATTTGTCATTGATTTCATTTTCTCAAACGTTAAACAAGTCGTCGTTAAAAAACCTTGAATTTTCTGGTGGCAAATACAGTGCACCTAGTAAGATATCTTCATCAAGTTTGGATAAGTTTTTGGATATGGTAACCCAGAGTATGTATTCTGAGTTATAAGGGACGACAGTATAATGCATATAATATCATGTCAAGAGACGAAACAAATTTTAAATCTTAAGTGAGATTATAAAGCAACGCAACAATTTATTTTTGTTAATCCTTTACTCTGCTAATCTCTGCTCATTTGAACACAACACTACAGTGTACATACCCTTTTATGATTCATGTTTTCTGATTTTATGCGTTTGAAAAGAAAATCGGAAAACTTTTTTTGTAGATTCACTAACATTGTGGCAAAGTGGCCAGGGTCCACACATGACAGTGTAATCTTTGAAAACTGTAGCTTGAAGGACTGGCTGGTGGATGGTAGCAAAGGATGGCTACTAGGAGACTCCGGCTATGGACTGAAGCCATATCTTCTTACTCCAAAGGTAATTTTTCATCACCATTGACAAACCATTAATGTACATAAACATGTATGTTATAGAGGATATTTGTTGGATTCTGTGCATTATCGATTTTAATTAACAAGTGATCATAGAAAATAATATTTTCACGAGTGAATTAAAATCAATATTTAACCGAATCCAATAATTTTTCTTTTCATTTTATGCATTTGATTACAGTTTATATACATTGTTGAAGAGTTTAATTAAAGAATTTTGTAAGGATAATGACTTCTTTTTTCAAAAAAAGTAAATAGTGAAAAATATCAATAATTTTCACTGTTAATTTTCACTGTTTGAAACAGTGAAAGTATCAGTTTGAATTCACTGATATTTTTCTATAAACCACCGGAAAGCATAAAATAAAGTACACACACTTTAGTAATTGTTTAGTAAGATAATCTTGTATAAAGATTGTTAATAATCATGATATAAAATGTACTTATAAGAGTTAGCAATAAGACAATGTACTTTTGTGTACAAACATACCTTTTGTTGAAAAAAACAATTTCTGTTATTTCCTATTCAACGGTGATTCATATCGTATTTACCAGTACAGTAATGTTCAATGTTCAATAACCTTTTTAGCTCGACTATATATATGTATATATATATATATATATATATATATATATATATATATATATATATATATATATATATATATATATATATATATATACTTTTTTATTATCATGAGGGTACTTTGCCTGGCAAGTTGAATTTGACCTTGACCTTTGAATGACCTTGATTCTCAAGGTCAAATTAATAAATTTTGCTTAAATTGCCATCACTTCTTTATTTATGATCAGATTTGATTCATACTTTGACAAAACAACACTAGCCTGACATATCCACAATGGACTCCATCCAAACCATCCCGCATTGTAAAAAAAACACAAATATTTAATTATTTCATTTTTAAGGACCATCCCACCAAAGCTTTTGCTATCAAACTTGAAATACAATATTATTACTTTGTTTTATGTCCTTACAAATGTTCAACAGATTGTGGAAAATATACCTGAACTCAGAATCGTCTATAAAGTACAACTTCTTTAAAACATAAGCGATCAATATGTTTCAATTATGGTCCTCTTCCACTTAGAATATGACTATATTACCTTGACCTTATTGAATATGAACAATTTCCCCATGATAACTTACGTAATACATGTACTGTCAAGCACTCGAATAGTCGAGCGCGCTGTCTTCTGACAGCTCTTGTTCTATTTCATAGTAAATCTTGACTTTTAAATTACACAGTGCATGAACAAAAGGCAGAACTCTGTCAAATTAAAAAAACAAAAACATTGACATTTTTTTTTAATATGCCGGTAGCTGAATCTAATGAGCAGAGCTGAGATCGCGTACAACTTGGCCCACAGTCGTTCAAGGATGGTAGTAGAGAGGGCGTTTGAACTGTTGAAGTCACGTTTAAGGTGATTAATGTTATAACAAATAGATTTGATTTTTAGCTTCACTGGCCAAAGGCCAGCGGGGCTTATGTCATGATCCTGTGTCCGTCGTGCGTGCGTCCGTGCGTGCGTCCGTGCGTGCGTCCGTGCGTTAACTTTTCCTTTAAACATCTTCTTCTCCTAATCTACTGGTCCAATTCGGATGAAATTTCTCAGGAATGTTCCTGGTGTGAACCTCTTTCAAATTTGTTCAAATTATGCCCCTGGGGTCAAATTTGACCCTGCCCCGGGGGTCACTAAATTGAAAATTTGCTTATATAAGGCCTATTTTGTGAAAATTTTCAAAATCTTCTCGTCCAAAACCATTGGGCCTAGGGCTATCAAATTTGGTATGTAGAGACATATAATAGTCCTCTACCAAATTTGTTGAAATAATGCCCCTGGGGTCAAATTTGACCCTGCCCCGGGGGTCACAAAATTGAACATATGCTTATATAGGGTCTATTTTGTTAAAACTTTACAAATCTTTTCGTCCATAACCATTGGACCTAGTGCTACCAAATTTGGTATGTAGTTGCATCTTATAGTCCTCTACGCAATTTGTTCAAATTATGCCCCTGGAGTCAAGTTTGACCCTGCCCAGAGGGTCACAAAATTGAACATATGCTTATATAAGGCCTTTTTGTGAAAACTTCAAAACAATTCGTGTGCATAACCATCGGGCCTAGGGCTATCAAATTTGGTATGTAGTGACATCTAATATTCCTCTACCAAATTTGTTCAAATTTTATCCCTGGGGTCAAATTTGACCTTCCCCCGGGGGGTCACAAAATTGAACATGTGTGTTCGTGTGTTTGTGTGTTTTGGTGCATGCATGTGCGAAAAATTGCAATGGTTTCGCGTTTGCTCAATAACTTTGTTATACATGTTCAGATTTTAATAATACTTGTCATAGGTATTAACCATATTATGATGTGTCGTGTGAAAGACTCAATATGCTAATACCTTTCTTGGACAGAAACATAACTTGTTTTGCAACTCTTTCTGATGAAATTGTAAGAGAAAGTACATTGTACTTGACTGTAATTTATATCTTCAATGAAAGCAGGCCAATTATGACATAATGGTATATCCACGTGTTTTCTCCCAGTTAATTTATAGTATGGTATATTTGTTGTAGGTGTCTTCACAAAACTGGAGGCTTTCTACAATTTTCGCCTCAGAAGATAGCTCTGGTTGTGACTGTATGTGCTAAGCTGCACAATCTGTGTGTTAGTGATGGTTTCCTTGGAATTGATGACATTGAGGTAGAAGACGACGATGACAATGTACAACTGCCTTTGGAAAACCCTGACCTGAATGCGTTTCGTGCACGGGCCTTACTGATTGAGAGATTTCACTAAAAAGGGATTCTTTATTAATTTAATATAGAATACCTTTTTCAGGGAAATCGCTCAATCAGTATTTAATAAGTTCTCAATAGCATACTAAACTGTTAAATGTACTCTTTATGCCCCCGGATCGAATGATCGGGGATATATTGTTTTTGGTCTGTCTGTCTTTCTTTCTGTCTGTCATTCTCCCAAAACTTTAACCTTACAGTTAAGTTTTGCAATAACTTTTGAACTATTGAACATAGCAACTTGATATTTGGCATGCATGTGTATCTCATGGAGCTGCACATTTTGAGTGGTAAAAGGTCAAGGTCAATGTTATCCTTCAAGGTCAAAGATAAAAAAGCGACCCATTAGGGGGCATTGTGTTTCTGACAAACACATCTCTTGTTCGTTCATTTCGTTACAAGAGTAAGGTTTTATTACTACGTGATATTCAGTGTTAACATATAAGTAGTTCTAACAATGACAAAATATTTCTAGATCACACCATATGTATTACATGGCATTTATAGCAATTTGCTGCTACAATTGTAATTTGATTTATAGCATTTTCCATTTATTGTACTTCACCAATATGATTTGTTTGCACACAAAAATTGTAAGTGTAACAAAAACAAACATAATGAATGCTCAAACAATGATTATTTATTGTTCGTTAAGTGGGAATGCAACAGTTCTGCAAGAAGTTCTCTTGTTCTGCGTTGTTCTATCAACATTGCATCTAGAGTCTCATTTTGATGTCGCAGAAGTTGCAGGACTTCTTCATGGTTATCTGAAAAAAAAGGTTTATTTTTAGTAATAGAAAGAAATTCAGGCAATATGGAGGAATAGGTAATGACTCGCCCCATTAACGACTTGCCCCTTGTTTATGGGGCGAGTCGTTACAGTACCAATAGAAAAACAACATGACTGCGAAATTTTAATAAATTTACATAATTCAACAGTTTATTTCTTGAAATATTACCATCTTCACTTGTCTTCCGCCTTTTGTTTTTTGTGCTTGGACTCCTGAAATCATTTAAATTAACATACATTGAAATAATTTGTTACACGATTGTTATAATAATTGGAATAGAACAAAGGCTGTTTGTAAAACACGCAGGCCGCCAAATGGGCTGTCAGTTGTTGTGGCTTCATGTCACTGTGACCTTTGACCTATAGAGTACTAAAAATCAAGAGGGGCATCTGTTATTCATGACCAATGTCCCTATGACCTTTCCTGATCCCAGGTTTAAGCGTTCTCGAGTTATCATCCGGAAAACATTTTACTGCTTCAAGTCACTGTGACCATGACCTTTGACCTTGTGACCTGAAAATCAATAGGGGTCATCTGCCAGTCATCATCAATGTACCTATGAAGTTTCATGATCCTAGGCCTAAGCGTTCTTGAGTTATTATGCGTAAAAACCACTTGGTGGACGGACCGACCGACGGACGGACGGACCGACATGTGCAAAACAATATACCCCCTCTTCTTCGAAGGGGGGGGGGCATAAAACACACAATGTTGATTGGAAATAATTACATTTTTATTACAGGAATTGTGTGGATATTAATTATATGTATTATACTGTTGAAATGTATTCCAATTTAACTGGTTATCTTGTTTCAGTTTAACATTCCTGAATGTATCGTATTTATACTAATAGCATATTTTAGTAGTGTTTTGCAACATTATTTATATGTTTTAGATGCTTTGCTGAATACACACTGTTGTTAACAAATAGATGAAATAAAAATAACGCACTCCACAAACATTTTTGGTTTTTGCTTTGGCGACTCCTCCTACCACCTGGGGTTCTAAAGCTACAGTGGGCTCCACACACATCGTACTGCATGATTGACCATGATGCTCTGCAATCACCGGCTGTTGTGTTCCTGTCATGATTGAAAACAGACAAAATGTTTCTTCAACTAAAGTGCCTTTCAAAACAATGAGAATTAGAAGCACAAGTACATTTAGCGATAGCAGCGGGGATAACAGTAATTTTTACTGTTTTTGCGAAAACAGTTCGGTTTTCGGTATCTAGTCATACCGGCAGCGGGGTGTCATTAACTGTCACAACGGCGGCTGTTGTAGTGGAACGGTATGGTAAATAATATAGTTAATGACAGTAAGTGAAGATTACTTTTTTATTTGATCATTGCAATAAGGTATGTTACTCACGTTGCACAGCAAACGTGTCCAAACCACCGAACCCCACAATCGACTCTTCGCCAATAACTTCTATCATCTATAAGAAATTAGATCTAACTGTACGGTAATCAACAACATAATTTGCATCAAACATAGGCCTTAAGAAGTTGTATGTTTCCGCTAACCCGACCGACACAAACTTTGTGTACCGACCCTTTACTTTTGTTTGGCCATTTGAAGTCAAGTTTACGGACAAAAAATCCGTTTTTAATTAAATTTGTTAAACTGGAATAGTTAATCGAAATAATGATTGTGCCATCTTAGAATTATATTAAATGATGTTTGCATTGATGTTTTGAAGACTTTTGTCAATGGAATTACCTTGTTAGTGGAACACAACGTGCACAAGTCAAACAAAAGTTCAATGAAAAAGTTACGACAACCTATTTTTTTATTTTTGGTGATGTTAGCGGAAGTAAAACTTTTTTACGCGTTAAGAGTACAAAACAATTTAATTCTAAATTATATAAAAGACTTTTATGAACCCTATTAATTAATCAAGCAATTATTTTTTAGATTTCTACGGTAGGAATAGTATTGTTATTGATTTGACTTTAATTATACACTGCATTACATAATTAATTTCATCACAGCCATCAGTCAGAAACAGTTATTTATATTTGATATCATATGTTATGAATTAAAAAACAATATTCTGAGGTCAATCTTCAAATGGAGATATGCTTTGATATAGCTTTCTCTTTGTAAGGTCGTGAATACAAATGCATTAACTTTCTCTTCCCACTGCTCCAGTGTGATTGCTGGACCCCCTCCAGTTTGTTTCATTGATAGGCGCCGTTGTCTTTCTTTCTTTCTCAGTTTTATTTTCGTGTCTGAAATCTTTTTCCGGATCTCTTCCACTGTTCTTTCTTCTGCTCCCAGGGCGTTTATTCTGCATGAGATTATGTTTACATACAATTAGCATGTTTAGTGACATTTTAATAAGCTCTATCCTTATTTAATAACTAATTATGGTGTTTTTGAGCGTTTAAACTACAGTAAGCACATGTCACTTTGTTTTTATTTTTCTAACCTAAAATTGCGTTCATTGTTAAATTTCAAAGAAAATATAATAGTGCGCAAGATGATACTCACTGTTCTGCAATGTTTTCCCACGCAAGATCCTAATATTTTCCAGACAATGTGGATGAAAAATTGCCGCTTATGGACGCATGCTGCTCGATGTAAGCAGCTGCTAAAACCTCCGTTTCTATTTTGTCCGATTCGATTTCATTTTTTTCTCTTTTTTTCTCATTAAGCGTTACCGCATCCATTGTGAAAAGTAGTATTAACAAGTGAAGACGACAATAGGTGACAACACACTTACAAAAGCAGATGGGTTACATAAAACAACATAGTAAAAATAGAATAGTTTAACCGTCAGAGCTGTTGTTGTTTGTTTACATGTTTACCTCCAAGTTGGAGAGTTACGATCATTTTTTCACGTACGTACGATGTCAAACTTACGCAATGTTAGTAAAACGCACTTACAAAATGCGTACGTTATTCGTAACTTGTCAACTAACGCTAATACTTACGCAATACTTAAATATTGTTAGTAAAACGGTACCCAGGTTCGTAATGTTTCTTACTAATTTCACCATTGAACTATACTTGGATAAGACGTACTGACACTAATAAAAACTTTCAACATAAAGTATTTTATACTAGTTTTACAGGTGGCTTAACATTCCGGAACGTAACGAGGTTTTTGTATATTAACATAACATATCATAAAAACATATGCAAAAGAGGGCAACATTAATTTCATAAAAAATATACAGCCATAACAATTATTAATAATAATTTATAATTAATATTACGTTATAAAACAAAGTATACACTTATTTGTTTACTATTCGTTAAGGATTTACATCGCATCACACCATTCGAATTATTTTTTGGTACAGATACGTTGATCCCAACTATATTGTTATCAGACAGCAAATTTAATGGCGAGAGAAATTGATCAATCTCAGATCTCCAATATAAGCCTATCTATGAAAACTTAAGACATATACACGAGTAATGCATCGTGATTTTTAATTTCTTCATATATTCGTATTACCCTTAAAAGGCATAATGTGTCATAAATATGTTTTATCGAAAGAAGCTGTATGCTTAAAACGTACAGAGAACCGGCACAAACGCCACAAATATGGTATTCATAGCTGGTCGTTGGGTTTTCTCAGAAACATCAGACCCATGTACAATATGTCCAAGCGTTGAGATACAATATAGCAAACCTCAGCACAAAAATATGCAAATTTTGTGTTTTTAATTGAGGACAATGCATGATTTAAATACGTTTTTATTAAACGCTATAAGGAAAATAGTATGCATGCATGGATTGGGTATTCTTATGAAAAGTTATTTCATAAGCGCAATCTTATTAACACATACATCTCTGGTAAGTGCAATTGTGCATCTTGCGTGATCGGTTTTGAAACTGAAGCTATGGGATACTTTCTCTTTAATCTACGTATTTTCTCGTCAGCATTTCAAAAATGTATCATGGGTGCTGTAAGATTTAAATTAGATAGCGTAACTGTTTGCTGTTACGGTACTCTTACATGTAGAGCTCATGAATCATTCACCAATATAAAATTGTCAAGTTCATAGATATATGGTAATGATCCAAAGCATCACATTGCTGCGTTGTATTTTAATTAATATATTATGTTGATGAATATTGTTGATACATCTTTTAGCGCTTTCAGGCAGCGCTGTATTAGAACTAATTTATCTTGATGAATAGGCAAACGTCAGTTACACACCGCTACAATGTTATAAAGAATTCTGCAACATTAAAGACGATGATACATGTATCATGGACGAAAGGGATTTTGATAACATGGACATTGATTCGGCTTTTGATTGGCTTGATGAAAATAAGATAAGCTATCAGCTTCAGTCCTTAGAAGAGATGAGACAGCTCATTCGAGTACATCTTCGCGCGTCTTCTAGCGATGCGAACTTATCTAAGTCGCATAAGGTATCAAGCATGTACATTCATTCTTTTGTATACGCCATTGAAGGATCTTGTTTAAGAATGTTGGTATTGTAACAATTTAATTTAATTAATTTAATAACAAACCTTGAGAATGTGGTATTGTGTTGTAATTTTATTAAGAAAGCAATTGAATTGTGAAGGGGTACCCACACGCGAAACGGATTCGCGGGTCAACAAATTACCCGCGGATACGGGGCAAAGCTTTTGATAACGATCCCCGGTCGGATCGCTAGTAATCAAAAGGGGATGCAGGATTTATTTTAAATAGATTACATTATATCAAATAGATTGCCTTCTAAATAATAACGCGTGTTTTTCCAAATAAAGACAATCAACCCAACAAACACATTTTAGTCAAATTATGGTATTCTAAAAATTGTAAAATATTTTGACGAATTTCTGAACCGGAACATGTGTATAAATTATAATTCGACTTCAAACTTGAAACGGCAGTTTATGCAAACCTTAATACATTATTTTCTTGCATTTACATTAAAGTAACCGAATCTTATATCCAATCTGTTATGTTATCTTAATTGCTCTAGCCAGTAAATGATGTTAAAATATTGACCTTAATGACATACAATACTAACATTATTTTTAAAATATTCCAAGCTTCAGTGTTTTAGTCATTATGTAATAAATGATATTACTTCTTCTAGTATATCATCTGTCCGAATCTCTGCAATAGTAATGTGCTTAAAGCGGGTATATACGATTTTTATATGTGTTAAATTGTAAAATATTGATACAAATATGTTATCACAACACACAATATGCAAGAAAAATGATATATTTAAAACGAATTTCATAAAATGCAGCAAATGCAAATTAGCGCCCCGAGCCGATTGTGACGAAGATAATTCGTACATATTTTCCTACAATAACCGATGCATTCGTCTTTTTAGTAAGTGTTCGTGTGTCGTATGAATCGATATCTCTGCAGGAATTTAAAATGAACCGTTAAACTAAAATTAGATTCACATCGTACATGCATTATATACATGCTGGCGATTTCGGCTGTACAGCCTTTTTCGATTTCAGAATTAAATATATGGCTAATTTCCCATTTTTCAACACATGTTCTTCTTAACTTTTTTTTTAGTTTATATTGAAATATATGTATAATAAGTTTTTTAAACATTTTATATTAATCACTAAATAGTTGACAAGATCGTATATACCCGCTTTAAAGAAACGCCTTAGCAATAGTTTAAACAAAAATTTCGTCAAATCATGACCAGACTAAACGTTTAATCAATGTTCCATCTAGAATATAAACCTATATATGAACACTTAGAGTCTTTAGACATAAACACGAGTAATGCATTGTGACTTTTTATTTCGTCAAATATTCGTTTTATCTATTAGAGGCATAATGGGTCAGAAATATGTTATATCAAAAGAAACGGTATGCTTAAAACGTGTAAAGATCCGGGCACAAACTATACAAATACTGAACTCATATCTGGTCGTTTTCTTTTCTTAAACATCAGTCCCATGTACTATGTGTTTCGCGTTCATGCGTTGAGAATGCAGTTTAATGTATTTTTTCAAAAAATTAAATGCAAAGAAACGAAAGGACTGCTTTTTTATTATTTAACGCTAGTAGGAAACTTTTATTCATGCATGGATTGGATATTCGTACAAAAAATCAATTCATAAGCGCAATATTAACACATGCATCTCTTTTAAGTGCATTGTGCATCTTGCGTGATCGGTTTTGGAAACTGATTGCTATGGAATACTCTCTCTTTAATCTACTTATTTGCTTGTCAGAATAACAAAAAACTATCATCGGTGTTGTAAGATTTCAATAAGATAGCGTATCTGTATGCTGTTGCAGTGCTCTTACATGTAGAGCTCATGAATCATTCGTCAAAAATAAAATGGTCAACTTCATACATATATGGTAATGATCCACAGTATCACAATACTGCGATGTGTTTAAATTAAACAATCATTTTGATGAATATTGTTGATACAATTTTATGCGATTTGAGGAAGCGCTGTATTTGAACTTTACCTTTATTTATAGGAAAACGTCAGTGGAAGACCGCTAAAATGTTATAACGAATTATGTAACATGAAAGACGATGATACTCGTATCATGGACGAAAGTGACGTTGATAATATGGACATTGATGCGGCTTTTGATTGGCTTGAGGTAAAACAGATAAACCATCAGCTTCAGTCCTTAGAAGATATGATACAGCTCATTCGAGTACATCTTCGCGCGTCTTCTAGCGGTGCGAAATTATCTAAGTCGCATAAGGTATCAAGCATATACATTTATTCTTTTGTATACCCCATTGAAGGATCTTGTTTAAGATTGTTGGTATTGTAACCATTTAATTTAATGGATTTAATAACAAACCTAGAGTATGTGGAATTGTGTTGTTTTTTATTTAAAAAAAACAATGGAATTAAGTAGGGGTACCCATTCGCGAAACGGATTTGCGGGTCAACAAATTACCCGCTGATTTGTGACTAAGCTTATGATTACGATCCCCGATCGGTTCACTAGTTCAAAAAAGTGAAACAGGGTTATTTGTTAATAGATTAACTTATATGAAATAGATTGCCTCCTAATCATTAAGCGTTTTTTATCCAAATAAAGACAATCAACCCAACGAACAAATGTAAGTTGAATTATGGTATTCTGAAAATGGTAAACATATTTTGAGGAATTTCTGAACCGCAACTTGTGTATAAATTCTTTATCGAAATAAAACTTGAAACGGCATATAAAGCAAGCATTAACAAATTGTGTCCTTACAAACACATTTATGTAACAAAATCTATATTTTAAGTTAAAACTATTGATCTTTTTTTCTGTTCTTTTATCGCTCTAGCCACCAAATGAAATTAAAATAATGGCCTTAATGCCATACAGTACTTAGATTAATTTGAATGTTCAACAATGTGATACATACTAAATACAATGTTCCAAGCTTCAGTGTTTTAGTCGTTATGTCATTAATTAAACTACTAATTATATTTAATCAACTGAATCAATCTCTGCAATAGAAATACGCTAAAAGGAACGCGTCAGCAATAACAATTTGTTTTTTTAATAAACTGCTTTAAATCATGATCCGCACCGAAACATTGATCAATCTACAATCTCCAATATAAACCTATCTAAGACAATTAAGAGTCTTGAAACATATACACGAGTAATGCATTGTGATTTTTTTATTTCGTCGTATATTCATTTTACCGGTTAAAATCATAATGTGTCACAAATATGTTTTATCGAAACAAAATCACTGTATACTCAAAACGTACAGAGATCCGGGCACAAACGCCACAAATATGGAATTAATAGCAGGTTGTTGGGTTCTCTAAAAATAACATCAGACCCATGTACAATGTGATTCGCGTTCAAGCGTCTAGATACAATATATGAAAACTGAAGCGAAATATGAACATTGTATGCTTTTATTGAGAACAATTCATATTTGTCACTGCCCATTTTAAGTAAAAAATTAATAAATATTGTTCGTCAACGTGAATTCAATTAATTGCATTTATTTGTAAAATTAAATTCCAACCAACGAAAGAACTATTTTATCAAATAAAAAAAAACTAGACAAAAATCCTAGACAAAAACACTTTTTGTAAAACGTTTTGTCGACAGAAACAACGACGATACGTTATCTTATTTAACGCTATCAGGATAATATTCATGCAAGGATTGGATATTCTTACAAAAAGTCATTTCATAAGTGCAATCTTATTAATACATACATCTCTTTTAGGTGTAATTGCGCATCTTGCGTGACCGGATTTGGAAATTGATTGCTATGGGACACTTTCTCTTTAATCTACTTATTTTCTTGTCAGCATTCCAAAAATGTATCATCGGTTTTGTAAGATTTCAATTAGATAGCGTGACTGTTTGCTGTTACAGAACACTTAAATGTAGAGCTCATGAATCGTTCACCAATATAAAATGGTCAAGTTCATAGATATATGGTAATGATCCAAAGTATCACATTGCTGCTATGTGTTTAAATTCATAGATCATGTTGATGAATATTGTTGAAAAATCTTGAAGCGCTTTAAGTCAGGCTGCGCTGTATTAGAACTTTACCTTTATTTATAGGAAAACGTCAGTGACACACCGCTACAATGTTATAAAAGAATCTGCAACCTGAAATATGGCAAGCGAAATGCACATTAAGTCCTTAAACCACGGTTTAACAGTTAACTATATAGTTAAGAGACTTTGAACCCGGGTTCAAAGTGCCGTTTGCACATTAAATCCTTAAACCCGAGTTCAAGAGTTTGAACCGCAGTTCAAAGTGTGTCTAAAAATAGATACAAATCTGTTATCTGAGACAACCAATTAGCGGAGCTTAAACCACAATTAGCTATATATAGAAGGTAAATGCCGCGATTTCATTGGTCCTCTCTTAACTATAAGGTTAAGAGACTTTAAACTGCGGTTCAAATTCTAAAACTGCGGTTAAGAGGCGCGGAATGCACATTAATTATTTAACAGTTAATTATATAGTTAAGAAATTTTGAACCCGACTTCAAAGTGCCGTTTGCCCATTAATTCTTTAAACCCGAGTTCAAGAGTGTAAACTGCGGTTCAAAGTCTTAAACTGGGGTTAACAAGCGCGGAATGTACATTTATTATCTAACTGTTGAATATATACAGTAAAAATACTAAAATGAAAGTTTTGACACACCATGCGAATGTCCTATCAAGTAAAGGTGACGATTAACCAAAATGAAGTGTAATATAACCTAATTTCAATGGGTTTTATGCGGTTCGAGTGTTCACAAAACACCGGTTGACCTTTAAAATGACATGGGACGATGATGGGTAAAAAACAATCTCGTCGAATAACATTTCTCAATTATCAACGAGTTTAAGCCGTTGACACTGCATTGCATGGGAAGAAAAGGTGATATTAGGTATGTTGTTAAATCATGTTGTCGTTTTATTACCAAATTTATGGATGTAATCGCTAAATTATCTCAATTTCTTAACCCGGAAGTGGATAGTTCCTATTTATTTACGGAACCACATAAATATGCACTGTAGTAAATCTTCATATAATCAATCTTTGTACAGAGAATAAGAAAAAAACACTAGTTTAATAATATAAATCCATAATTAATCAAAATCATATGTTCAACCTCTCCTATACCACTATACCATTGTACTACTAAAATAATGATGTTTTAGAACGATTTGGAAAACAGACCGGACTAAAACATCCGTATTAATAATAATAATAACAACAAATAAAAGCTTTATTTACAAAACGTTACACAAAAAAGAAAAATGGAAAAATGACATGACAACATTTTATAATGACAATTTAACTTTACTAATACAAGAATAATGGTTATGCATTAATTATAAATAATTTAACAAAGCGGGATGCTAAGAGTTCTTTATCGACGCACTCCCACTCAATGAGGTCTATTAATGTATAAAGTTTCAAACTGATGCTATTAATACTTTTTAACGAGACAGACGACGGACAAGTGATCCCTATAAAAAAACATTTGGTAGAAAACAATATTAATGCATAGTATTCGATACAAAAGGATTTGTTCGTTTACAGAAAATACTATAATTGTAACATAGTTATACTATGTACAACAACCTCAAGGTAGACATAATGTAATACAAATGTGTAGTTAACGAAATAAACAAACTATAAAATGAATCATAAACATAATTGTCTCGCGTTCTGAGAAAACTGGACATAATGCTGGTGCGTAAATTGTTATCCCAGATTAGCCGTTTCAATCCGCACAGGCTAATCAGGGACGACAATTTCCGCTTTTATGGAATGTTTCGTTTAAATGATGTCTCTTCTTAGCGAAAATCCAGATAAGGCGGAAAGTGTCACTTTACGCACAAGCATTATGCCCAGTTTTCTCAGAACACGACACAATTATGCATGTTCAAAACCATTTCTAGCTACATTTTCCCACATTCTCTTTCACTATTGCTTTAACTTGTATTTTTATGGGACCGTTTCATCAAAGATCGTACGACAATCTTAATTTATAACTTAAATTTAAAAACTAAAAATATACAAGCTGTTGATAAATAGCTCCGCAAGATATAAGCCATTGGTAAGAAAATGATGAAATAAATGATTTTACTAGAAATAAGCAAAAATATGCTTCGGTCTGTTAAAATAATGTTTCTTTGAAATTCGTATCGTATTCTAAATTTGTCGTACGATGTTTGATGAAACGGGCCCATAAGAATATAAGTTAAAGCAAGAATTTGACAGTATTTGAGTGATCTCAGCTATATCATACTCTTGGACACACGCAAATACTGTTTATAGATTTAACGGTTCATATTGTTTCTAAACATGGTTCAATATCCTTTTAATGGGTGTTCAGAACAGTGTTCAGATGGATCTATTCAGTGTCATAACTGTAAAAAAAATGGTCGCATCGTCAGTGCTATGACATGTCGGACACAGACCTAAAATCATGGTCTCCATCGTCCCTTTAGTTTGTGTGTCAAAAGTGTGGATTTCGTAATGGAAAGTACGACGTCGAAGCTGCACTCAAGAGGTATGTACACATGTATTAGACAAGTTTCCGATGTTGATCCATCTTAGCTAAAGCCGATTTGAATAAATTTTCTTTAGCAAACCCTTAGTCCATAATATATTATACAATAAATATTAAGATATTCGGCGTAAATTGTAAAAATTATGGTTCTAAATAGACATATAATTGCATTTAGTTTAATTAAAAAAATAAACAAAGCGTTCATCACGTTATCTTATATGCGTCGTAAAACATTTATTTAATTAACTTAAAACGTTTATTGTATATATTGCTTATAAAGTGTATACGAGTTATTATGGCACATCTAGTGATGGTTTAACGTATATATTGCATTATTAATTGTATGTATACCGTCTCTGTGTCTATTCACTAAATAAAGAAAATATTCGTCACGCACTGCGATAATTTGAAATGAACGTCACACAGTCAGGTGTTATTAGAAGTTGATTGATTATTAAGATGGTACTTTTTAAAAATTGTGATTTGTTTTACCTGTAGAGATGTATTAGCTAAAAAAACAGTATCTTTTTTACTTTCGCGTTCGGTATAAGCAACTAAACATAAATCAAATTTGTATTTTGTTACAAATCGTGTTCGGTATAAGCAATTAAACTTAAAGTATGTGTAATTTGATTCGCACCTATCGCCTAACTCAACGTTCAATGGCACGCGCACTTTATAAAATTATTGCAACTAATGCAAGCTAGAATTAATATGTGACTACTTGCAGTGTCATGCGAAAATGGATCTTATTTCTAAATATCCACCTTCACACTTTATTAGCGCCGTCTTTAATTAGGCTATCTTTATTTAAAGAACAGATTACTGTGAACTTAATAAAAATGTGCAACGGTGATGTGGATCCATTCTCGCAAAGAGCTATCAATATACAAAGATTGGAAACATCCATTCAGACCATTCGAAAGTATCGGAAATTCAAGCGGCGGAACCGAGATCTATATCACGTGACATCAATCGAGCAGACGTCTTTTAAAGCCGAATTGTGTAAAATAATTGCCATCATCGTTATCGTTTTCACACCTGTCTTTATTGACTTTAAGGGTAGTATTATCGAATATTTTTGTATAACTTTGCTATTTGTGGATAGATTCGGTTAATTTTGGATTTAGTTAGTTTCATTTTCATATTGCTACAGGTGTAGACTAAACTCATATCACCATATTTAGTACACACTTGAATATCTCTTCTTGTAAGACGTATGTTAATGTTTATGTCTATTTATTTTTTACAAATTAAACTACGAAACCTCGCCAGACTTAATAGAGAAAAGGGTAGCTTCTGACCACACTGCGCGAATGCCGCTTGTCGCATTTTACCCGTGTTTGCATAAGTCGGCAAATATCTTGCTCTGCTTTTTGAACTAATTTATGTCAGTTGATCAATGCATATCATGTATACTATGTACTGCAATTAAAATTTATTCGATAAAAAACACTCGAAATTTATAAAAATGATATCGCAGTTAACGAGTACTTCTGGGTCAAAAGGCTGACGCCTCAAACATACGTTATATATTATATAAATTGAATATTCAACCTACGTGTAACGTTGATAAGTGACGTCGATGTCACGTGAAATTTGCCGTAAATTATATTTATCAACTACATTTAAACCAAATTTAAATGCGCTTAACACACATACTTACTGAGGTCTCTATGGCATTACGTTTCAATCGCGCTTTTTGGAATTCATGTATTTTAAGCTTAAATATAAAGTCCGTGATAATTAGTTAGTATAATATGTAAATTTCATTGACTTTTGCCAACAAACTAATGAGGTATGGATAAAATCCACGAAATTCTATATATATACCCCTCGTATATATATATATATATATATATATATATATATATATATATATATATATATATATAAAACATTGAGTGAAATAGCGCTACCAAAAAAATTCCATGCAATCCATGTACCGTTTGTGTTAGTTAACAACATCAATTGACGTATATATTTTATTAAGAATAAAAACATACATACATGTTTATATTTTCGGTAGCGCTAGTTCACTTACTATTTGATACTTCGGGAATCTGGAAAAATAAATCTCCATTTAGGTTATATTACATTACTTGAAAATAGTTCATATTTTCATTATATTCGGTAATAAAAGTTCGCGATGTGAAAAATGTGAACATCTCCCTTTAAAATATAACGACCTTTTGTGATCATGAGTACATCAATGTAGACTTCAATTAATCGCTGTATAAACTGGTTATTTCCCCTGATATGCAACCGATTTATTTTTTTATTATTATCATTTTCTTATTAGCCTCTAAACATGCACACACATCGTAATATCAAGGATTTCGTCGATTGTCATTATATTAATCTATGGGCATACATGCATAGAACATATGGTTAAAATGTTTAAACAATTAAACGCAGTTATCTACACTTTGATTAACTTTACCATAAGCATGTGCACTTTAAATTGCACTAGGCCAAGGACAATATTTAAAAAGATTTAAGCCAGATCGAGCACACTGAACAATGAACTGTTCGTATAAACAACTTTGGTGTAGTGTTTCAAGTTTTTGAATTGCGCAGTTTGCAGGGTTGTAAAGGAAGTCCTAGGTTGCAATTGGTAATCATATTCGTTTGCAACTGCCGCAATGAATGCATTCAACGACGTGGAAAACCATGTTTTAAAATACAGCTATTATGTTTTGGAAGACCTTTTCAATCATTGAGTGTGTTTAAAAGCCAATACATATTTAAATATCTCTTCCGCTTTCAGCAGTCATGTGCAATAGGTGCGTATCTAAAATTCTTGTCAAGAGAGTCTACAGACAGTTGGTGCCCTGGAGATTGGAGACTCCCATCATATGCTGTCACTAAATGGAGCGCAGTAAATTTTGCGACCTACACATTTTCCAACGTACTTAAAATGGGTTTTTTTCATAAAAAAGTGATATTTTTAATTATATGAATATCATAAGCAGTTAGTAGGTAGTTCTTTGAGGAGAGTGATGTTGACCAACATTGAAGTTACGTTTTATTTATTTGTAACAATGAGGGGGTAATAATCAATAAATGGTGAGAAATTGGGTATTTCTTTTATAATAGTCTACAATGGTTGACAATCTTCCCCGCTCTTTAATATAATAATAGGTGCTTTTAAGGCAGTTTCTCGCATTTCCTTGTCAGTGTCATAAATAGCCATTTATTTTTACCACTTGTGTCATAGTGAATATACAGTATCATTATGATTTCTCAAACTCCAGTTTGCAAGACATGAAGTATGTCAATAAACTTTACTAAGTTATGAAAATATTAACATTAATGCAATATCAATAGATAGAGATTTTATAATTAATAGATTTGGTTTATTTTGAACTTATTTTGTTTCATTTTCATATTGGTTCATACGTCAAGAATGTGGGTTGCTATGGCAACAAATACTACAAAAAATAATGATCTGACAATGGTGGAGCCGGTAGGGGACATCATTGCTTGGCAATAGCTTGTTTAATGTATGATTCGGTAGAAATACAAACACTAAATAATGTCATTTATCAATAATGCAACTATTATACCATTGGTGAAATTGGAAAAAGATTTTATATTTTTGTTCATTATCCCATGTGAGAATTTTACCTATAACCTTTTGAAAAAAATAGTGTTTGGCTTTGTAAATGTGGCTCAGGAAAAGATACGAATCGCATCCATGTAGCCATTATGAGCTTTCGTAATGATTCCCTGAACAGATATTTATATAACAGGTATCAAGTTCACAACCAGCAATACATATTATTTAACATGTTTTTTTTTACAAGCAACATCACAAATTGTCAACCCCAACTGTCATTCATTTCAGGCAAAGATATATAAATAAACAAACATGTTTATTATTGTTTCAAAGTCTCATAGTTTGTTGGCAATCCGGCATTCTGCCTTTGGCCAAGAACATGTATACAAAATAAATATGGCCAAGACAGGGAATCATACAATAATACAATTTAAACATGAGAAAATATGACAACCAAAACAAATAATATGTATGACTACAGTTATGTTTGTTAACATGCAATTACACAAAAGATAGACGATTTAAATTATCACATCTAATTTTGAACGCTTCAACCAAAGATTTTGAAATGCGAACATTTGTGCAAGACACCGTTAATATGTATTTGCTTATGGTATGCCATGATGATTATAGATCTTAGGATCTTCTCACCCACTCAGCGCATCCATTATTATCCATCAAATGACTTGTTTATTGTTATTGCGTGAAAAACTATCTCATATGGTTATGGTAAACACCTTTTTTATTGCAAAGGGACATGAATCTGCAATTGTATTAAAATTCTTACAGGGGTTCGGCGTTCATAAAGTCCTGACTGTTTACGCCGCTCTATGGTCTCGATTATGGACACTCCATTTCATAATAAAGCAGTAAAAATAAAAAATGTGTCGGCCTCCTGAAGGCGGAAAGTATCATCGCGCTACAGATCTGATCAAGTTGCAATTTCAGTGCGGAGTAAGCAGTTTTTTTAGTGCGGACGAAAACTTGCCTACGCAACGATAAGATCTAATTACATCGCCGCAAATGCAGTTAAATTGGCTTTCACGACACGCACAATTTTGAGTAAATTATTTATAGCGATGAGAAAGCAAAATTCCTTTGCTATTTAAAGTCGGGTTTCGTAGAACGAAAAATGAGAAGAGTGGCCTTTACCAGTTTTTAGGAAAATATGTATAACGATGAGAAAGCAAATTTGCTTTGTTATTTAAGTCGGTTTTCGTAGAACGAAACATGATGAGAGTCACGTTAACCTATTTTAAACGATACATTTGGAGCGAGCTGTACCTTAACACAGTAGTAAGTTTTATTTTGCGACATAAATTAGTAACAGAAATTCTGCTCGTGGAGTGGAAGTTTGAAGAGAAGTAAATTTGCACTGTCATTTGAAAGTTGAAAACACGTCCACAGTCATTGGATTGGTCATCAACATGACAGTTGTTATTTTAAAATGTCATTAAGTGTTGATTGTCAAACAGAAAGGCAGACGTACAGTACTCAAACATATAATGAGAATATATATATAAGACAGCTTAACAAGGCCCTCAATAAGACAGCTTTAACCCCCGCCGCGATTATTTTGACCTTCAAATGGTGAACTTGACCAGCGTGTATAACTCACGACGTGTGCACCAAAATATTAGAGGCAAGCAAGCAAGCTTTTGGAGGATATTTCAAATGAGACATAAAGTGGACTTAAAGCTCATACTTTTAACATTCAATTATGACCTTGACATTGACCCGAATTCACTGATTCATGACTTTTGAACATCATCTTATCGATCTTACCATACTATAATATTTTCATGAATATATTCCAGGTAAAGGAGATATGAAGCGGACACAAATATAAAGGCCCCGATTTTCAATAACAAGTATAAACATTTCATTACAATCCGTCAACGGGTATATGATATCTGAAGAGGACACGAAAATGAAATGGACTTTCAAACATTTGACGTTTTGACACGTTTCATTGTCTGGTACGAAGACCTGTTGATAACGTTTAGATCAGCAATTGGGTAACCAATCCCTATTTGAACATTTAGTTCATCCATTGGTACTTCTCCTCTCCACCCTCCCCGGTAAACATGTAGTTTACATTTCATTGTAAATATATGTATATACATTTTTGTGTTGCGATGACCCAGACTTTTCAGCAAATAAAGAGCGATCCAGTTTCATTCCGCGAACAGTTACAATTTATTCATCCGATACTGACGATTTCAAGAAGTGGACATTACGGTTAAATAATGACACAGCAAAACTGCATTGTTACCACAAATAGGACTTCGTGGAAGGAAAACTGAGACATATTCGTTTAACTAGTTTGACGACCGAATGAAACTTCATCTAGTTGTACTGGTAAAATTTCATGTTACCACGGAGTGTATCTTTTGTTAGGCAGTTCATTCCGATGAGGCAAAAATCGTAAAATAAAACTAGGTATGTCACATACACTCTTGTGTCAGCGACGCATGTTTAGGCTAAGATTTATCCTCTAGTCAAGGTTAAGACTTTCCTCCAACAAAAACATCCTCGATGTTTATGCTCAACACTTAAAATTACACATGGGTTATTCTTTCACAAAAGTTGATCCGATTTCAATTCTTTCTTTACAAACACATACGCACGAAGGTAATTAAGCTTTCCAATTTTTTACGCCACCCTGTTAAAAAGGAGTTAATCACCAACAAGTTTGGGGACTGTGAATTCTACAGCGGCACACAGTCAAAAGGGCACATTTTTGGAATAAGAAAAGCATACATACACAAAACACATTTTCAAAAGTGGTCGCAGCCAAACTTTCGTCTTTTCTACGTTTATACACATAAATTCATTATTAATTGCCTGAAAAATACGTTAAAAGACACAACGTGAAAAGAAACATTAAATATATAATTACACAATATATTTTTATAAACTTCTTTTTGCTTCGTTGCAATTTTCGGGTCTGTATGCTATAAACCAAATAAACGTGTATGTAAGGCCTAAGTCGGTTACATACCTTTTCTGAAAATTGCACTTTTATTCGTCATACATGTAATACTATCACATGTTGTTGCTGTTGTTTTCCTCTAAAATACGTGGAAGGATGTAAAAAGTACAGTTTCAGTATGTTAATTGGTTTCGTGTCTAACCTGTTTCAGCTAACATTTCATTTCATCGAAAATTGTAGAAAGTAAAACCCAATAAAACGAAACGTAATTCAATTCCTAGAGAGCGAAGTAAGAAAATAATGTCATGGTTAAGCCGGTTATTAATAGATTATAGTAACCATTAACGGACACGTTATCATCAAAACAAAAATATCAAATTACGATAAGGTGGACTAGTTTGCAAACAATATAACGAAACATAATTTTAAATATTATGATTGTGTATACTTATGATAAAATGCATTTAATTGATAAAATGAGCATGTTAGAATCACTATATATATACGTACGTATATATATATTGTTCCTTGAAATTAAAAGAATAATAAACTGTTTTTAGGACAACCTCCGTGGAATTGAGTCAACCAATTTTGGAAAATGCAACATCATCAACTATTTCGACTAAAATTCAATGTTTCGTTAAAGCAGCAGCTACTATTTTTTAAGCAATGCTTTATGTTGTAAGTTATATAATCGATTGTGATTTTCCAGCAAAATAATCGACCAATAGTTTCAAGTAAATTCTTGCCACTCTTTATACAAGCATTAACATTTACAAACATGTTTGCGAGTGAAGGTTTCTGTACATTTTTGATAAATAAATCATTTCTAAATATTATATTTCCCGATTTTGAAAACAATTGCATTTTTCAGAAGTATAATTGGCTTGATTTTAAAAACATCTAGATCTAATCAAGAGATTGAATGACAAGACTAAACTGAATACGAATATTTTTACAAGTGACCTCAATTTATGCCGACCACGTGGTGAACACGTATTGTTATACGCAATCGCGGTAATTTTAGAATTTTAAATATTATACTATCTCATTTAATAAAGCTTTTGATGCAAAATGGAAGTATTCCACAGTCCACAGACGCCACCGAACGTGCGTAAATTATAAGTTAAAAAATAATATGAGAATGATTTATGTCATACAGGTTTAAATAATACCACGTAAATAACCCAAATTTTCCTTCAAAAAGCAATCACGATAGTTTCCCTGCATTCCAACCATGCAATTCATCACGTTTTCTTGTAATAAAACCCAACAGCTTATTGTGGTATAAACGATTTAATGAAGTGTACTTGAGGACACCATCATGAAAAACATTATAGCAATGTCATCAAAATATATAGCGACCTATTATACGTGGAAAGCGTCCGTAACAAGGATAAATACTGTTTTTCTATGAAAAAGTATAAGGCTCCCTGTAATTGAAACTTTACTTTCGTGTTCGCCGAACGACTGAAGTTTATTTCAATCTTGTAAAAATGTAATTTCTCTTCTTTTTTTTGCTATTTAAAGTGCATCGCTGTAATTGTATACTCGGGCTACGATAGATAAATTGTGTTTCCCACAGTTTTATAACAAATTGACAATTATGTATATGGTGGCTATTTGGTGCGGTCAATTATATTCTTGATAATAGCTGAAATGGAAATTAATCATGATCTTGATCTTAATTTTAACTTGACAATTTTATTTGCAAAGAAGGAGAACAATTCACCAAATATGAAGATAGCATCATGTATTGTGTCATACTTTCTGACCGCCAACTTTTGTGGGAATTGGTCACTAAATTATCTATTATTCGGCTATTTTTATTTGACTGCGGTCAGTTTCTGATCAAAACATAACCTAACATTCCGTTGGCCAATGGACGATTGCATAGTTTGTGTCATATATTTATTAAGTATGTGTAAATCAGCATACAAAAGTGTGAGAAAGTTAACTTAGGACAACCATTTTGCATATTTATGAATCAATAAATACAGGCATGATATATTGATAGTCCAAACCAGCTTGACTATGCTCCACATTATACCATCTGTGTGAGCATTTTAGGCAAGTTACATGCATTAAAAAATTGCATGACGAATGATTAAGCTACAGTCAGGACAAGGTGTATTATTTTCTAGTTTGACTCTTGAAGTAGTTATTTAAGCTAGGGGTCCGAGTCTAACACACGCGATGTCGTCTCTACATGTTGAATATAATAGTTATCAAAATGCGTTCTGAAGTATAAAATTACAAGCTCGTACGATGTAACGCACGCACTTATGCACAAAAGCACACACGCACAGAAACTCAACCACCTTAACAGCTGTATCGAAAGAAACTAGGTATATTCACAAAAACACACCTTTCATTATTTTATTATTTTACGATTTCCAATGACAGAATATTGTTACTTCATGCATGGGCAGGATGCATAAACACACAAAGTCTTTAGCTTTTTGAGAGCTGTTTCAAACGTACGTAATAATTCACTAACTTCATCCGCCGCCATCTTGATAGAAATGCGCCAGGAACAAAACAAAATCACATGACGAAACGACGGGCGTTAATTGGTTAAATAATTAATGTGCAGAGACAACCAAACACCTACAAGTCTTAAACTATTTTTCAAAGTCTTAAACTGCGGTTCAAAGTCTTAAACTGGGGTTAAGACGCGCGGAATGCACATTAATTATTTAACAGTGAACTATATAGTTAAGAGACTTTGAACCCGAGTTCAAAGTGCCGTTTGCACATTAAATCCTTAAACCCGAGTTCAAGAGTTTGAACCGCAGTTCAAAGTGTGTCTAAAAATAGATACAAATCTCTTATCTACATAATTCAGAGACAACCAATCAGCGGAGCTTAAACCACAATTAGCTATATATAGAAGGTAAATGCCGCGATTTAATTGGTCCTCTCTTAACTATAGAGTTAAGAGACTTTGAACTGCAGTTCAAAGTCTTGAACCCGGGTTTAAGGAATTTATGTGCAAACGGCACTTTGAACCCGGGTTCAAAGTCTCTTAACTATATAGTTAACTGTTAAACCGTGGTTTAAAGACTTAATGTGCATTTCGCTTGCCATACTGAAAGACGATGGTACTCATATCCTGGACGAAAGGGATGTTGATAACATGGACAGTTATGCGGCTTTTAATTAGCTTGAGGAAAATCAGATAAGCCATCAGCTTCAGTCCTTAAAAGAGATGAGACAGCTCATTCGAGTACATCTTCGCGCGTCTTCTATCGGTGCGAAATTATTTAAGTCGCATAAGGTATCAAGCATGTACATCCATTCTTTTATATACCCATAAAAGAATCTCTTCTTTTATTGTACACATTTCATATAATGAATTTAATAACAGACTTTTACAATGATGAATATTGTTGTTATTTTATAATGAACAATAATAACAAACCTAAAAACTGAGGGATATTGTTGTTATTTTTTTAATTAAAAACATCACATTATGTAGGGGTACCTACAAACGAATTCGATGGTCGAACATTTACCCGCCGATACGGGACAACGCTTTTGATAACGATCCCGGGTTGCGTCTCTTGTTCACAAATAAAATACAGGCTTTATTTGTAGATATATTAAATAATGTCAAATACATTGCGTTCTAAATCGTTAAAAAGGTTTTTCTAAATTAAGATAATTAACCCGAAGAACACATGTAAATCGATTTATAATATTCTGAAAATGATAAAACTATGTTGACGCATTTCTATACCAGAACATGTGTATAAACTCTGTATCGACTTCAAAATTGAAACCGCATTTACAGTAAAAAGTTACCGAATTGATATTTTAGGATTAAATATGCAATTGTTATGTTGTATGTATCGTTCTAGCCAGTAAATGATGTTAAAATAATGACCATTATGCCATACGAAACTTGCATTTATTTCATTTTCAACATGGTGATCTATACTTAATGAAATGTACCAAGCTTCAGTGTGTCAGTAATCGAATCATTATGCTACTTATTCTATTCGATACACTCTGAATCTCTCATCTAGAAATGCGCTAAAAGAAACGCGTAAGTAATGAAGTTTTATTTTGCAACACGCTTATTCAAATCAATACCCGAATCGACCCGAAATTCCATGTTTTATACTATAATTATCATTATGCTACGCAAACCCTTAGAATTTGATCGACCTGTTCGAGCTCTAAAAAAGATGCATTTTGAAATAGCAAGAATTCGAGCTAAGTGCCTGAGACGTTTTTATATGAGAAATTACGGCGTGGTTTTAACGCTATGTTGATACTATATAATTATTTAAAAAAAAAAATCGCCAATCGCTGAACAGTCATTTTAAGGTTCGAATAAAGCAGTCTTAGGATTGCAAACCTATCATGGCTTTTTTCAGTCAGAGACAGACATAAACGAAATATTTTCCAAGGATAAAGCATTTCGGAAACATATGTGTTTTCTATATGACGAACTCTAAAAATCTATTAAAAACCATCCAGCATTAACTGATCTTTACGAATACATCTCTACAAGAAGCGGATGTGATAATGAAACTAAGCTGCAAGAACATATAGACAATATTCAGAGCATGGAGTGTGCAATCGTGATTGCAGGTGCCTGGCGTTCATCATTTTATTTATATCTCTCTAATTTACTCAAACAATTACAATTTTTACGCTGCATAAGTTGCATATACGATACGTTAGTACAATATATGTTACGTTAGCTTACGTTAAATTGATATGAAAACAAAGTAAGTCAAATGATCCGATTAAAATTCATTTAACTAAAGGAGAGACATGTGCTGGAAAAAATTGTTTTTTTAACCTGCTTCTTGGAGAGGACGTACTGCCTGTCAGTTTGTTATTTGCAACCGCCACAATCTGTGTCATCCATCCCATACCGCCAGGCGAACCACCGTATTTCAAAGTCGATGGAGAAAATAGCAAATGCATGGGAAGTAAGGCAGAACTTATTTCCCAACTGAACAAAATATTGACTTGCCGCTCTGACACCACCACTGTAAAACAAGTTCATGTTTATTGGCAAGTGCCTCTGCGGGGATTTAATGTAAGTGTAACACACACTTTTCCATAACTTAGTTGTGGATGTTTACAAGTAACACTGTTTATCAAACGACAACATGTAAATTCAGCTGTTTAATGTGTAACTGCATGTTTTAGATTTAATCAAACAATGGCTGAAAACATAATAATTTATTTAATTTTGACATATTATTTATTTGTTTGAATTGTATGAAGGAAAATTATTAAAAAACAAATCTATTATATAAACACTATGAAAAAATTAGCAACACCCGTTAAATGAAATTCATTTATGTATTATAAAAACAGTATAGACTGAGTGGAACCATTCATTATAACCGAATTGAGCATTTTTCAAGCATTCTCGGTATTCTGGTAAAGGCAAACATGTTGTAAGGTATACATTGATTCACAGATTATATATAAAAACACCTTTCTGATATATTACGTATTTAAACGCATAGAAATTGACACTATAAGTCGAACATTTTGATGGTTTTAATTTTTGACCTCACTATGCCATGTTGTTTAATCTGTCTTTATATCTGGCTTTGTAATGCGGATTTTCCTCATGCGATTCTTAAAAAAAATACTCGGCATCCTCCATTATTTGTATGGATTTAGGGCACTTCTGATGTATTGCCAGCCCAATAAGCTTATTTTTACGATAATTGAACTACCCATTAACCTTAATTTATCGTCAAAATTAATATATTTTCTCTTTCTACGCCGGTTTCAGGGGTACAATAAAATAGTATTTTAAATATTATATTTACAGTAAACACTGAATCGATGCTCAAAATATCATACATTTTGGTTTTAAATGTTGTATAAACAACACAGGTGTCGGTTCAATTATCTGTGAATCGCATTCGACCTTACCGCACCTCTATGTCTTTAGCCGAGTACAGGGGCTGTTAAAGGACTATGACAGATACGTATAATTGCATGCATGATATGTTTACGAAAATAGACGCTAAGCACAAGTATGTAAATCAAGTTGAGAACGCATATTTTTTTTTTGAAATTTTCACACACGCTAATGTTGTATAACAACTTGTATTATTGGTTACCAACACTTTCCTTGTAATTTGCTCTGTTTAAGAGTTGAATGCTTGAAGCGTTAAAAAAAAACACATATATATTGTTCAATGCATTTTCTACGCATGGAAATCTCGCATTGTGTGTTATTTGTCCTACGCATGTCATTTCACAATATAATGGATTAGGCCTTTATTAGCCAAGCTTTTTGAAAATGATATTCAGCATCCAAATGGTCGAAGGCAAGAAATACTGTCACAATGGCTTTACTTAGCGTCGCAATTGACTAATCAATGTGTGCTTCTCTGGCCCTTTAGAGATGCTGTATGTGTTGCCAAGCTAAATCGATGATATAAGCAATAAAGATACGTACTTAACATCATAAACTTGATCATAATTCGGCCTTACCGTCCATATGATTCACGTCACCTATAGTCATGTTGTTGTGGCAAATACCGAAATGTTTATGTTTTCGTTATCGTGATTTATATTAACCAGACCATCATGTGGCTAACTAGTTTGGTTGAACAGCATCTACACGTTTTACAATGTAAACAAAGTTATTTTAGTTGCAGAAGAAAACTAAAAGACCATAGTCGATATTAAGGTACCGTTGCAGCCGTAGTCAAATCTGGCGTGAGCGTTTACCATACATAAAAGAATATAAATTGAACTATTCTGATATTAAATGTTGACCTTCCAGAATTAATAGCACCTCCCATGACTAAATTTTTTGAATGCGTGCACTGATGAGACCATCTCGCCCGTTAGCGCGGCCCAACTAAGAAGAACAAAGAATCACATTAACAAGGAATTTTGTAGACAGATCCGATTGAATTTAATCATATAAAAATACTAAACTCAATATCTTCCACGATTTGGGAACATGTTCACATTTAATTCCTTCAAACAGCATTAAGCATTCATTACAAACAGTTAGGAGGGGTTTAATCTTTGCAAATATGTCATCAGTATTAAGCGTTACGTCGAACAATTCATCTTTGACTTCATCACAAGTATCCGCATCAATCAAGCCGCCTGCTTTTGGAAGATGAACATCAGCTCTCGTAAATCCTTTTCGTCATCAAGCACATACATTATTTATAGGATGGCAAAATTATTCGAATATTCGATTGAATGGTCAGTATTTTAATAACATAATTGTTATTCGCATATGCGCATTTTTTTCAAACGTAATTGCCCTAATATTTAATGACCTGCGAGCCTCTTAATAATTGACACCCGAAATCATTTGGGATTAACATGTTTGATGTGACATTCTTTGTGTCAAACTGATAACGCGGCCCGTATCAGCGTTGAATGCGCAATGTAATATACACACTCTAAGAAAGGTCCCGAACTGTTGTTTGTCGATGGGGTGCCAATAAACGGCTTTAATGGACTGGCGACTAATAATGAAGTTTCTGTGATCACAGTATGACCATCCATTGAAATGTGTGTATTACTCAAATTGCGCAATACAATATACACACTCTAAGAAAGGACCCAAACTGTTGTTTGTCAATACGGTGCCAGTTAAGGGCTTCAATTGACTGGCGAAAAATAATGTAGTTTCCTCGCATCGCCATAGTAGTCCGCCGTCTTCTTTAAATTTTCAAATACAAATACAATTCTATGACAATCATGATGTTTTTCCTTGTTTTTGTGCCCGATTTCCGTATCGGTTATAGTTTTAGCCGACAGCGATATAATTATTCGATAGCAACGTTAATAAACAGCCTCGAATTCAGCAAAAGGATATAGCTTACACAACAATGGAAGTAAACACAGGACAAGTTTCACTATTTTCTTTTCTTGGCTTTTTCAAAGTTTGTTTATAAAATTAAGCTACATTTTCCTTCAATTTCTCAACATAACCATTTTATATTCACATGTATTTCTGTGTCAATTTATATTAAATATCCCTACTGGATACGAAACTGAGTAATAGAAGTTAAATCAATCCAGCCGTTTTATGCGAATATTCGAATATTCGATTAAATAGATTTGCGAACATTTGAATACAGATAAAGGTATTCGATGCCATCCCTATATAATAATTTATTTCATTACAAAAATATATTATATAATTTGGTGTTTAAAGAAAATAGTTGTACGCACCTTCTTAGTTACTGCTTCTATTTTGTACACATAAATAAAAATATCTACACAAAATAGTATGTCAATATCGGAACAGAAACGCTAAGGCTTATGCAATTTTTTAACAATTATAAAATATTTCAAAATTAAACTTGCAAAAGGTTTGAATATAAAACTACATATTTTTTTCGGCATGAAAATAGTTGAAAGCATGCCTGATATTTCAAAAGCCATTAGCCTGTTATCATTTCACTGATTACCCAAGCCAAGTGAATAGAAGCATCTGCATAAGCTCTAATTAGCTAACACAATGGACAGGTCCACTACAGTAGACACAAATTGGTTTTTAAAAAAGATAAGCGAATGCTTACAAGACCTCATATCCTGGTAACGTTTTCTGAAGTTTAAATACGCCTATATTGTATTTAATGTAACGCGCTACTTTATGGTGGGTTAAGCAAGAAATGATAGGTATAAACTGTGGGCCCATTAAAAATAGACTGTAATCTAAACCCGAGATTATTGATATTTTAATATTTATTTGTTTAGTATGACCCGATGTTTGTGTGATGCTTGCCCAATAATAAATATTTATACAAATTCGCATAAAGATCATGGTTACACATGCTAAGTGAATATCGAAATAAAAACGTATTTTCGTTGGCTGTAATATAAACAAAATTGCTATTATTGAACATGCACTTATGCATTTAAAACGCTTAATGTGTACTTGTGCAAATAAAAACTAACAATACTTACTGATAATGTTCAAAGTGGCAAAATGGAGGTACTTTTAAAGCTGAAGTACACTTATGTTTTCATTTCGCCCCAAAAAGAGCATATTTTATATTATTCACATAGTTTGAATGAAACCCTAGTAGTTAATGGCATAATAACATGCAAAAAATAGAAACCGAAAAAATAAGAAATAAATAAATAAAATAAATATAAAAAACAACAACAAAATATACAACTAGAAATAGTATATGCTTAAGCATACGAAATCATATGACCCAAATTCAGAGCTCGGGTCTAAATGTAAGACATCCGATTATATTTTATTTATTTAGGTATTTTCATATCACAGTTTCAGAACAAATAAATGATAATAAACATTGTACAACATCTTTTGATATGAATTCACTTCTTGGAATGAATATGCATATAAATAAAAATAAAGAATTTGCATGAAAATAATTAGTTGAACATTGCTATGTCTGCATAAATACATATAACCGGTGAAAGGGATAAAATATTATCAGTTTTTTAATTGCCTACTTACCATCAATGCACACCTCGAGATACACCCTGAGGCATCGCATGAATTAGGAAACGAAATATATACATCTCGTTGCAAAAAATACGTCGTCCTAAAAGGGTTTATATTTATGCCGAACAGATGTTTGTAATTAACATTTAAATAAATGTAAGCTGCATTTGTTATATATTCGTTCTTTTTTTATAGCAACACGTAGTGATTGTCGATACACCTGGTGTTGGTTAGGACGAACAAATGACGAATAAACTTTTTGAGTACCTCCCAAACGCAGCTGCTTTTATATATTTGAAAAACAGTTCAAATGCTGGCGGAGTCCAGGAAGACAATGTATTTGTCTCTGCTCAACTATTATTCACCAAGATAACACTTTATTTGTCGGGGTTCGAGTCGAACTAATTAATTACAAATAAACTCTTTCTATCGTATTTTTACATTTATATATTTCTAAATGCTTTTTCGGTGCATACATTTTCTTTCAGTAGGTAAAAAATTTCAGGAAGATTCACGCCTATGACAAATCATTTGGAGTCTTTAGTTTCGATTCGAATTGTACATTATTTGTATGCAACAAGTGGGATGTAATAAAGGGAAGGAGAAGACGGGCTTGAAACGAAGGTTTGGGAAGACATAATATCAAAGATTAAGCGATATTTGTCACCATGTCAATTGGAACAACATGTGTTCAACATGAACACAACTAAGTTATTTTATTTCTTCACACCAATCGTTATGTATTTGGATTAAAATATTCCTTACATTTTATACGCATAACATTATTAAGTAAATGTTATAAGCATTAAATGCGTGAATCAATGTGGAAACCTCATCAGTCATACATATAGTTCAATAAGTTTAATAATACTTACGATATCGGACGGTTTCCTGTTGTCTTTGATATTCGTTTATCGTTCGCTGTGTTTAGAATCGTCATGTATTACCTTACATGACAATTTTCATATTCGAGATGAGCAGTTGCCAGAACGTGCATTGGTAAGTGCATATAGTTCAGCGTAACATATATATCCCAACACACATGTGTGTAAGTTTCCTGATAAGTATTAAACTATCTCTAGATCACATGAAGAATTATTTCAAACGCAATTATACTTTAAGTTTTGTTTATTCAAATTATGTCCATGACCCATGATATGAATCTAAATAGTATGACATATTTCAGTGGTTTTCTTTAAAAAAATACTCGGGTAGGTCTACACGAAAATACCTATTTATAACATAAATCCATTGATCATTACGATCATGTAATGTTTCTCACTCACTAGCGTTTTATTTTTAAATAAAACGAATCAAGGCATTTGTGTCGAAATGAACTCTTCAATCCCGTGGATTTTTAACGTCCTGTCGGAAACTCAAATCTTAAGTAGTATGAACATGTATACACTCGTTAAATTTGGTTCTTATTTGTTTTAATGTTTGTCCGTTATGTTGTTTTGGGTATCTGCCCATGAAATCATACATTAATTTAAGGGTATCAAACCTAATTATCTGGTTGTTTGTTGCTTTTGAAACGATTACATAAAAACTGTAAATATTGTCATGGTACCCTCACTTCTACAGATTAAGTGGGAAGGGTATAGTGAAGTCACCATGTTTGTTGGAAGGTTGGTGTACTGACTGGTTTGGAGAATATCCGTCTTACTATTTATTTCATTTGTACTTGATTCACCAGATTTGTGATTTATATTCGAATAGATAAGTAGTGCGTGACATACAAATTTAGCTAATAAGACTCAGGATGCCCAATTTGGCGCCATGTTTGATAAATGTTTGTCCTATATATAAATCTTGACATGGACATACGTTCAATTATTTCGACATAACCCGTACATAATTTTTAACGTATATAAAACGGTATTTCGTGTGTTCAATAAGTACTTCGCTTTTTATATCAATGTCACTTTTCGAGATCGAGTATTATTACACAGCAGATTGTCATAGTTCTAGCTGATCGTGGTTATGTTAACGTAAATGCATTGCTTAAGTTTTGTTTAGGCCTTACGATACATGAGCTATGGCATGGGCGACACAAAGGAATTTTCCGAACTTAAGGAAGGACTCAAACGCTTGGTAATTCATAGTCAAACCAGTAGATCTGGAATGCATTATAGGTAATTTTACAAACTGATTTCTTGTGAATTGCAAAAAGGACAACTCATTGTTCATGACATATACTTTTTTCACCGATCATAGAGTACAGTCCATTATATAAACATGTTTAAATCATCATATCAGCTGTCATCACTCGTACAGAGTGACCGTCCAATATTTGAGCGTGTGCTTACAATACATTAAGTTGTGGACGATCCTAATTAAATCAAGCGATACTATATGAGTGTTTTATGAATGTTTTCTTCAAGAAAATCAAACTGTATATGACACTATTGCAGGTCAGCAAAACTACGATACAAGACCAATCCCAAAATTCAAATTTGTTGAAACAAAATATATATAAGCTCGTATGTATCTAAAAAAACGGTGTGAAATACAGTTGGGTTTCGGACACAAATGTTCAAGGAACGAGCTCGGCCTTTTTCGGAATGCGAACGTTTCATGACGTACACACAAGCCAAAAACATTTCAAATTGGTTATTCCTGTCGGTCATAACGAAATTTGGAAATAAAATTCCATATTTGATTCAGATTTTTTGTCTTCATTATTGACTCTCCGTGTTCAATGGAAAATTGACGTCTTTTCTGGATAATATGTCCAATGTTAAACAAAAATATTCAAATGTACAGCATATAAAATTAGGTTTCGCACTATCTTCTTATCTCTGATATGTTTGGAATAGCGAATAATAAGGGTTGGATGTTTAGATTTTGTTGAACCATGATGTTCATACAATCTTTCAATTTTCTGTACAATAAGCGACCAAATATAGGAATAAACATTACTGTAAAGTATAAGATCTGCAATACAAAACTCGAAGCTGGTTGCTCAAAGTATCATGTTCACATCATCTTCACCTAATCTTAATGTAAACTTAAAATCACTACTTTCCATTTAAACACAAACGTACAATATGAATATTATACATTAATCAGTATACGCTTCCTTCGAGCTGAGTTGGGACCCGTGTCTGTTGTGCGTGCTAGGATCCATAATTGTGTCTTGTTCTGTGAAAGCTGGTCATAACGCATGTGCTTAAAGTGTCGTCCCAGATTAGCATGTGCAGTCCGCACAGGCTAATCAGGGACGACACTTTCCGCCTACACTTGATTTTCGGTAAGGAGGGACTTCCTTGAAACTAAAAATACCATTAAAGCGGATAGTGTCGTCCCTGATTAGCCTGTGCGGACTGCACAGGCTAATCTGGGACGACATTTTACGCACATGAATTAAGCCCAGTTTTCTCAGAACAAGACACCATTAATTAATATCACATCAATTATTGAGTATCAGCCAAGTCAGTCACCCTTGTTTTATTACAGCTTGCAGTTTCGGCGTCAATAGATATCCGTTGTATTATCTGACTACATGTATGTTTGTCAACTTTCGTTAAATAGGTCACAGAACCATGTTAGTCACGATCCAGTTATTCCTTTTTAAAATTACCAGTTTACTCAATATTATTAAAAAGGAGTTTTATTAATATGGTGTTGTATTGGCAACACTTGTAATGTCTTTAAGCTTATTAGGCGACCTCGTTGTGTGAATTGTCCCGACCTTACAACCCGACACAAAGACAAAACTACGCGCCTGTACTATTAGGACACATGTCGTTCTTGCGTGTTTGTTCGTCGTCGGCTTTAAATGACACAATACACTTAGACAAAAAAACAAACGAAAACACGTCAGAACGATAAATATACATTTATTTTCGTATTGCTTGATTTAGTTTTTCGCGCTTTTTATACAGTCAATATGTCTCGACTCTATGATAGAACTCAGCATCCATAAACACTGTTATTTCCGTGAAAAATATGATTATTATAAATTGAAATATTGTTTAAATCTTTAACTGTACACTCGTATGCATCCGCTGCCGCATGTGTCGAAGTGTTAATTATTTCATGCAAAATTGTTATAAATTATTAAATGCATATCATTTAAGATGTGCATTGATGAATAATAAGAAGCCGATTCTCATGATAAAACAATTTCCGTTATTATATGTGTCAATAACAATAGAGTGAAATATTACTGTGATATTACCATATTCTTGTGATACTATTAAATGTTTCCATTTCAAGAATGACACTAAGTGTTTTACTTTATGTCAACAAGCCGGTTTGTCCAATCTTTATCATAATATGATGTTAAATAATCATAATATATTTATTGTTTGGTATGGTTAAGGCAATCGGTCATTTGACGTTTCAAAAATACTACCGGACACAAATTTCTCACTTGGTCATATTGTTTTAGGTTCACTATTTCACTGTTTCTAAACATATGTGTGTTTATGCATAACGAAAGTCTTTAAGTAAACCACACTTTTTGACGATGCTGGAACAGCATCGTCTAAGGTATGATAACCATAAAAAAATTCTTCACAATGGCGACCTATGTAAAAGACCGAGCCAGTCCGATTGAGATAACTCGATTTTTCAGTTACTTCCCTTGGGCATTCGCCACTGCCGTAGGAGATTGCTCGTTGATTTTCATTGATAACATTCTCCTAGCAGAGTTGTTGTTCGTGTTTCAACATTCAACAATGGACGCCCCAATGAGAGTCTCGATTCAAAACTTTCTTACTGCATAAATTGGCTTGTTTCGCTATTTAGAAGCTGTCATTTATGATATATTAATTATTTATTCACTAAATCTCCGCTAATGACAACAATGGATGGAATTCGAAGGATATATTCGATGTGAATGGATCACTTTCTACAACAATGGCTTCGCCAATGAGAGACTTGATAACACTCGTGTCAAAACTTTCTTACAGCTTAAATCGGCTTGTTTCGCTATTTAGTAATGCAACAATAAATGGAATTCGAAAGATATATTCAATGTGAAATGAAGCACTTTCTGGATCTCGACAGATTGACAAGGCAAAACTGGCATACTGATGATACTGGTATTTTAGTTATCAATTTAAGTCACATTTTGCTTTATAAATTTTGTTCGAGCATTTTGCGACTTATTGAATGGCTATGATACCCGATATCAACAGCTCATGTGGGATTTGCATATCACCAAGCTGTCCTGAAATACACGATTGATTACAAAATCTTTACTTAAAGTACTGGTTTGTATGAATTCTTTCTTCTTTCTAATTAAGTAGTTGATATCATAGTCCAAATAATTAGACGAAATTTACGTTTAGTCCATGTATATTGACCTCATATTTATAGGAGTAGATATTATGTTAAAGGGGCTTTTTCACAGATTTTAACCTGTTTTGAAGTTAGTCATTTAATGCTTTATATTGATAAATGTAAACATTGGATCTTAAAAGCTCCATTAAAAAATCCAGAATAAAATTCTTTAAAAAAAAGTAGTCAGCCGCAGGGCTTGAAACAGTGACCCCCTAAGTCCTGGAGTACAAACGCATTAGCCTGCTCGACTTTTATGCCAAGTATAAATGGTTGACGTATTGTACACCTAATTTAAGCAATCTTCTTAGTTTCACACAATTAAACAACAACAACATAACTCTCCAAATTATTCAATCGTTTTGCGTTGCAACGCTTTGCAATTTTTAAATCGTTAAAAGATGCATATAATGGCTATATTAGACCATGGTAAATGTTTGCGAATCCGATACATTTTTTTTCAATTTTTGTCAATTTACCAAAACGTGAAAAGATCCCTTTAATGTTAAAAGAACTGTATCCCAGTAAAAGAGACATTAAGGCGATTGTGGCCAGTTTAGATCCAGTTCAGCCTGCAGTTGCTTGAAAGCTGTTTGCTTAAGAGCGGTTTTCTGACAATGGCAAATAGTTTAATTGGATACTGATTAGACTGCCCTTTTCCTGTGACCTGGCTAATTAAATTCAGAAGCTTGGTACCAGTTTAACGTTAATGTTACCAATGTGTCGGACCAGGGCCTGGATTTTGAAATCAAGGACATGCATGGTCCGAAGATGTCATTTAAGATAATACATTTTTTCAAACATATACAAATGCATACAAATATTAATAGTAAAATGCACTAAATCAGAAGGCATTTGACTTCGGCTGGTGCCTTGACACACCAGGTGTTTCGGTTGCAATAGTTTGATGGACTCACTACTTGGATGTGTAGTTACATTATTTAGAGTATATCAAACAGTATTTAGCATGAACCAATGATTTTCTTAACATAAATAATTATTGATGTCAAATGATTGCAGGAATAATATTTAAGGTTTAAGAAGGCATTTTCTTTTTGTTTAAAGGATATCTTTGAAAATTATATTTTTTAAATTTTTTTGGCAACAAGGTGTAACGCATTTTTTAAAAATGTAATTAATTTTCGACAAACAACTGGTACCATGAGTAGCATGAAAATATTTTTTTTAAACATTTGTAATTGATGAAAAATGATTGCAAAAATAATATCTAGGGTCTAATAAAGCATTTTTTATTTTATTTTAATAGGTTACTCTGAAAATTCTATTTTTTATGATTTTTTTTTGCAACAAGTGGTTATGAAATTTTAAAAATGTTACTGGTTTTTTAGACCAAAACTGGTACTATGATAAACTATAATGCACTTCGCCAAAACATTTATAATTATATTGTTTATTCTTGAAAATGTATTTCCCCTATTCACTAAAAATAACACTTTTGATCAGAAAATTAATATATAATGATGTTTACTTTTATTTTCCAGAAGCATAATGCCTCTTTAGAATCGTATTCAGCCACAAGTTCTTGTCAGCCACTTAAGGGTTATATGTTGCCTTTCTTTTACTACATGCAAAATAATTCTACGCTTTGAGACATTCATAAAATATTTTATGTCTTAACAACACCGACAGGCTAATAAATTTATATATCAAGTACTTCCATACAAACAGGACCATTCTAGGCGGGCAACCTAGCAACCTTGATTTGTTCATATCTTCCTATCAATCTGTTATATGTGTTATGAATCATTTGTTCGGAGAACATCTAATGTTTGTTATAACTTTTAAATAATTCAATGTTCAAAGTGATATTGTTATTGACCGATAAACCAACATACTGATTAAAAGGGAATATTTTATTAATTATTTGCATTTTATCTTACATGAGAAATATTTGCCTAAATGTTTTTCAAACTATAGAGAAATCTATATACAATTAATAATTGACGACGTTTATCAAAAAAACATTTATGAAATGGAAGTTTAAAGATAAAAATAAATAATGCAAGTTTTTGTCAGATATTCGTAATAATTTCCATTATAACTGAGTGTCTGAGCAATGCGGATGAATGAATATATCGGATAAAACGAACACTTGTCAACACTTGAATAATGATTTATTTTTCAATATTGTATGCACTTAAGTTTAGCCTTTATGCTTTTTTTTAGCATTTATAGACAATGTCACTCCCCAAAATCAAGGAATTATTACTTGTCATTCGTTTGTGTAATGGTATACAATAATTTTGTGGTAGAATATTTGAGAAAAACATTAGAAACGAAACTTGTCAGTGATGAAATTTTCAATATGGTAATGGAAATTACCGATCGTCGGTTTCTGAAAAACAAAACGTCACGGTTTCAAAAAATATGATGGTTGTGCCCAAAGATTTTGGTGTTAATGAACATTACTGGTTTATATTTTAATAATTTCGATTCTCACTTGATTAATAGGTAAATTTCAAGGCTGATACACTTGAAATATGCAAGCTTTTCTTTCGTTTTGCATATGTCTGTCGATACATCTGTACAAACGGTAATTTCCGTAACCACTCGTTAAATTGTAGCAGACACAAGTTTAAATAAAAAAAATATGTTTTACACTAATATTCTACCTCTTTCTAGCTAAAAACTTATGCATGAATGCTTTAAAAGTAATATTGCATCGTTTTCAGCCAGGAACACTGTCTATGACCGCGAAAAAAACATAACAAACTTTTTGATTCACGATATTTACTTTATAAATTGCTTGCATGCGGCATGGCATTGCATGTTCCGCAAGATACATATCTCGAATTTATTCATTGGATGATTTCGGACTGTTTCATCCGATCAGAAAAGAGCTTTTAAACATTTTTTAGACCCATGTTTAGCGAGATAATTAAGAACCACTTTTTATACACTGCCAAATTGTGACATAACAAGTTGCCTCCCTTGTTGGTTCATTCTACTGTATTATTATGCCACCCTTCGAAGTAGAGAGGGTATATTGTTTTGCACATTTCGGTCCGTATGTCCGTCCACCAGATGGTTTCCGGATGATAACTCAAGAATGCTTATGCCTAGAATCATGAAACTTTATAGGTACATTGATCATGACTCGCAGATGACCCATATTGATTTTGAGGTCACTAGGTCAAAGAGCAAAGTCACGGTAATCCGCAATAGTAAAATGGTTTCCTGATGATAACTCAAGAACGCTTATGCCGAGGATCATGAAACTTCATGTGTGCATTGATCATGACTCGCAGATGACCACTATTGATTTTGAGGTCACTAAGTCAAAGGTCAAGGTCACGGTGACCCGAAATAGTAAAACGGTTTCCGGATGATAACTCAAGAACGCTTATGCCTAGGATCATGAAACTTCATAGGTTCATTGATCATGACTCGCAGATGAACCTAATTGATTTTCAGGTCACTAGGTCAGAGGTCAAGGTCACGGTGACCCGAAATAGTAAAATGATTTCCGGATGATAACTCAATAATGTTTATGCCTAGGATCATAAAAGTTCATAGATACATTGATCATGATTCGCAGATGACCCCTTTTGAGGTCGCTAGGTCAAAGGTCAAGATCACGGTGACCCGAAACAGTAAAATGGTTTCCGGATGATAACTCAAGCACGCTTATGCCTAGGATCATGAAATTTCATAGATTCATTGATCATGACTCGCAGATGATTCCTACTGAATTTCAGGTTACTAGGTCAAAGGTCAAGGTCACGGTGACCTGAAATAGTAAATGGTTTCCTGATGATAACTCAAGAACGCTTATGCCTAGGATGATGAAACTTCATAGGTACATTGATCATGACTAGCAGATGAACCCTAATGATTTTCAGGTCACTAGGTCAAAGGTCAAGGTCACTGTGACCTAAAGCAGTAAAATGGTTTCCGGATGATAACTCAAGAATGCATATGCCTAGGATCATGAAACTTTATAGATACATTGATCTTGACTCGCAGATAACCCCTATTAATTTTCATGTCACTAGGTCAAAGGTCAAGGTCACGATGACCCGAAATAGTAAAATGGTTTCCGGATGACAACTCAAGAACGCTTAGGCCTAGGATCGTGAAAATTTATAGGAACTTTCTCATAACTCTTAGATGACCCCTATTGATTTTCAGGTCAATAGGTCAAAGGTCAAGGTCACGATGTCCTGAAATAGTAAAATGGTTTTCGGATGATAACTCAAGAACGCTTAGGCCCATGATCATGAAACTTCATAGGTACATTGATCATGACTCGTAGATGACACCTATTAATTTTCAGGTAACTAGGTCAAAGGTCAAGGTCAATGTGACTTGAAATAGTAAAATGGTTTCTGGATGATAACTCAATAACGCTTATGCCTAGGATCATGAAACTTCATAGGTACAATGATCATGACTCACAGATAACCCCTATTGATTTTCAGGTCACTTGGTCAAAGGTCAAGGTCACGTTGACCTGAAATAGTAAAATGGTTTCTGGATGATAACTCAAGAAGGCTTATGCCTTGGTTCATGAAACTTCATAGGTATATTGATCATGATGATCCCTATTGATTATTAGGTCACTAGGTCAAAGGTCAAGGTCACAGTGCCAAAAAACGTATTCACACAATGGCTGTCAAGGTCAAGGTGACTGATCTTAGAAAAATGGTTTCCAGATGATAACTCAAGAATACTTACGCCTTTGATCATGAAACTTCATAGGTACATTGATCATGACTCGCAGATGAAAATAAATAATGATGAAACATGACCAGGATGTTTGTCTGGACAATATCTAGGTCAAGTTTGACATTTGGTAAAGATTGAATGAACCGACTCCTCTCAGGTGAGCGAACTAGGGCCATCTTGGCCCTCTTTTGTTAAATAAATCAAAGCGGCGCAGTAGGCGGCATTGTGTTTCTGACAACACATTGCGGTAAAAGGTCAAGGTCATCCTTTACGGTCTATGGTAAAAAATACAGATTTAAGGGAAGTAATAAGCTTTAAAAAGGGAGAAAATTATTCAATATTGAACATAGCCACTTTATATATTTGGCATGCATGTGTATCTCATGGAGCTGCACATTTTGAGTGGTGAATCTACAGTCACAGTAGTGGCTTTTAATTATTTGCTACTAAAAATAGAGATTTGTTACAGACAATTATTTTCAAGGGAAGTAATTTATATAATTATAAATCTCATATTATATATTTCCTTACCAAAAATTGAAGTTCTTTTCACAGTTACTATACAGATTTATTATTTTGATTATTTATAACCCAAATGATTGATTTGTCAATTTTTTTTTGTAAATGATATTATTATAATTTCTTTGATGTTCATTACATACCTGTGGACTTATGTCTATAGATACATAATCAACTCTGGTTATGATCGCTTTTAAACCACAGGCCTTGGTTGTCAGTGATGTCTGACATGACCATAATTGACAGTGAGACCCTTCCCCTCCCCCCGCCCGGTTGGATTGGACACAATTCAAGGGAAGTAGTAATCTTTAAAGGGAGATGATTTTTATACCTGTCATATGATAACAAGAAATTTTATTTCAATGCGGTGCAGTAGGGGGCATTGTGTTTCTGACAAACACATCTCTTGTTGGGTCACTAGGTCAAGGTCACTGTGACCTCTAAAAAAAAAATTCTGACAAGCTTTCGCAGCCGAGAGTGGCACCCGTTATGCAGTGCTCTTTTCATGAAAATTGGTCAGAACATTTGTTTCCTTGATATGAGAGTTGAGTTCAGAAATGGTTCCGGTCAATTGGATAACATGGCTGCCGGGGAGGGGGGCAGTTTTCTTATATTTATACATAGTGAAAACAGCTTGTTAACACTCTAAAAGTCACATTTTGTGACCCATCATCATGGAACTTGGTGAAAAGATTGGTTATATATATATCACATAATTAATGCCATAACTATTGCCCTAAGATTGTCCAAATTCTCATTATATTATACAAAATCCTTGTAAACACTCTACAGGTCACTATTTTGTTTCAGATTTTATGAATCGTGGTCATAATATTTATTTTTGTGAGCAAAGTTTGATGTTTGGTAAGGGGGTTCAACTCAAAATATAGGTCACCATGTCGATTCTTACAAAAACAAAAACACTCTACGCCAGAGTTTTAGTTCAATAATGATGAAACTTGACCGGGATGTTTGTCGAGACAATATCTAGGTCAAGGTTGACGTTTGGTAAAGATTGAATGAACCAACTCCTCTCAGGTGAGCGAACTAGGGCCATCTTGGCGCTCTTGTTCTAATGGATATTTTAACTAGTTCCTACATTCAATACAGTCAAATATATGTTTAGTAGTATCTGTACACATTGGTAGATTAAATTTGTACATCAAATATTATTTTTTAATTGTTTTTAAAATATATACTTCAAATGTTCAAACTAGATTAATTTAGAACCTTAGTCGTGTCACGGAGATCTAGAGTCCGTGGTCATGTGGTAATTAAACATTTTTAAATATAACCACTTTTATATGGAGTCCTGACCTGATCTCAAATGCATATCCCTTTTCTCTGTCACCCTGGTCATCTCCTATCAAAATGGCAAATTATATGCAGAACCGTTCTTTATACACAATGATTGAATGAAAAAATTGACATCCTTTTCACATGGAAATTTTACTTTGACAGACATGGAAAAAGAGCCTGCACAACACAGATCAAAAATACTTTTTTGTGGATTATTCCATATCTTGAAACTCTATGTGCATAAATATATCAAGTCTTCATGAAATCAGGACAACAAAAATGTTTTTAAGTCCTTAATTGACCTGGCTAAAGTAATCAGATTATTATAAGCTCAATTAGTCTATTTATGTCATATGCTTTGTGTATTGTAAACATACACACAATATTGCAGGTACATGATAGCAATACATAATAAGAAAGCCATCCATACTATAAAGGTCAATGGCAAAGCCTGTGAGACAAATTTGAACGCATTGAGTGTAATAACACAACGTGCTCATGGTGAGCTTTTGTGATCGCTTTATGGCCGTCGTGAGCCGTCAAGATTTGCCTTGTTAACTCTGTGTATACCACGTTTATTCCAATCTTCATAAAATTTGGCCAGAATATAAGTCTCAATAATATCTTGGATCAGTTCGAAAATGGTTACAATTGGTTGAAAAACATGGCTGCCAGGGGGTGGGGCATTTTTCCTTATATTGCTATTCCTTATATTGCTATAGTAAAAAATTGTTAACACTCGAGAGGTCACATTTATTTTCCGATCTTAATGAATTTTGGTCACAATATTTGTCCCAATAATATCTTGTTATCTCAGGTGAACGAGTTTGGGCCTTTCAGGCCCTCTTGTTTGTTCATCTTACCATTTGAAGAAAAGATATCATTGCACAGATGCCTTTTACTTTAAGAATGTGTTATGCTGCATTTCTTATGTGGCTTTTTTTGGGGTATATTGTTTAGCACATGTCGGTCAGTCCGTCAGTCAGTCCGTCCACCAGATGGTTTCCGGATAATAACTCAAGAACGCTTAGGCCTATGATCATGAAACTTCATAGGCACATTGATCATGACTCGCAGATGAACCCTATTGATTTTCAGGTCACTAGATAAAAGGGTAAGGTCACAGTGACTAGAATGCTTAGGCCTAGGATCATGAAACTACATAGGTACATTGACCATGACTGGCATATGACCCCTATTGATGTTCAGGTCATTAGGTCAAAGGTCAAGGTCACAGTGAGTAAAAACAGTTTAATGATTTCCGGATGATAACTCAAGAATGCTTACGTCTAGGATCATGAAACTTCATATGTACATTGATCATGACTTGCAAATCACTCCTATTGATGTTTAGGTCACTAGGTCAAAGGTCAATGTCAAAATGACTCAAAACAGTAAAATAGTATCCGGATGATAACTCAAAAATGCTTACGCCTAGGATCATTAAACTTAGGCCTAGGATCATGAAACAACATAGGTACATTGATCATGACTGGTATATAACCCTTATTGATTTTTAGGTCACTTGATCAAAGGTCAAGTTCACAGTGACTCATAACAGTTAAAAGGTTTCCTGATGATAACTCAAGAATAGTAAGGCCTAGGATTATGAAACTGCATAGGTAAATTGATCATGACTGGCAGATGATCCCTATTGATTTTCAGGTCACAAGGTCAAAGGTCAAGGTCACAGGGACAAAAAAATGTATTTACACAATGGCTACCACTGGAACTGACAGCCCATATGGGGGCATGCATGTTTAACAAACAGCCCTTGTTTGTCTCATGTTGGTAAATGTTCATCTCGGTCAATTCTAGGTTAAATTTGAAAGTAGGTCATATGTGGTCCAAACTAGGTCAACAAACCAAATCACAGAAAAGGTAAGTGAACACTCCAGAGGTCACATTTTCTTCCACATCTTCATGAAAATTGGACAGAATGTTATCTCGATGAAATAAAGTTTCAGTTTGAAAGTTGGTGGTTTGTCAAAAACTAGCTCATTTAGGTCAAAATATAGAAAACTTCCTTTACCTTTCTACAGGTCGCATTATCTTCCTGATTTTCATGAAAATTGCTTAAAATGTCCATATTAATCAAATCAAAAGCTGAATTTGCAAGTAAGTCATGTGCAGGCTAAAGCTAGGTTACAACTTAGTCAAATCATACACAAGTTTTTGACACTATAGAAGGAGTTTTGGGTGAGCGATACAGGGCTATCTTGTTTTAGAACACCCTGTAGTAAGAAAGGGAAGGTATTGTATTTGTTTCAAAAGTAACATTTTATTGTTATTGGAAGTAACTGAGCAATTACATGATGTCATAGTTTTGGTTATTGTTATGATGTGACAAGGTGAGCTTTTGTTATCACTCTTTGTCTGTTGTATTTTATCCAAAGTTTATTGTGAACACATAAGATATAATTTTACAATGTTTAAATTTGGGTGTCACCTCTTTGCCAGATTCTTATAAAACTTGTCACCTCTATGTCATTTTGGGTTTCATATTCTATCAACAATTAGGTCACTAGGTCAAATATAAGAAAAGGTCTGTTAATACTTTAGCGGTCACATTCTCTCTTTGATCCACTTGTAAATTGGCTAAAACATTATTTTAAATGATTTCAAAGTCAAGCTTGAAAGTAGAATATTCAACATTTAGGTCACAAGGTCTAGTCTCAGTGATTAACAGGTCATGTTCCAAATTTGGTGATGTGCTTCCAAGCATTTGATCAATAACTAAAATCATTAAAATATATGTTAACACTTACATGTTTTACCTGATCTTCATGGCAGTTGATCAGAATGTTCAAATAAATAAAAGTAGGAACTCGGTAACAAGGCTCAACTAGATCGGATAGACGCAAATAGTTTGTTCATACTCATCTTTGCAAAGTTCAAGCAAATCATGCGCATTTGGTTAAAAACAAAAGCAAGTCACGCCCTTTTACACATGTGTCAACTGGGGTCATCATAGCTGTCTCGTGTCTTACTTTCGGTTCATTTATGCTTTAACTGACTGCGTTTCTTATGATCCCACGAGGGATGTTCGGCTCCCCTTGAACTGGTTCAACCACACATTCATCACCTTTTTCTCACCGTTAAAATTTTCAAATCCGAGATTCAGGTTGTAAACGTGTGTATGTCTTCTTTTGCGTTTTATTCTGGGCGAATTACATGGCAATTTGATAACTTCTCATTAAACCATGTATGCTTAGCGTCTAGAAAAAAAGGCCTTGGCAAAAAGCGTAGACGCATGATGCGGTGTCTCATCTGGGTCTGCGCTGTTTTCTTAAAGGAATTTCTGTAAAAAAATATTCTAAATATATAAATAAATATACTAGACATCCCTAATTTTGGAAATACATTGATCAAATTTAAAAGGATGGGAGAGTCCACTAGGCATAAATGGGTTAATAATAAACCTCGTACTGATTTCCGTCACAAAATCAGTTTTATGCTGACTGTACATGTATTTGCAGGTTTGTGTTCTGTTCAGTCCTGACTTGCTACAGCCTCGCAAACTGGGTGTGGCAAACCGTCTTTCCAACTGCCCGGATGCCATACGTCCGCAGGTTACTCCGCGTTATGGGGAGCATAAGCACCGGACCGGAGAAAAAACTGGCAAACAGATTCACCATGGAATATTTAAGACACGATGGCGTGTTCACGTTAAGACTAGTTGGCAAAAACTCCAGTGATATTGTGGTGGCCGAGATTTTGGCGGACCTTTGGGACATGTATAGGACTAAGAAGGCGGCACAGATACGGAATAATACCCAAGAGGTAGAGTTCGAAGGGGAGGACGTATGACTATAGAAGGACGCCTAGAAATTTAATTTATAAAAATGAGCCTCGGTGGGGAAAAAGTGGTCGTATTGAATATGTGTAAAGTGCCGTCCCTATTTAGCCTGTGCAGTTCGCACAGGCTTACAAGGCACGACACTTTCCGACTAAACTTGATTCTCGCCAAAACGATCTTCATTAAAAAATAAAACCAAAGAAAGCCTTAGGTGTCGTCCCTACATAGCATTTCTGGACTTAATACGCTTATCTATGACGACACTTTAGGCCCAATTCATCAAGACCCTGTTTTCCCAGAACAAGGTTCGCAATCGTTTTATTGAAGTCCATATTCATCAGATATATTTATATATTTGATACAATATTGTGCCCTTTATTTCCCTTGATCGTTTAATATAAGGTAAGTGTGTTCGTATGCGACAATATGTTACGATATACCATGTCAATGTATGAGTCAAATGTTAATGTGTATTTCATTCCATGTATTATTTACGAGTTTGTTTGTTTGCATTCCCTCCTAAAATAAAATACAATTTCGCAATTTTCATACGAGCACGGGTAAGTCCTGTTGTTTGGTTGATCATTTGTAAGATAGTTATGCTTCCCTTATCGTATTTATTTACGTGTGTTGCAAGTATGTAATTTGTGTATCAAATGTATTTCTACTGAATGATATGGATAACTTTTCAGTAATCATTTACGTTTGAGTATGTTTTGGTTCTTATCACATATGTTTGGTCATTGCTTTAAGACGTAACATCAAAAAGTCAGTCCACCCAGAATATTGCGCATGTGATGTACATGTTTTCTTAATAGAAATATTCATTTTTTAACATTGCGTCATGATAAGGTGTCCATACGCAATTGTTCCCGCAGCATGAATTTTATACATTTGCGCACATATTGACAGTAGCAAAGATACAATTCAAGTGACAGAATATCTACACACATCAATATTCGAATGTATGAACATGTCAACGAATGCTTGTTAACAACTAACTCAAGCTGTTGAATAATACGGGCAAAAGCCCGCGAAGCGGGCGTTGACCGTTAATTTGTATCACTTTTCTGAAATACAAAGAGACATTACCTTATAGGGATACAAGTCAAATAATTTCTGCCGTCACCTATTTTCGCCATGGAAAATCATAGAGCACTGGAGCACATAGACACTTCGACAAACGCTATATGACACGTAGATGCATTCCTCATGAAATAATACGGCATGGCAGTAATTATTAAGTAGCGAATCGTACACTATGTTATTGTATTATGATTTTCTACGATCAAAATTCGTCTGTTTGCCTCCCAGTGTGACACATCCTGTTTCCCATAATGCATTGCAAATTGAAAATTGCTCTAGATGTTGTTAACAAAATAATAAAAAAGATAACCCGTCTAAATTATTTGCGTACTTCCGGTTTACAATACCGAATACGATTAGTTTCGAATTAACTTCTTTAATGAACCCAATATTCTATAGTTAGTATTATCCCTTTACATAAATAAACAATTGTTTAAAAGTTTAATTTGTCCACAACATCAACGGCCGCGTTTCTTTCGTCGACAACTATACATGTCTGTGTGACGTCACTGCTTTCGTCAATACGTCATTAAGAAGTAAAAATTGAAACTGACATACTCTGGTGGATGTTTAGATTGTTGAAATTTAATAAATTAATGGAATGCACTCGATTGGTAAGTCATTATTTAATTAAAATATTGCGTTTGGTTACATAAAACATCAATCTATATAATATTACTAAAGATTAACTTTGATAACATGGGAACTGTTTTCGGCACATACAAAATTTCGCCGATTTTACATTTAAGGTCATTACTATTCAGTCAAACTAATGGAACATAAAAGTTATCATTTTATTAAGTTTTGGAGTTATTTCTTGAGTATATTCTACGCGATTATTCTAAAGACCCTTTCTTTTGTGATGTTTTAAGTTACGTTGTGATTGTAAACAATATTGCATCTCCGACTCATACTCGATCATTTTCGTACCAAACTGTTTCAAACTGTAAAAAATCAAACTGTGCATACATACACATTGGAAATAGACTAATTCATTTGTACATTTTATGGATTATTTCTATTTTCTTTTAGAAGCTGCTATGTCAAATGCTGGACTTCACACATTCCATGCAGCATTCTGCTGAGCACAACTGACTGCGTGCTTTGTACTCAACAACGAAGCAATTCTGGACCTATAAAGCTTAACCGGGACTGAAACATTAGCAATTGTGACTCTGTAATGTTCAACGTTAGTGGACTGTAAAGAAACTGCAGTTATTGTGAAGAGACTCTGTCTGTTTGTAAGCAAAAAGAATATACAGCATAACAAATATCAGGTGTGATAACAATGTGAAAGAATATTGAAATTAACAATTTGCAATCAGGCATGTCAAATAAATTGTTGATATTAAAAATTATAGTTCCCAGGCAGCTCTAGACGTTTTTTGCTGTATTTCTATTACTAGTATTAATTCATAAAATGTATGCCACAATTAAAAAGCACACTCTGTTTAGAGACCATTGTGTTGTCTCATTGTGTGATGATGACTTTGAGTAATACATTGTAGTCTTGTCAACTGTCTCTGATTAATTTTTTGAAGACCATATAAGAAGCGAACGTGTAGGATACGGTATTCATTTTATTTGATGACTGCTTGTTATTATTTCTTAATAGAAGGCGTACTGGATGAGTGGAGTATTTTTTTTTGGTTCTACATCTTTGATAAAGTCAACTCATTGACATTTAGTGCCATGACTGAGCGTGTTTTTTAACTAACAAACGGGTGGTAGGAACTTACCGAAAATATGCAAACTCTCAACAGTGTGTCTAATACTACATGTGTTGAGTGCACAGAAACAAGGGCGAGAAGATAAGGGTATAAATGAACATACTGAATGTGTTATTTTGTTTATGAGCTTGAACATACAAAATCTTGACTTTAATCAATTGGGATGTACATGCAGTTTAATAATCGGGTTGTTATTTTATAATCATATTCATGTGGAAACTGCCTCATTCACATGCAATACGCAGCTGCTGTCTATATGTTTAATGCCACATTCCATAATGACTGATATCTTTACTTTCAAAACATGAAAATGAATTAAATGAAATGAAAATAAAAGAAATAATGTAATTAAATTCAGGTGAAAATATTTGATTATATTTTATTCAAATATGGTTTGGTAAATTATTTACTGGTAAACCAATTCTTGTTGATAACAGTAAATTCGTGATAATAAGTATGTTGTTGTTTTTTTTTTTGTCTCACACATAAAGTGACAGGTACACTCATATATTTAGCGTTAAGCTTATGATGTGGGTCTTCATCATAAACCTAAATTTTTGCTACTAGTATTTTCTCCTTAGCACCAACCTAGTAATGTTCAATCTGTGTATGCCATAAGCCATAGTTTTTACCAACTGTTAATTCCGGAGGATTCAGAAAAATACAATAAGTTTACCACATTTCATGACACAAGCTCTTACAGTGCGGAAGATATGCAAAGAGTATTGTGTCCAAAGCCAAAGGTGATAATTCTGCTCTGTGTAATTTTGCGCCGTGAAAGAGGTCTATGCACTTCTTTCAAGATAGACGCAAACACTCCCGCAAGCATTGTTGTATTTATATGTTTATTAACGTTAATTAAGTACAAAAAGTTTTTCATTTACATATGCAGGGGATACATTTAGGTTGTCGATGATTTAGACATGGGACCAAAATAATGAAGTACGGCACCTTTCTTTTTTTGCTTAAGTTAAATAAAAAATCGTTTTAGAAATAATCTCGCCATTAAACATAAATGGCATCCCTGCATATGGAAAACATCGATAAAACACAGTTTCGCGAGATTTTTTTTTTTTAAATTCTAACATTGTTTTGAAAAATGGAAACAAAAAATGAAATACATGTTTAAGAGTTTGAAAACAGTACAAGGGGTTACTATACAAAAAGCATAGCTTCATAAACTTGTTTAAGATTTAAACAAATTATATTTTATTACTTTGCTTAATTACATATTGTTTTGTTAAGAAATTGAATGTTTTGTTGCATGATAAAAAATCACAAATATAATTAAGGATTTGAATTGGATCAACTTGCAATCAAGAAGACAACAAGCTAGACACATTTTGTTCTATAAAATAGTATATAATCATGTTGATGTCAATCCCCTTCACTATCTCACTCCATACATTAGACACTCACGCCATCACCATCACATGGCATACCAAATACAATGTACCACCAAGTACAGCTGATTACCACAAATTTTCGTTCTTTCCAAGAACAGTTGTACAATGGAACACACTTCCATCTTATGAAGTCAGCGCTGATACGATCCCTGGATTTAAATCAGTTCTGTCTACATCAGTGTTCCTTCATTTGATCACATGATTCTGCTTTTATCCTGTTTTTAACCCGACTAATATTCTCACCACATGCACAGTTGTATATGTATATATTTAAGTCTTAAGGGCTTAAGGTGTTAGGTTTTGCACCTTTTTTACCACTGTTGATAGGATTTTCCTGAGTGGATTGAGTAACTCAGGAAACCTATCAAACTATTTCTTTTTAACCCCCCACGCATGGCCATAATGTATCAGTATTGAACATAGCCATTATTATAAAAGAAGAAGAAGAAGATAATGTGCAGACATATATTGCCCGTGTTATCTTTAACAAACATCAAATAAGCTTTTGCCCGTAAATTAGGTAGCACCTATTATCATATTATTCAAACTATTGTTTTATGTAATGCTAATGTATTTTCGTTGTAAATGCAGTTTGATTATATAACATATTATATCAAGACGTTATCAAACGTCATGTGTTGAATTTACGCCGAGCTGTTAAATTTTGACGTCGTTTTGACGTCGTTTTCATGTTACAAAGTGTAGTCGGACTTTTTGACGTTACGTCTAAACATTTAAGAGAGCATTGCCAAACATTTCGTTTATAGTGCAAATGCCTTCATATCACTCTATTTCTTTGTCATACTTGTCATTGAATATGTAATAAATTTGAGCCAAAAATGCACTTTTGAGAATTCAGTATAATTCTCTATTTTTAAGTAGAAATACATTGTATGCACATATAATGTTATTTATATTAAGTTTATCTTACAAATGTTACTTCTAATAAATGTTACCAAAATGTGCAAGCAAAGTTTTCGGTCACGTCTAATCGAAAGTGACTTGTGCACTGTTACGAAAAATACGATTTAAAAATGTCATAGATGCATTAAGGAATGTGTACATTATACGCGCACTAGTGAAATAACATTGACAAATAAGACAGAAAGTAACATAAATATTGGTTCATTTATGAACAATCATCATTCCAAATCGGTTAAGAAATAATCGGTTAGTAACGCTTTTCATTGATATTTGGAAAATATGTGTTCAATCACATTACCTTTATATAAAAATACAGTGTTTTTTGCATCACTGGTGTAATAAATATAATTCTTTTGATCGATGTCTGCTTAGTCATGTCCCCCCCCGCCCCGACTCCTCCCCCCACCACCCCGCCTCCCCCCCCCCGAACGTTTCTGTTACATTCTTTTATAGCGCCCTCTCTTCTGACAAAACTTTCGTTGCTTATTTTGATAGGGAAATGGTTGTGTACATAGTCAACCGTTCGTGTTCAAGTTGTTACAATAAACACACGCATTTTACTTGATTAACATGTTGGTAACTTTAAATCGCATGTTATTGGTGTACTCTGGCCTCATAGACTCGTCACGACATGGACTTGACACGTTCCGTTTAACCCATGTATGCCTAGTGGTCTCTCCCATCCTTCTAAATTGGATCAATTTATTTCCAAAATTAGGGATTTCTAGAATACTTATTTCTATATTAAGACAATTTCTGACAGAAAATCCTTTAAGCAAACAGCGCAGACCCTGATGAGACGCCGCATCATGCGGCGTCTCATCAGGGTCTTCGCTGTTTGCCAAGGCCTTTTTTCTATACCCTAGGAATAAATGGGTTAAGCGACGGCGTTTATATGTAAGGCGTTTTGATGACTGCTTATTTCATTCATCGAAAAAAGATTCAAAAGCTCTTATAAGTTCATAAATAACAATTTATAAAGGTCACTTTCGATAAGGAAGAATTTGAAATTACACAATTAGATTAAAACGTGTAGTTGAAGGTGTATATCACAAAGAATTTGCAGACCCTTATTCCTTATTTTAAAATAGTATTTATCACATATACACTATTCAATGGTTTAAATTATTTCATAGCGTTTTTTAAATTATATTTATATATTTGTGCAATGAATAAATATAGTATGTATATGTTTCGTTATGATGTTTGATTTGGTGTTGTTGTTTTATTAAAACTGTACATACGATTGTTTATTCGAACGCATTTGACGACTTGCATATTTATCCCCTAATTTTATATGTGAGCGTTTTATAATGGCTGTTAATAAGTGCGATAGCAATTCCACGCGTACCCGTGTTAGGATTTGGGTAACATCATCACCAAGAAGCAAATTATTATTTACATCTTTTATACGTTATTAAATATTGAATGCCTGTTTCTGTTTCGGATATCAATTTTAATTATATTTCTTCGACTGAATCATTTTTATATTATTTATATTAGTTTTGTTTTGAAGCATATACATACATCCCTTTTTTACAAAGCGTCATATTAGCTATGTATGAAAAGTGAGCGGTGTTTAAATTGTATGTGAATACATAGCTACTGAACCATGCACATGCTATTTAACGGTGAAAACCAGCCTATGCTTTATTTTATTATATGAAACACATTTCAAAAAATAATTAGAAGATTTGATATTAAGGGGTAGTAGACGTTTATACATTTTGAAGTTTGATTTCATGCATAATTTTAGGAATACACTCTTTAAAAGAATAACTTTAGCTTTCAATACAGTAAAGACAACTTTATCAGCAAAAAAATATAGATACATAAATGGGAATGTACTGTGATTTTTTTAGCCATTGCACAAAATGCTTACTTACTATAAAATACACACAATAAAAATCAAGTTTGCAGTATTGTTCAACATATATTGAACACAAAACATGCTATTAAATACATCGCCTTAGTGTCAGATATAATGCATGACAGGTTTACAACAACGATGTGATTATTTAAATTAAAAAAAAATCCGATTTTCACTTTTAATAATTAACAACCCAACCATCATTTTACATTGTATATTGTATGTATTTTCATATGGAAGTTATTATTCACGTTAAAAGTATGAATTTGTACATTTTGAGAGAAACATCACTTTATTAAAATTTATGATGATAGTTTACAGTTCTATTGAATCAATACAAGTGTGCAGAGTCAACAGAAGTAAATCAGCAATTATTTTAAGTAGGGATGGCAACGAATACCGATTTTGGTATTCGAATATTCGGTCATCCTTCCGAACGAATATTCGGATATTCGGTCAACATCTGTTGCAAAAAAGTCAACTTTGTTTACCGTACCATTACTCCAAGAATTCTACTTTCGTGTTTACAGGAAGTGCACCGGAAATGACTAAATATTGACACAGCATTGCCGTCGATAATTCGAAGCTGATTTTGTTGATTACATGTACTTTTTATTGTTAAAATTGAATGACAAAAACTGTTTTTAAACTAATAATATTGTACATTAACAATAGAACGAGAAACATAATATTACATGACGGCAAAATAATTACATGACAAAACAGAACTTAAACGAATTATGTACATAGCCGCAACACACTTTGAACCTGTTTAACAGACTAAACAGTCAGTCTTTTAAAGTTGCCACGTTTAAAAGTCACTTGGATCGGCGACTTCTTATCGGATGTTGTCGTGAAATACTTCCAAGCATCGGAAGGCGTAGGTGGCATTTTGCTTGGACAGAGATTTACTTTGTGCGTGTAGCAATTATAATATTTTAAATTAAATGAGGGCGAACTACCAAAAACATTTCTTGAAGTATAATACCTGATTGAATATTGAGTAATAAATTAAAGTTTGGACCATACGATACGCAAATACTCGTTAGAGGTTGATGAAATTATTTTCTAAAAGCTTTTTTGATTGGACAACGTGATTATAACCATACGATCTCTTTGTTTTTCACACCAAGTCGGCACTTCCTTCACTCATTTAATCTTGGATCATTTTAAATGTAATTCGAGTTATTAGATCAAGACGGGTCGGTGGTTTAATTGCCATACGGTCTTATTCGTTTTTTTACACCAAGTTGGTTTTTCCTTTACTCATTTAATCTTTGATAATTTTAAATGTAATTCGAGTCATTGGATCAAGTGCAGGTCGGTGTTTTGATTGCCGACGCGATTTGCACCTATCATAATTTTGACACAAAGTGTCTGTCTTTGTTAGGCAATTAGCGGGATTTATGACCGGTATACTGTCATCACCATAGCGACGCATTATCGCGCGTAGCAGGAATAAACATTATGACACGAGGAACAACTTTTTTTAACAATGTTTGAAGCAAATTTCACGAAAACAAAGTCTTTGAAATTACTCGATTTTTTATTTTTTCTTCCGAATATTCGATTCGGAAAACTGTATCCGAATATTCGGTCTGGGACCGAATATTCGGATATTCGGATATTCGTTGACATCCCTAATTTTAAGGTATGCATTTTTATTGCTCATTTCACTTTATTTGAAGAATAGAATCACCCTATTTTTCAAATCAATGGGAGAAAACCCTATTTCCCAAATAATTATCTGGGGCACTGAGTTCTCGAGGACTTTTCTCAATTTCAATGTAAATTATTTTTCACAGAGGCCAACAGGTAAAATGTGAGTTGTGTCTGAATTACAAGTTGTTTAATTTTTTCATAATTGAAATGTTTACAATTTACCATTTATTGTTAACTTGGCAGTGCATAATAAAGTTCTGGGATGTTATTTTCAGCTCTGAACTGCGAAAAAATTGCATAATAATTACACTGGTGACACTATAATGAGTTACCTTTCATCTGTCCTTCCATTTTAATGTCCCTAAAGCAGACTTCCCCAAACTTTGCAGAAAGAGTTTAGGCATTGTATTACACATTCATTTTAACCATGGCATGCTATTGTACAACATGTCTTGTCGGAAATAATCTTAGATAAAAAATATTTGAAGGAAATAATTTTTCCATTGCGAATCGTTTGTATCTTTTTATCTTTATTCTGAAATGCCCCTCTTAAGAATAATGTCATTTATAGCTGGTTTAGAATTAAGGATGATGATATGTCCTAACAGCATTTGTCATGTCATTTACTGTACTTCTTAACCTACATGTATTTGAATATTCAGTCCCCATATAACTACGCCCATATGTTGTTGACATTTTCATACAAGAATACAAACAGGAATATGTATTGGAGTTTGCTGTTTAAATTGACAGTCACTCGGAGGGTAACAGTTTTGTTTTTAACCATATGTGAGGAACTAAACGCAATTTGCAGGGAAAAAATATATCCCTGTATACCAATTAAGTATATTTGCATCACAGGAGCTCTGGTGTCGTGAGGTTGAGGAAACTAGTGTTGAATCTAAAACATTAAGCATCATGAACTCAAAAGTGAGAAGCCACGTCAAACACCGCTAAATGTACAATAATCTGTCAGATGTTTGGTCTGACAGGCTAGGAAATTCTGTCAGACTGAAGGATAATTTCTGGATTCCACTTATTAGCATACCTAATAATAGCATATTTCTGTCATTAGCATATAGAATGTCAAAGCACAGATTAATTCCTTTAAATTTTAATGTATTTATCTTCTATTAATAGCATAATTTTTAACCCTAATATTTAAAAATCACTTAAAGTCTTTATAGCATAGAAAATTCTCATAATGCCAAGAAAATATGCTTTAAATCTGCTAAAATATGCTCAAATGCAAATGCAAATACCTTAGAATACAATTCCAGTTGATAAATAGTTATCTTAAACATCAATCATATACAATGTTTCATTTAAATTTCACTTTGACAATCAATTATTAACAAATTTGACTTATTGTATGCCCCCAGTTGCTATATTTATGCTAAAATGTGTGTTCCTGTTAATAGCATATTCCTGTTATTAGCATAAGCTTTGCTGACATGGTATGCTAAGAACAGGAATCCACTGTAGCAACATATTAATCAGGAATTATGGTTTAAATCCGTGAACTATTATTTTTAATGGTGAAAGAAAATTTCCATGGCGCGTTTTCAAAAATTCCTAATCAAGCTCGGTAAAAGAACACACAGAACAGCAAATTTATTACAGCGCCAACTTCCTGGTAAAAATGATTGATTTTTTATATTCCGTAAAGACAAATGTCGCATTATATCATATGGGTTATTTAAAAAATAATGAAGCCTAAATAAAATATGCATTTATTTTCTTACCATTTAGCATGTTTGAGTTCTTTTTCTATCTTACAGAAGTGTTTCAATGTGATTAACTTAAATGTGAAAATTCTTCTCAATAACTTTCTTCATTAACAAAATATATTAAAAAATATCCTTAAAATTGCCCCAAGTGTACTGGTTTTGCGTGACATTTTATGTAAAAGGCAATTTTCAATTCTATACTTCAATAAAACTTTCAGAAATATAAGGTATTGCCAGATTTGTTTGTTTTGGATTAAGCTTCAACACCTTATTTCGGAGGCATTTTTTCTGTATTATAAATGACTAAGTTACACAAAGTTAAAGCAGGTTTTCATCCGGGGACTCGAGAAAATATCATAACACATTCTATTTAAAAGGTAAATTCTAATTAATTTGTATTATACATCAGCGGCTCGACTAGAGCCAATCAAAAGACTTGCTGGAGTCTGAAGCCTCATTCGGTTAAACTCAGCGTTCATTGCTACACTTTTGACTCGTACACAAGATGGTTCGTGCTTATCGTGATTCGCGTATGCGGTAATGGATACAGTTCAGCAATGCGTCCGAGTGGACGCACATATTTCAAAACGATGCGTCTATTTCGATATTTGTGCGTCATAGGCGCGGGACGCACATGTAGATTATACCCTGGAATAACTAAATCAACAAAAGGTTACCAGACAACAACTTTTGAATGACCCACGTACATTTGTTCCCTTTTAAAATACATTAAATTAAAAACTAATATTTATCATAATGTGATACATTGTAATGGTTTAATAATACTATTGGCATTGAAGTGCAATTTAATGCCTGGGACTTCCAAAATGTAATGCTTACAAATGGCTAACATGAGGAGGCTGAACTCAAAGGTCAAGGTCGCACTAACAGGTCAATAGTCAAATATGGCTATTAACAGGTTGTGTTTGACATATACGTAGTTTTGAGACAAAAGTGGAATGTGGGGGCAACTGTGCCTTATGAACACGTCTTTTTTTAGGTTTATTATATTTTTCTTTTACTAAGTTCATGCCTTCTATCAGGTTAACTTGTGTCCATAAACACATATGAGCTCTTAAGGGCCATCATGGCCCGCTTGTTATGTTAAATAGCGACTTTATTTCAAAAATCTGTAAAATTGATAATTTTTAGATGTGTGAAAACAATACAGACTTTAATTGGTATTAGTCTAATTAAGTATACAACAAACATTTGACATTTTGCAATACATGTTGAGCAAAACTATGATTTAAATTTAATGAAATTTTATATAATACAGTTTAGAAAATGTCAATGTGTGTGTCACACAAATAATAGAACATACATTATGCCACAGTGGATGATTGGTGTTTGAGACGCAGTTCGTAGTTCGGAAGACGCGCAAAAGCAACTGACAAAGTGTTGATTATTTGAGTGTTTATTTTCATAAAGTACTCAATTAAAAGCAATAATAACAATTATCTTTAGATAACACAGTTCTGACACACAGTATTAATTGTTTAGTTAAATTAATGTTTGTTTAGAAGAAATGTTTTCTTGTAACGTTTAATGCAATTTATATATGTAACACAGAATAACACAAAGTCAAGTAAACAAGGACTTGACACATTTTTATCCCCCGCCAAAGGCGGAGGGATATAGTTTAGGTGTTGTCCGTCAGTCTGTCAGTCTGTCATCTGTTAGTCCGTCCATCACAAACATTTCAGGTCTATATCTCAGAAACTATAATTATAAGATTGTTTCATGAAACTATATGAATTTATAAATATCAATGAGGAAATGTTCCGTGCAAAAGAACCATAACCCTACACTTTCTTAAATAAGGGTTATTGCTCTTTGTCATTTTTGTATGATGTAACTTTTCAGGGCTATATCTCAGATACAATACAAGATTTCAACATGAAACTTCATGGATGTATAGATATTAATCAGGAGAAGTGCCATTCACAACAACCATAACCGTTTACTTTCTTAAATGAGAGTTATTGCCATTTGTTGTTTTGTATGATGTAACTTTTCAGGGCTATATCTCAGATATGATATAAGATTTCAACATGAAACTTCATGGGCGTATAGATATTAATAAGGAGAAGCTCCATGCACAAGAACCATACCCCTACACTTTCTTAAATAAGAGATATTGCCCTTTGTTTTTTTTTTTGGATGATGTAACTACAAAAAAGTAAGAAAAGGCACAACCCTACAAATAAGCTTTCTTTTAGTTATTCACCATCAATAATCAAAATTTATTTGGTAGGGGATATCAATTAAACGAATTTTCTTGTTGTTTTTATTATATAAGTGAGGACTTCATATAAAATGTATTTATCAAAATGAAGACTTGCCCTAAATTAGTTGTTTGCAAATAAGATTTTCCCCAAAAAATCTTTATATAAGTGAGGACTTACGACACACAATTCATTTGATGAAAATAAAGACTTGTGCTACAACTTTTTTTTTCAAAATAATAATTTTCTAAAATAAATGTGAGAACTTGATACACAATCATTTGATCAAAATAATACTTTTCCTTCAATTACAATGTTTTTTTTTAAATAAGATGTTTCTCAAAAACATTCTAATCAATCAAAATGAGGACTTTACACAGAACTTATTTTATTATAAAAGTGAGGACTTGACACACAAATTGATTTATCATAAAAGTTAGGACTTAATACACACTTCATTTTATCAAAATGATGATTTTCCCTTTAATTAGTTTTTTTCGAAATAAGATCTTTCTAAAAATTGTATTTGCAATCAAAATGAGGACTTTACACAAAACTTATTTTATTATACAAGTGAGGACTTGACACACATATTGATTTATCATAAAAGTGAGGACTTAATGCACACTTCTTTTTTATCAAAATGATCACTTGCCCTTCAATAAGTTTTTTTTGAAAATAAGAACTTTCTCCAAAAAAATTATTTACAATCAAAATTAGGACTTTACACAAAACTTATTTTATTATAAAAGTGTGGACTTGACATACAATTGATTTATCGTAAAAGTGAGGACTTGATACACACTTCATTTGGTCAAAATGATGACTCCAGTTTTTTAAAATAAGAACTTTCTCAAAAAAATTCTTATCACTCAAAATGAGGACTTTACAAAAAACTTATTTTATTATAAAAGTGAGGACTTGACATACAATTGATTTATCATAAAAGTGAGGACTTGATACACAATTCATTTTATCAAAATGATGACTTGCCCTTCAATAAGGTTTTTTGAAAATAAGAATTAACCTCCAAAACTCTTTATTTCATCAAAATGAGGACTAAACATACAATTCTTGGCAAGCATGTCTTATGAATCATTTCTTGAATACAATAATAAGATTGACACTGGACAGTTATGTAGATTGATGTTGTGATTAAACATGGCTTTCGATTTTGTGATGCAGGAGATGATGCCAATGATTCACCATTAGAAGACATGACGGTAACAGTGGTCCAGAACTTGGCTCAAACAGAGTTCCACCAACATTCCGACATGCACACAACCAGCAAAACATACCAAGGTACTTGGGAGAGGAAATATTTGGTGCTCATATTCAATTCTTGTAAAACTTCAACGCGGACAAGTTTATGGAATTTGTGACAAAGGATTGCTCTCTTTCTTGTGAAACAGCTGGTAAGGCTGGTGATGCCCCAGGTGCAATAGAAGACATTAATTTTTAGCTTGACTATTGCATATGAAATATATATATAGTGGAGCTATCCTACTCACCCCGGGATCGGCTTCCCGTAAGCGTTAGCGTGCAAATGTTAAAGTTTGCGTACTTCCCCTAATCTTTCCTATGTCCCTTGACAAATTTCTTAAATATTTTGCATACTTCTTTACCAACATGACCCCAACTTACAAACAAGAGCAGACAACTGTATCAATCATTTTGTAAGAAAAATGGCCTTTTTCCACTTAGAATGTGCATATTATTAATAACTCTATGTAAAAGTTTGCGTACCACCCCAAATATTCCCTTTGTCCCTTGACATATTGCTTTAATATTGTGCATACTTCTTTACCAACATGACTCAAATTTGACCCTGCCTTGGGGGGTCAAAAATTTGAAAATTTGCTTATATAAGGCCTATTTTGTGAAAACTTTAAAAAATCTTTTCCATAACCATTGGGCCTAGGGCTACCAAATTTGGTATGTAGTGTCATCTAATAGTCCTCTACCAAGTTTGTTCAAATTATGCCCCTGTGATCAAATTTGACCCTGCCCTGAGGGTGTCAAAAAATCGAAAATTTTCTTATATAAGGCCTATTTTGTGCAAACTTTAAAAATCTTCTTGTCCTAAACCGTATGGCATAGGGCTACCGAATTTGGTATGTAATAACATCTTATAGTCCTCTACCAAGTTTGTTCAAACTAAGTCCGTGGGATCAAATTTGACCGCTCCCCAGGGATCACAAAATTGAACATATGCTTATATTGGGCCAATTTTGTGCAAACTATAAAACTCTTCTTGTCCATAACCATTGGGCCTATTTCTACTACATTCGGTAGGTAGTGACATATAAAAGTTCTCTACTTAGTTTGTTCAAATTATTCCCCTGGGAACAAATTTGACCTTGCCCCAGGGGTCACAAAAATGAACATATGCTTAAATAAGGCCTATTGTGTGCAAACTTAAAAATCTTCTTGTTCTTTATTATAGAGCCTAGGGCTACTAAATTTGGTATTTAGTGATATCTAATAGTCCTCTACCAAATTTGTTCAAATTATTCCCCTGGGCACAAATTTGACCCGGCCCCGGGGGTCACAAAACTGAACATATGACGTTTACAAGTGGAGATTACTGCGGCCGTTTGGCTGTGACCAACAACAAAATCTTGTAAACATGAGATAAAACCCTGTCATTTAGTGCCATTTTAGGTCAGATGGTGACTGCTTACAAAGGCATTGAAGTAATAACATGTGTTATGAATGTTTTTCTTACAAACTGAAAAAAGTCGGGTTTAAGTTTTTTAGTCGAAAGTGACCATATATCCGGATGAAAATATTTTGGATGACATGTTAATTTCATGTCTTTTTTATAGTGTTTAAACCAGTTTAACAATATATTATTGATTTTAAAAACACAACTTCCATGAACATAATTATTTCAAGAAAAGTCCATATATGATACTGCACGGTAAACTCAAACTTTGTATCCAAGAGAAGGTGTTGAAATTAATGAAGTGCAATGTTCTTCACTATCGTATATGCTGCTTTTTAATAACTAATGATTCATTGTTCCATTTGTGAATCGTGACTCATGAATTGTGGATATGATTGTCAATTGCTCAACAATCCATATATATTTCTGACCATTTTATAATTTTCTTAATATAAGTTATGAATTGTTCTTAGAAGTCAAATGTATTACTTAATTAAAAACATTTATAAATATAAAGAAATAATCTTTAGATTATCATAATATTCTCAGGCCTGTTAGTCTTAGGGATGTGTGGGTTAATGAGCAATTTCTCCTTTTATCACAATTATGTCTACCCTACCTGATCATTACCTTCATATTCCATTTTAATTTAATTTACGTCTGCACCCTCTTTTAAATTGGGAAAGTCCAAAATGTGTTGTTTGGTAAAGGGTTAAGGCATTTTGATTCCTATGGGTCTTGAGAATCTGTTTCAAATCAAATGCGTAGATTTGATCTTCAGCATCTAACAATTTGTGAAATAGAAAGAGTGACAATATCTTTTGGAGAGATAAATGTACCTAAGTTATAAGCAAAGGACCTGTGCAACAATTCCCGGGCTTTTAAGTATGTTTAGTTATCACGGTAGTAACTTTTTCCATTTATAAAAATGCTCACCCTTCCAACTTTAAACCCCCAGTGAGACGAGGGATAGAAAGAGAAAGTCACATGCTTGAGTACATTTCAACCCATGCGCATTGCACGTTTTTTTCGCAAAAAAAAAAACAGTGGAGCAATACAGGGCCATCATGGCCCTTTTGTTGTGAATATACAGTTATTATACATGACTTATTACTTTTTAAAGATCTTTGCTAAACGAATATACAAACAAGACTTAATATCTCGGCCATCATAACTGATTAATATAGTTATCACTATAGTATTCAGATATTACATACTGATATCCATATACAAATTCTGGCATTCATTTATTTTCATTGTCTTGACACTTTCTTCCAACAAATAACCACTAACTGTTAGATCAGCAATATTCGGACTGGTAAACTCTATCTTAAACCATGGTAAAGCCTAACCCCATTATTGCAGTTTATGGTTTATGTATAAATATGTGAAGTACATGTTTGATTACAAAATTGAGAAATTTAGAAGCACAAGATAATGTATCACTTGTGACCAACTCAGTAGCTGTACAATAATTTTGCAAAACAGAAATGTAAATGGAGTATAAAATTTAACTTAGATTTATTGGAATGTGAAATACGTGTTTAAAAGCTGAATAACAGATCTATTAAAACGGCCACCGGAAAAACTTTGCGAAACCGAAATTTCGCAAACTTAAGTACCCTTTTTCTTAAAGATTTGCTACTTTGAGACATAGTATGCGATAAAAGTCTTATCGTTGATTAATAATTGGTTATTTTCACTCAAAAAACGCGTTTTCTTCACTATGAAATTTATAAGCAAAGTTGGGGTTCCCATGGGATTTTTGCATTTTCCCATGGGATTTTCGATTTTCCCATGGGATTTTTTCTCCCATGGGATTTTTTTTCTCCCATAATTTGCAAATGGGAGAAAAATCCCATGGGATTTTGAACATTTTAAAAAACGTGTTTTATTTGCGTTTGCAAGTATTTTAACGTTATTTAAGGACTGTATATTGGTTTTATGCCAATTATATATAAAAATATTTAGTAATAAAAAAATCCCATTTTAAAATGGGAGAAAAAAATCCCATGGGATTTTTTTCTTATTTTGAGAGATTTATTCATGAAACTTTCAGAAACATCATATTTTATGAAATGATGAACAACTACGATATTTTAATGCGTTTAGTCGTGTTTAAAAAAACACAAAAAATCCCATGGGATTTTTAAATCCCATGGGATTTTTAAATCCCATGGGATTTTTTCTCCCATGGGATTTTTTTCCAATGGGATTTTTCAGTTTCGTAAGCCGAATAAGTTTCTTAATGCGAAAAACAACAATAAAGGAAATAATAATTATAATTTTGAATAATAAATTGAATAATATAAATAACATGAATATTTTTAAAATGAGTTACAATTAAAGGTTTATGCTAGTAGAACTTATCATTTCTTGTTCGAGCAGATGGTTGAGTCCAATTGGTGAGTATGCCAGCTTAGAACCAGTATAAATGCATCGCAGACAGACAACGCTGTCATACTGTACACACCGCTGAGTAACAATCTTTATTGCATTTCATTTTGCAACAGAAAATGAACTCCGTAGTATAATTGATCTTATATATGCCCTCTGCTTTTGAAAGCGTGCAACACATTAACATAACAATAAGTCCATGCCAAAAACTATGTGCAAATTCCATTCAAAGCTATATACACATTATAAAGGTCAGATGACCCGCGTCATGCGAAAATGGGTCTTATGTCATATGCGGCCGAAGTTGGTCCATCCTAGCTTGTCCAACCGCGCAGTCTGGTCAGGTACTACGCTGACTGATATATAAAGTCAAGCCATGATTCGTGGTCTCATATCCTAACTCGGTAGCTCCTGTGCGAAACTTTCACCGGAAACGACGGCACCGAGACGGGCGCTCGAACTTTGCGGATGCGCGTTATATGTTATATATAATAGCGCGATGTGTTTTTTCTTGCCTCAAATTAGTAAGCCCAATCAGCGTTTTATTGTGTTTTTTGCTTCTACTATTAACAAGAACTTCAACTGATACGAACATGAATTTTATTTTAATATGTTTATTTAATGCTCGGAAAACTCATTGTATATTTAGACTACTACTTATAAAACAAAGTCGGGTTTTCGGCATAAAAATTGTTATTCCAAACCAGATTTTACGCACTTTACTGTACAAAATACCGTTAGGGCCACCGTGGTTACTCATTAAAATCCAGAGGGCGAGAATGCGAGAACGCGAAAGTACGATGACGACAGTGCGACAATACGATGGCGACAATGCGTTCGTACGATTGCGAAAACGCGCTAGTACGATGACGACAATGCGACAGTGCGACAATACAATGGCGGCAGTGCGATAGTACGGGGGCGACAATGCGATAGTCATATCGTACTGTCGCCGTGGTATCATCGCAATGTCGCCATCGTTCTATCGCATTGTCGCCATCGTATTGTCGCACTGTCGCCATCTCATTTTCGAATTGCCGCCATCATACTATCGCGTTATCGCATTGGCACCATCGTACTATCGCACTGTCGGCTATCGCCATCGTATTGTCGCACTGTCGTCATCGTATTTTCGCACTGTCGTCATCGTATTATCGCACTATAGAACTGTAGTATTGTCGCCATCGTACTATCACACTGTCGCCATCGTATTGTCGCACTGTCGTCATCGCACTGTCTGATTGTCGTCATCGTATTATCGCGTTCTCGCATTGTCGCCATCGTACTATCGCATTGTCGCCATCGTATTGTCACCCTGTCATCATCGTATTGTCACATTGTCGCCATCGTACTATCGCGTTCTCGCGTTCTTGCCCTCTGGATTGTAATGTGTAACCACGATGGCACTAACGGTATTCCGTAATACTGCTAAAGCACAGTATGATTAGGTCACTCCCAATGCTCAAATCTCTATGTCTATTTTAGTAACAACACATGTCTATGGAAGGATATTTAGGTAAAAGTTACATCATTCGTGGTGAATATTTACATTATGACCGATGCTTATTCTAATTTGCTTTATGACAATTCCAACATGCTTGTTGTCTATTCGTTTATACTTGATGATTGCTGCAACATTACATCATTCATGAATAATATTTACATTGTGCGTGATGTTTATTCTAACATGCTTCATGACAGTTCCAACATGCTTGTTCTCTATCGGTTATACTTGATGATTGTTTCAACATGCTTGGTGACTATCCAATGTTTGTGTGTTCATTATTCCTGAAACCAGTCATAATCGGTTTTGCCACTAAGCGTCATTAACAACGGCAGTTAGCAACAGGCAGTAAGCAGAATGCAAGTTACTAAATTATGACATCAGGTGGCGCGCGTTTATTTTCCGTATGTTGAATAAATTACTTTTCGGAAAAAAAAGCGAAAACATCCGAATCATTTTGACTAGTAAACTGAATAAGCTGAATTAGTTCCCTTCGTTATATAATCTCCATTAAACTAAATACGTTCATTATTGCCATGAAGACCAGTAAGTTTACACAATGAATTGACTGCCGTGAATGTTTTTGATATTTGTAAGATGCAATTGGCACTCAAGAAATTATACATGCATTTTATTCAGAACATAACGGGGCTGATGTGTTGGAATTGTGGCCCTTCCCTAGTCCAAATAATTACAGTAGACGTAATCTACCGATGTGCATTGCATATCGACCTCATATTTATAAAGTAGCCCAAACCCCCATTGCCACAGACCTGTGCGTGAAACTTTCAGATTTCTCTAGTCTGTTTACCATGCTATAATTACAATTTCTATAAACACATATTTATCATTTTATGACTATATAATGTCTGTGGTATACAGAGAAACCTGAAAGTTACAAGTACTCGTGTCTAGTACTGTACAACTATTGTACTCCTCGTTGAGAAAACAACTACTTCATCTACATGTATTAAAATATCATAAAACATAATTTTCAATCAAGTTGGAAAAAATCAATAAATAAATGTCATATAAACAGGTTTGTCATGAACGTTGACGTCGCTCTTGGTTACCAGAAAAATTCCCACGCACGGATTTCAACCGTCATTGTTTACAATCAATTAAATGCATAAGTACTTGAATTTGTATAGTGTTTTTTAAAAGTGTCCAGCTACAGGTGGTTAGCGTGTGGCTATAATACTAGTTAGTGAAAACATATTTTGGAATGATAAGTAATCATATTATAACGAAAAATCAACTTTTCTTAAAAAAAATAAGTTAAATATATATTCAACAAGGTATCCAACTCGAAATCATCCGAAAACGGGATGCATCGTTTTAAACAGCCATTACTTCATCAATTTTGCAGCGATTTTCACGATCTTGGTCTTATTCAACGCAGAAATAAATTTCCTTTCTGGAAATGTATATGTCTTGCAATATTTTTACAAATACTGGGTCAACTTTTAAAAAATAACACGATACACAACTCGCGTGACCCAGCTGTGATCGATCAGACAGTATTCATGACTGAAATCTTCACGGGGAAATGGGCATTTTCCCTGCAAAGTTCACGAACCTCGATACCATAATTCAATAAAACGTATGAAAAAAAAAATTCTTACCGTGCTTGCCGTAGAATTATGCATCAAAACTAACTGTCCAGCGCATTTTCAAACCTTTGTTTACATACATTTCAACCAACTGACATTTTAAACACAAGGGTGATTTCATTGCTCCAATGCGGAGTTGTGTCCTTACAACTGGAGATTTCATTCATAAATACGGTCTGATCGATAACAACTGGGTCAAGCGAATTATGTATAGCTTTATTTCTTAAAATTTGACCCAGCATGTGTAGAAATATAACAATATATATACATTTCCTAAAAGGAAATTCATTTCTGCGTTGAATAAGACCGGGTCATGAAAATCGCTGCAAAATTAATTTAGTAATGGCTGCTCAAAACGATGCACCCCGTTTTCGGATGATTTCGAGTTGGATATCTTGTTATATATAAAACGGTAGTGATTTTTTTTTTTATAGAAAATTTGATTTTTCGTTTTAATATGATTATTTATCATTCAAAAAGATGTTTTCACTAATTATTATCATAGCCACATAGCAGGGCCGTACCCAGGATTTTTTTACCGGGGGGGCCCAACCGGGGAGGGTTTGGGAGGGGTCCCCTCCCTATATATATATATTTTTTTAATTTGGCACTTTGCAAGGTGAATTTTAATGCTTATAAAAAACGTATTTTGTGATATGAATTAATGGAATATAACACGCAAATCAGCACATTTCGGAAGTCTTAAGCTTTAAACATTGGTGTGAATTCACAACAATATTAAAAGCTTTAGATTTCCGAAACTTACAGGTTTAAACTGCTGATTATCCACATCAACTCTCGTATTGCTTCCACCATTTTTTTCACATATCAATAACGTCACAGGTTTTTTTTAATCTGATTTTTTTTGGAAAGACCTTGCCATTTTTTAGGGAAAAAATGCGCGAAACGCCTAATTTTTGGGGAAAATAATGAAAGTCTTAAAAAATCAATTTAACCTATTTTACTGTTTTTAAACAAATTCAAGGAAAGAAATAATTTAATTATACAATATTTTTCTACACTGGATCAGGTTAACTTATATAATGAGATCGATTTGTTGTTTCAATTTTATTTTTTTACCAATGAGACATTAATAGGTTGATATCCCTCAATTCTCGGTACTCCATTATTTTAAATACTGAATTCTGCAACATTCTAATCTGTTGCTCAGCAATATGAATCTGTTTTTCTTTTAAACAAACATGTTAACTATCTCACTGTAGTCTTTTTCAGTGATTTCCTTTAAAAAATTAAAAAAACTCAGTTTTAACACCTTTGTCAGTGTTTTTGTTCCGGTTCAAATTCAGGGCCCTATTCTCAATGCAAAAAGTATATATTGGGACCTGAAAAATTCCTAATAAAAGGTTTCAAAAAAAAAAAATTTAGAAGGGAAAAATACGTCTAGGGCCTTCTAAAAGAAGGAAAAAAATCTTGCGTCGGCAATATCAGACCATAGTCTACGAACTCCTGTAGCAGTTGCTTCCATTCGCTGCACGTATCAAAATACATGTTACATCAACCATCGATAGATAAAGCATTTATGATCACAATGGGGGACTGATCGGGGATGTGTGTACAAGGTGATAAGAAAACATTGCCTAGAGGCTTATCTCGATTGGCGAGCGTTAATCCCCTTGTTTATCAGGGACAATAAAACATAGCTGCTCTTTTGTTTTGAGGGAAAGTGTACTGTGGGCCCTTGCACGAGAGAAAAAAATGCAGTGGGCCGATTATTAAAAAAAAAAATCATAGTTCGACAGCCAGCTGGGGGGGGGGGGCCCGGGCCCCTGGGCCCATGGCCTGGGTACGGGCCTGCGCTAACCACCTGTGTGTCCAGCACGTGTGCCGGGAGAACAGGGCTTAATGTATTTTTTGTTAAGCTCTATAATATTTATATCCAATCTGTATGAAAAAATGTCGGTGAACATTATTCCGGTGTCAATTTTTGAAAATATTGAGGCATTCGTTAATTATGGATCTAAAACGGAACATTAATCCGCAAAAAAAACACCGGGCATATTGCATATTAGATCGGACACATGAAATTATTTCGAAAGAAAGCAATAAGAGTTTCAATTCTACAAGAGTAAGTATCGCTGTGCACGATTACGCTCTTACTGCTCGTATATATTTGACTCTTGGCAAATACCTAGTGTTTTATTTTGCTTAATCTAAATTGTGTCATGCATCTATATGTACTTAAAGCAGCATGACCAACAGCTCTTTCATATGTGAAAGAGATTGACACGAAATACCTACCCATCTATAATAAAGTTTATATGTGCACTTCAATATTATAGTTTTAAAGCATTTTATGTGGTGCAATATAAAAGTACTCTAGTAAATTTGAAATTATGTAATCGATTTCCTCTCAACATACATGCAAAGTTCCAGATAACTTTTTCAGCAAAATCTTGGTTTACACTCTATAATAATCCAGCCTTAAAGTCTATTATTAATTCTTTTTTTTCATGTAAATATAATTTTTGGCACATCCGCATTTAGGTTTATAGTCTAAGAAGAGCTAATGACAATTGCCGGTTTACAGCAGACTTTTTGCGATAAAAGGACCAGATAATGGAAAACGTTCGGCTTTTCGACTGTTGTAAAGATGGTCTGTTATTCATAATAACGTTAAAGTGCTGTTGATTTCATAATTGTAATGAGGGCCTAGACGAGTGGGAACTCATTGATAAAATGTTTACATTATATGCATTGATATTGAGTTTTACGCATGATCACACATTTTGAATTCTTATTTTATTTTTCCAATGTGTAACCGTACGCACAGAATTTAAGTCTACTTTTTTACTAAATTTAATTCAATTTTTTACGACTTTAAGCGTCTTATCTGGAGCTCTGCATACATGCATTAGTAGCATATATTGAAATATATCCATAGACTTTCTTTGGTTATTGTAAGGTAAATTACTGTACAAAAAATATGGTTAGTCATTAACCAAAAAAAAGTTAAGTCTACAAACACGCGGTTAATTTCGGTTCAGTAGCAAATATCTTACAAAGGTGCGCAACTTCTCCTATAACATAAAATTTCCGTTATACGCCGTAAATTTCCGTAGTCCTCCGTAGCATTTCGGAATGACTGTCAATTGACATCATTGTATCATGCATGATAGTATGTTGCTTTGTGCTTGGGTGAAACTCACATCTTACCATCGCGTTAATTTATTAAACGCATTAATATTTGATTTCATTATGCACTGCGCCTATTGCACAAGTCTCTCTGCACAAACCAACATACACATATGCAGCATGCAATTAACGAACAAGAATGTTGCATCTGTACACATGCATGATACCATTAAGCAGAATGTAAATAGACATTGGACATCAGGCAAGATGTAAGTGTCATCAAGCATGAAAAGGTGTCTACATATTAATTGAAAGTACCATCAAGAATCATGACACAGTCACAAAGAAGGATGTAATTTTTACCTAAATACCCTTCCATATTTGTCGGCACTGTGTGTTTGCTTAATTTCACTGAAGAACGTCTACTGGTAAATCTTACAAAAAAAGTGATAAATAAGACTGAGTAGCAATTTTTTCGGCGTTGCTGTTTAACGTCAAATTTGGCCTTTCAACGAACTTCTTAAAAGCCCATTGAACTTTAATGAAGAAGTTTCCCGCTTGTAGGTCCGAATGAATTAAATCAAATTTTGCAATTGGCAATTTGATAGAAATCCCCATAAAACATTGCACATAGCTTTCTGAAATAAACAGGCCACATTGAACGCATTCACGATATCCAACAGCTCTCTTTGCAAAGACCTATCTAGTGTTTCTTGGCCGTGTAAGATCTATAATTAGAACATCGTCACCTAAACATCTACTAATAGAAGAGCATATTTTGGGGAAACAAATTCAATAAGAGTACAAAACGTCCACGATCAATAATGTGTAGTTTGTTAAAGATATCACGGCAGTAAAAACATAGCACTTTAAAGAGACCACAATCTGGTACATTTGGTCAATTGTTGCGTCCGTGGCGGACAATACATTTTTAAAAAGAAAGCGTACAAAAAAGCAAACACAAAGTTCTTCGTAAGCTTGTTTTAATCTTAAAAACACATAATCGACAGTCATTCCAGTCAAATACAATACTAACAGTCAGCACTCTAGAGATCAAAAGTGCGGATATAAATATTTAATTCAGGGATATCAAGTGTATCAAGTTCGAATTCCGGAAAAAATAGCCGGTAGTCTGGGGCATTAGGTCCCTTACAGGGATAAAAGGTAAATCCCCGCCCGAGCCGTAGCTAACTGATTTATTGTAGTCTTTCTAGTTGCAATTTCTGGTGAGTACAATGCGGAATATTACGGATATTTGCAACATGTCGAAGATTTTCGGAAAGTAGCGAAGAGGTTTTCGTCAGTTAATATTCATGTCCGTGCCGGCCGCTAACTTATCAGAATCAATAAAAAAGAACCAGAAAAAATCGGTACCGATCGCAAATTTCCGGAATTCCGATAAAGCTTCAACATAATTTGTTCTCAAATGATCGCGTACTCGAACGAATCTGTCCCTACGCCTCAAACTCCCTTTAAATCTCATCGGACGTACATTGATCTCAAAATCTATCCTTGACGACTCAAATCATATTTCCTGAATAGTTTGGCCTATTGACGTCCCTGTAATTATAACAATGGTCTTTTGGATAAACACCGCTAAGTTGTTGCAATATAATAACCGTTTAAAATAGTTACCGGTTTTCATTTAATAAAATGAGTAAGTCATATTCGAGATTTCAGCGATTGCCAATATTTTGCTTTTGTTTCTCATAAGCATATGGTGCTTGGTATCTGCTATTGACTCCTATGTAGATTGCAAATATTACATAACCCTTACAGCGGCCGAGCGCAGATATCTGCATTTGGCCGCTAAAAAGAAAAATCTTTGCGCATTAATTTAATTCAAATCTCATTATCATAATCAAAATCATCATCATCGTCGTCGTCGTCACTACTACCACCACCACCATCATCATCATCATCATCATCTTCTTCTTCTTCTTCTTCTTCTTCTTCTTCCTCCTCCTCCTCATCATCATCATTAACAACAACAGCAACACCAACTTAACATCATCATCAAACAACAATAAACATCGGTAGCATACAATGTGCTTCATCAACCATACATAATTATATGCGTTAAAACACCATAATAGAACAGCATGAATGAAGCTGTCTATTACTCTTTTATATTTCCTATACCAATATTTTTTTTTCGTTAATTGAAGGACTAGTTGAAATCTTCTATAAAAGCCCTCCCACCCCCCCCCCCAAAAAAAAAAATAAAAAAAAAATAAAACATAATAATAATAACCCTAGCAAACAACAATAAACATAGGTTAGTTAGTATACACTGTGCTTTAGCAACCATGCATAATGAATGTTTATGACTTCGGACCGTTGTGATCAAATTTAAAAAAGCAAGATGGTATGTATGCGGCACACAACACATAGATAATTATAGTTTTATACCTTAAACGTAGTTCATCAAAATAAAGATAAGTTATTATCTATGTAATACTTAAATTAGGTTTATAACGTATGCATATTTGTCTAAAACTTGTGAAATGTGATTCGTAAGCCGACGACAACATTATCATTCGGACCCTTCTCCCCACCTAACAATCGAGATTAAACACCTGTGGAGATCCCGATCTTATCAATGAATAAACCGGTTCAATGATGTCAAGTCAAATAAAACATACCATTACTATCCAAATAAATATCTATCAAAAAATGTAAATTGATATACCTACTTAACTAAAACTAAACTTAAACGATTAGCAAGAAAAATATATAAAGAAGAAGCAGGCAAAGTAGACAAATTAATTGTAACATATGTTTTCTCAGTCTCCCACTGTTGAACAATATAAATAGTATTTATCGCCACCCCAAAAGGGATCTTTATCACACGTTTGGCTCAACTAATATATAATCGTGACAGGACAAACTGTCAACAAATACCTTGTTAATGTTTTATACATAACTCCAATCAAAGGTCAACTTCCAAGGAAACTGCGGCATGTTAAAACTGTTGATTATGACAAAATGTTGTTTAGTACAAATCAGTACAATAGCGTCTGTTATGTGGCCTATACTAATCCAGTTAAATAAAACTTTAATCGCAGAAAAGTTTAGATTCTTTACACCTTTAAAGGGGCCTTTTCACAGATTTTGGCATTTTTTTTAACTTATTCATTAAATGCTTTATATTGATAAATGTAAACATTGGATCATAAAAGCTCCAGTAAAAAATCAAGAAAAAAAAAAAAAGGAAATGTACATTGCCCGGAGCAGGGTTCGAACCAGTGACCCCTGGAGTCCTGGCAGAGTCCTGTAGTATAAACGCTTATGCCTACTGAGCTATTCCGCCGAGTACACATTCTCGACGTATTTTATACCTTATATAAGCAATCTTCGTAGTTTCACAAAATTAACGACAAAAACAGAACTCTCCAAATTATTCAATCGTTTCGCGTTGCAACGCTGTATAATTTTTAGGTTTTAAAATCGTCAAAAGATGCATATAATGGCTATATTAGAGCATGGTTAATGTTCAGTATTAATGTTTCCTCACAAATATCATAACTAAAACGAAAACTTACGAATCTGAATCAACTTTTTTCAATTTTGTCAATTTACCAAAGCGTGAAAAGATCCCTTTAAGAAAATATATAAAACAGTTCTTTCCTGTTTTAACAAAATGATACATTTAAAAATAAATTATGAAGCATCGCTAGCAATATTAGAAAGAGAAGTAGAAGGAGAATTATTATCAATAGTAGCAGTAGCAGCAGCAGCAGCAGTAGCAGCAGTAGCAGTAGCAGAATCAGTAGCAGTAGCAGTAGCAGCAGCAGCAGCAGTAGCACTAGCAGTAGCAGTAGAAGTAGCACTAGCAGTAGCCGTATCAGTAGCAGTAACAGTAGCAGCAGCAACAGCAGCAGAAGCAGCAGCAGCAGCAGTAGCAGTAGCACTATCAGAAGCAACAGCAGCAGCGGCAGTGGCAGCGGCAGTGGCAGTGGCAGTAGCAGTGGCAGTAGCAGTGGCAGTAGCAGTGGCAGTAGCAGTGGCAGTAGCAGTAGCACTACAGTAGCACTATCAGTAGCAGCAGCAGCAGCACTGGCAGCGGCAGTGGCAGCGGCAGTGGCAGTGGCAGCGGCAGCGGCAGTGGCAGCGGCAGTGGCAGCGGCCTTGGCAGTGGCAGCGGCAGCGGCAGCAGTAGCAGTAGCAGTAGCAGTAAGAGTAGCCGAAGCAGTAGCAGTAGCGGCTTTTTGCTTTTTTGTTTTAGAAGTGTTTGTCGTATAAGAAGAACGCAAGGAAGACAAATTAATTGTAACATGTGTTATCTTAGTCTCCGTTGTAGTAGTATTTGTTGTATCTACACAGCCATTTTTCAGTCACCTGAGAGACATGTTTTTATAAGAGATTTAATTGTGGACCAATACATCGTGTATTAATATCAGTGTACACACTGGGACACCACATGGGGCGAGGATTAACAGATAAACTAGGCCTTCAATTAATTATGCGCCTAGAGGCAAACAATACTATAACTTACTGATAATTTTAGGATTGGGATGTGTTTGTATCTTATTTGAAATTAGCTAGCTTAATTCAAAAACTAATTATAGCCTCAATATTATCACAAGAACATCATCACATATTCATTGTGCAATATATAATCATATCACCATCACAATATGCCAGAGCGTTAGTATTTATTGTGCATACATATCCTACAGCAACATTTACAAAACTTATTACAAACCAACCGCTCAAGCTTTAATTAAGATTGATTTTAATTTATATTATGACATACATTAAAGATCACTGTCAATTAATTAAAAAATAGCTTGATGCTTCGTACTCAGCGATTTAAATAAAAGAAACGTTGCGTACACAATAATTGGGGTTAATAAAAAAAGTCTGCAATTAAAATAATCAAATTTAAATAATACAAGATTTAGTTTCAAATTGTCGCTCAAAAAATGTATCAGTTATATCAGTTACTAGGGAATCGATTTGTTTAATCTCCGCAATCCAATAATAATTATGGTGTTTGTATGACAAATTAATAGCTCTTCGTCATTGAATGTATGATACTCATAAAAATATTGAAACAATAACCACAACAACAACAACATATGTGATTATGTATATATCTTCTTCAGATACTCTGTGTCATACTTTCAAAATTATCCTCATAAGATTCATAATAATAAAATAAACACTATTGCAATCTTAGTAAAAACCAACTTAGCCGTTATGCTAATGATTTTATGTTCAGTATGCGTGTACATTTCAATATTATATAACAACAAGTGTTCACAAATACCTATGTTTAATAAATATTAAAAACATGAGAACCAATGAAGGTATTTCATTTTAATAGACTAGTTTTACCGTGTGTGTACATTCATATAAAATCTTTTGAAAATCACACTTGAGATAATGTCTTTAGGTTTTGCTATTTCTAATCGATTTTAACACCATAAAACCACCGTATTTTCTCTTACATTCTAAATTTTCTTACATTTCCTTTTTAAGCCAAAATATTTATGTTTTCATGATTCTAAATTTTCGGACATACGGATTTTCGTACAGTCAGTTAAACAGCGCTATTTTATCAGATGTTGACCCTGTTTTTGCTTATCTGATGACCCTGCGGTCATGCATTCTTACAACCGGATTAAAGTAATAAAACAGAATCATGCCTAAGGGCAATCGACCATTACATTTGCGTACTTGGGTAAATTACCTTGTAAACCTCTAATAAGCAATGGTTCCTTCCAACAGCGTTTGAAATGATATCGTATTAAGAAAGCCAAACGTTTATTGTTTTTACTTTTTATATATTATTTCAGTTGATTGCAAAGCTGTTAAGTTGCATTTTTAAAGTAAAGAACGAAGGGAACAACACAATAAAATTATGTACACTGATGTATTATTTCTACTTCAATTAAATAATTGACAAACAAACATAACACACTTGTCTCTAAATATTTTTCGTATTTAAATTTTCCAACACGAAAAACAATATCTTTAAGTGAACGGAAACTTATAATTATTACGGCATATAGTAAAAGCAGAGTTGTCTGAACCATAAGTAAAATAAAAAATAAAAAATGACACAGCTTATTTTTCCCTCAAGTGTTAATGATAATATGGATAAACAATTAAAAATACATAAAGTCAATTGTGTTGATTACTCGTTATTGAAATATTGCAATGCCAATTATAAGACATCTGATTAAAAACAAAATGTATGGTGGAATACCTAATCTGGAAATACAAACTAATGATACTATTAATGCAACAACAACAATCACATCTTTTCAAGCGCAATCAGAAAACTGCTACAGCTTTGTATTAACAAACATAAATATGTTTGTGCTTATAGATTTTGATAAACTTCAAATCTTTAAGCGTGCTATGAATTGAATATAATTTATATTTAAAAGTTTTGCTACTCTGTTGATAACTAGCAACAGCAAAAAGGAAGATACCATTTTTTATCATCTAATTTTATTTATATTTCATTGTTTATTTGTTTATGATCACAAGGATTGTTTGGATAACAGAGTGTGTCTAGATATACCGGTACCCTTAAAAATATTTTTATGAATTGCAATTAAGCGTAGAAATTAAACAGGCCCTAATACAGACACCATTTTTATCGGAATGCGATTATAGTTTCAATAGCAACTCGTAACGCTTTTAGCGACAAATTGACTTGGTCAAATACTGCATCTTAAACGGATAAATAAAATTGAAACCATTTATTTTCAATATTATCAAAATTATTATTTAGTTATTAATACATTAAGCAGCAAACTCTATTAATCAAAAAGATTTGATATAACATCCGAATTCACTGCAAAAATGAGCTGAGCGATAGGTTTTACGGTTGTTGAAATTGTTCACGATGAGAATGACGATGACGACGATGATGACGATGACGACGACGAGGAGGAGAACAACGACGATAACAATGACGATGATGATGATGATGATGACACTGATGATGATGATCACGACGATGACGACCATAACGATGTTGTTGGTGATAGTGACGATAATGCTGCTGCTGCTGCTGATGACGATGCTGCTGCTGATGATGCGGTGGAGGCTGAAGAGCAGGACGAGGACGAGGGCGACGACGACGACGACGACGACGACGACGATGATGATGATGATGATGATGATGATGATGATGATGATGATGATGATGATGATGATGATGATGATGATGACGATGATGATGATGATGATGATGATGATGATGATGATGATGATGATGATGATGATGATGATGATGATGATGATGATGATGATGATGATGATGATGATGATGATGATGATGATGATGATGATAATGATGAGATGATGATTATGTTGATGATGATGATCATGATAACGTTGATAACGATGATGTTGATGAAAATAACGATACTGTAAGTAGTAAATTAACTCATTAATTGTTATTATAATACACAAGCACATGCTAATGGATCTGTATCCGCAAGGCGGTCAAATGAAAACTCACTTGGTATAAATATGAAAAATTGAATCAAAATATCATTGATTAGCTTGTTCGCATTGCATATGCTTATCATTGTGCACAGGCTAATCTTATTTGACGTGCATTAAGCCTCGTTTTCCATGAAAGCAGCCAATATGTGCATATTTTAATGATAAACACTAGACTGGTCAATGGCGTTTACAAGCTGGTATATACATTCACTGCTAGAGCAGAATCATTTGTCGTCTGCTGCAGACAGGCAGTGGTAATCGTTCCTAGCAGAGTGAGTTGTGGTTCTTGCCGTACTTAAGTCTTCTAAGCACCTACTGATTTGCATTTATTACCCATTCTCTTGAAACGCCGACTAATAAAGTGCGATAAACCGCCTTTAAGCACTTGGCACATTAACAAATAAGAACATTCCACACCTAACCGAGAACCGACGTCTTTAATCGCGAAACTATTACCAGAAATTGAATACCGCCAGAAACAACAATGAGCTCACTTCGATTAAATATAAATACACTATATTCATTGCGTCCTACGCAATCAAACATATCAACCGAAAATACCAGCGAATACAGTATTATATATGACATCGATCTTATATATCGCCTCAGACATGCGAGAGCGCCACGATGAGTGAAGAGTGTGTGTATGAGAGTTTGTTTACAGGTCCTACTAGCCTCTTCACGAGATTTGTGTAGCCCGACCTGAATGATGAATGAAATGGATGTAGTAACAGTTATATGAACACGATATATCCGTACCAATATCCACGTGAGCATATACTAATAATAATTAATTTTTTAATCGCCATAAGCTTGAAAATAAACGTAAATAGATACAACAAAGACCAATTCGGAGACTTTAAATTTTTTTAATTACCTCCCCTGCAATAGAAAATATATATGGAGACTCGCATTCTATGGAATATCTAAATCTCAATATATCTTTCTCCGAAATTTTTTTCTGGTAAAAATCATCTTAAATTTAGCTGTATATTCGTATGTAATTAATTAAACAAGAGTTATAAAAAGGCATTGCAAAAAATATCGCGTTTTACTTGAATAAGTTACCTCCCTTAAGCCTATCGGAATATCAAAAATACGTATATAAACAAAACGCGTTCCTTGCATAAGTGATAATAAAGCGCGTGCCCGTGCCACTCGTCCTCCAAATACTTACTAAATATAGTACAACGTATCTACAATCATTGCGACTAACTCATACCTCAGTAAATAAGTAACCAGGATAAATATACGTTTAGGTAATTAAGATATAAAACATACATATAAAAATTTACATGTTCCCTGTCTGCCGAACCCGATCCATGGACTATAGCCACAAGAGGTTTCTATGTACCTATGTAGCCGGATTGCGCCCTCAGAGCGCCCAACACCGACACAGATCACGCTACTCTCCGGTCAAACACAATACTGCATAGGACTACTGCCTTTGTCACCATATTATCAGAATCATTAAAGTGCAAAATGGAAACTTTCAACTGTCCTTTCACTTCATAAGCCATTGGCGATCTTCAATGATCGCTTATTTCCGAGAGATGCATTTTATTTTTTTCAAACTTCGAATTTTGATATATGTTTAACTTATTCATTTAGATTACATTATTTTCACTATAAATATTGACTTTGATCCAATTATCATCTGAAAAATACGATTTCGCGATTTCTTCAAAGATCGAGCGAGCCTTTTTACCTGTTTACTTATATATATCTAATTTAAGGTTACACAGATGTAAAGTTGTCGTGGCCGAGTGGGTAAGGCGATAAAATTGAAATCTTTTGGGATTTTCCCGCGCAGGTTCGATTCCTGCCGACATCGCATACTTTTTGCGACGCGTTTTATTTCTTTTCTAACGTAATTTGATTTAATATAGCACATAAGCTATGTTTATTGTTAAATATGTTGAAAATTGTATGCACATCCTTCAATTTTAAAATTAAAACAACGTTATGGCTAAATTGATTAATTTACTGCTGAAAATACGAATGATGCATGTTGCATTTTTATTTTTATTTCAAAAAGTAAACGGTAAATCTGTCTATTTTTTGGTATTTTTGCTGTATATAGTGTTTCTATAAAAACTTAATTTAAAATATAACTTAAATGATACTATTTTGAATTTTATGACACTTTGTTTTTAACCGACCCAATTTTTACTTGGCTGAAATCACTTACATTTCATGGCGCTATTCCATAGATTAAAATTTGTAAAAAATAAATGTCTGTAAAAGAATACTTATTTCATCTTGTTTAAACTTTAAACACCTTTACTGCATCTGTACACACCAACTGCATGCCCACATTTGGAAATTTGAATGAATTATGGAACTTTTATATACCCCAGGGGTGAAAATAAACTGGACAAAAGCCGAGCGTGAGGGTGGTTTTGAAAAAATCGGTTTATTTTTTTTAAGCATGGAAAGCTACCTACAAATTTGCATGTAGTTTAGTGAAATGATGCTGATTAGGAAAATAATTAATTAAATTATATTTGGATATGTGCCCATTAGAGGTGCGCAAGCTTAAAAAGGTAGAATTACCGAAATTCCCGTTCTTACACGTTGTAGCATGGATCGGGTATTGAACACGATACACGTGTGTATTAGCACCCTACTGTAGTCCCGGCGGGGTTATCAACTGCACCAATACACCGGTAAGCAACCAGGGGAATATCATATGAAAAAAGAACTATCATGCATGTTTGTTTTGTTAAAGTGTGTCACAAAATTTCCCTAACTGCCGATGTCGGCTATAATCTCGGTATAAACATGCAAAGAAATTAACATATATATAATGTTAATGCCGATATGTTATTGGACATTTTGTATGTCAAATGTTCATTATTTGCATTAAAATTAAGACGATTGTATTGAACACGATACACGTGTGTATTAGCACCCTACTGTAGTCCCGGCGGGGTTATCAACTGTACCAATACACCGGTAAGCAACCAGGGGAATATCATATGAAAAAAGAACTATCATGCATGTTTGATGTGTTAAAGTGTGTCACTAAATTTCCCTAACTGCCGATGTCGGCTATAATTTCGGTATAAACATGCACAGAAATTAACATATATATAATGTTATTGCCGGTATGTTATTGGACATTTTGTATGTCAAATGTTCATTATTTGTATTAAAATTAAGACGATGCTTATTTGCCAGAAAGCGTTTATTTCAAATTCAAAACAAGCAATAATCATACATAATACCAAAATATAAAACTAACAAAATGGCAACACTCTCGCTTAACGCAACGTTCAGAAGCACGCGCACTTAACAAAATTATTGCAACTAATGCAAGCTGTAATTAATATGTGACTACTTGCTATACAACCAGTATCATGCGAAAATTGATCTTATTTAATTGTGGTTCCCTCTTTGAATTTATGTTGCCTGTCGACTTTTAGAATAATGTGTCAGTAAGAAATGTATTGCTTGCTCTACAACCAGCATCATGCGAAAATGGATCTTATTTAATTGTAAATCCCTCTTTGAACTTAAGTTGTCAGTCGACTTTTAGAATAATGTGTCAGTAATAAATGTTTTTCTTCAGTTTCACATGTTTTTTAAGAAAATTTAGTGAAAGATGCAAATGTGTCTTATTTATTTTTTTCTGTGTCTTCAATGTATCTTATTTATATGTGACTGCGTGCTTATTTTTTTTTCAAGAAATGAAAGATGCAAATGTGTCTTATTTTAATTTTATCCATGTCTTAAATGTGGCTTATTTATATAAGATAAAATGATATACTGCCAGTGTCATGCAAAAAAGGATCTAATTTCTTAATATCCACATTCACGCTTTGTTCTTTATTAGCACCGTCTTTAATTAGGCTATCTATTTAAAGTACAGATTACTGTGAACTTAATAATTGTGCAACGGTGATGTTGATCCATTATCGTTGTTAATTTAAAATGTAGACAACAAGTTAGCAATTAATGAAATCAGTTATTTTGGAAGTAAATCTAATTGTTTCTGTACAGTAGCCAGGTGGATGTGTATTGAGCGGATAAGATAGGGATCACCACAACAAGTTTCTAATACACAGTATAGACTTCCCCTATTATTATTAATTACCTGATTGGAATAAAAAAAGTGTTAAAGATCATTTCATGTGAAAAGCAGGATTTCTGACATAATTTCAATCGTTTTGCTTTTATACACAATTTCATGGAACAATGAATATATTGGCGCGATGGAACACAATTTATAAATCAAGCTGACAGTATAGTATCATTTTTTAATTATGTGTAATTTAATTCGCATCTCTCCCTTAACTCGTTCAATGACACGTGAACTTATATCAGTTATAAAACATCACGTGCATCATTAAATATTTTTTTTTAATTATGAAAACATATATGTTCTACATGGTTTTGTTTAGTTTTTTTTCTCAACCAGAGAGACATTATAAAACATTGTTATATATAAAGCGCTTTACTTTTCTACATTACATAAAGATATATCGATTTTTTTGTTAAGTGTACGTGCTTGACATATTTATAAAAAGGCAGTGTTTATTTTTGTAATAAAATCGAAAATTGACATTTAATTTGATGCAATCCACATTGTTTAGCGGCCAAGCGCAGTATTCCGCTCTCGGCGGCCGATGGTGTATTGCAATATATACAATGAAAAGCTGGGTTTCTGACATAATTTCAATCGTTTTGTTGACGCGGAAGTGCTTTTTGGTGGCCAAAAAATACTATTGTTCCCTTTATTTAAACCTAAATCAGTATTTTTTTACACTTGAAGGTTTGTACAGCGGGGATTTCGGTACCGGCGCGGGTTTATGTGCTTGTTAAGAATTACCGAAATCCCCGCTAAGAGGCAACATATTATCCTGATTTATGCTTTGATTAAACATTGATAACTAAATTGCAAAAGTGTATAGCATATTGTAAATAAGGTAGTACGATATCATTTGTTTCATCAGATTTGTTTGGAAAATACTTTCTGAAGACTTATTATTACTATGTCATGTTATATTTACATATACTTTTGTGTAACCAATGTTTTAAATGTACATTTTACCTTTTTTACATTCGTTTACACATTTTTCACATTAATAAACTATTTAATAATGGAAAAAATATTCTGATAAGAGTGTTTAAATGATTAACACTAATATGATTGTGTACAAATCAACATTAATGCAAAGCCAAAACCCAAACATAATGACATATAGACCCTTTAAGGCGTAATATGGGGGATTGGCGTAAACATGGGTGATTTCGGCTCTGGGCGTACGAATGTAGCAGTACCGAAATCCCCGCTAATTATTTTCCAAAAGAAGTAACCGAATGGGAGATAATACATGTCACTGGTTGCTAATGAAAAAAAACACTATAATAATTTTGTTGACACTTGAAGGTTTGTACAGCAGGATTTCGGTACCGGCGCGCGTTTAAGTTCTAGTGTAGAATTACCGAAATCCCCACTGAAAGGCAACTTAATGCTGTCAAGAGTGCTTAATAATTAAAATTAATATCAAATTTGTTGCACCTTAACATTCATGTGAAGTCAAAAACCATTCATACCGATGACCTATTGACCCTTTAAGGCGTAAATATGGGGATTTCGGTACTAGGCGGGCGAATGTAGAATTACCGAAATCCCCTTTTCATCATCGCACATTAGTGTAACATAAATTTTAACACAATATATGTAGGGAAACTCATATGAATCGCGTAATGTGAAAATGATTATTATGCTATAATTCGACCACGAAACTTGACGTGACTTAATACCGGACATTATGGAATGGAGCTACGCTTGCCGTATTTGACATAAGACCCATTTTCGCAAATTATCTTATCAATGCTTATATGAATTTGATTGCTATAATCTTATGCGTATTCGACACGGAATTATTGTCAAGGTTTTTCATTTTGTCAATATTTATCATAGCAGGGGACATTGCTGACATCAATATGGATACTGTTTTCATTTTCTGTCGAGAAATGATATGACTTATTATCAAGATTATTTTATAGTACGGTAGCGTTCTCTTCACAATTGAGATTTATTTGTACAGGTAAATTGCTCTTATACTCACCATTCGGACTCGACGATCGGCTCGAATAAAAATGTTAGTCGCTTAAAAGTACAAATTCATCATATTGAGCACGATTATTATTATTATTATTATTATTATTATTATTATTATTATTATTATTATTATTATTATTATTATTATTATTATTATTATATAGCTTTTAGAAACTTATACCTTAAAAAAAATCCCATTGGAAAAAAAATCCCATGGGAAAAAAAATCCCATGGGACAAAAAAATCCCATGGGAAAAAAATCCCATGGGATTTTTTTATTATTTTAAAACACGATATAACGCGTTGAAATCGCGAGAAATGCTCATCATTTGTTAAAAGGTAGTGTTTCTGAAGGTTACATGAATAAATCTCTAAAAATCAGAAAAAAATCCCATGGGATTTTTTTTTTCCCATAAAAAAATGGGATTTTTTTTCTATCAAAGTAAATTGAACGAAAATAAGCACAAATGCTTTAACAATGCTTAAAATCGATAACTAAGCACAAACGAACGTGTTTTATGTTTTTGAAAATCCCATGGGATTTTTTCTCCCATAAAAAAAGCTGGAGAAAAATCCCATGGGAGAAACCAAAATTCCCATGGGATAATGAAAAATCCCATGGGAAATTACAAAAATCCCATGGGAACCCCAACTTTGCAAATACAGTTCATAGTGAAGAAAACGCATTTAACAAGCAAAAATAACCAATTATTAATCACAAGTTAGACTTTTATCTTATACTTTATCACAAATAAGCAAACCTTCAAGAAAAAGGGTACTTAAGTTTGCGAAATTTCGGTTTCGCAAAGTTTTTCCGGTGGCCGTTTTAACATATTTCTCTCTGACAATACTAATGGCACAACATTGACATTGCTTATTTGATGATTTGAATTGATAACACTCTTAAATAATAATAATGGACATGCTATGCCTTAACAATGTTCTTTGGTCCAATTATGACATTTAAAAATTATTCAGTACCCATGCTTCAATAGCTAGTACAATCATATTACCCTACCCATTGAATACCTGAACATTGTAATATATTTATAAGATATAATCGCTCCGCGAATTTCTTTGTGTGAGTGTAGTGTCAGGCAATTTGAAAAAGATCTACAATCACTTGAATTTCTTTCATATCATACCTGCCAAATCACTCGAAGCCTTTGACTAGTAATGGCTGCAATTTGAGAACCATAGCTGAAACTTTCAATTTAAAATCCACTGGTGATCAGCAATTTAACGAACTTAGTCGAACATTTGGCCAGTATTGAGGAGGGCATATATTAGTCACACCTTACCTCTAATCCTGAGTTCTTGTGTGTGTATGTGTGTGAGTATTCTGCATGAAATTAGTATTATCTCTGTAATTTGTGCATTCCTAGAAGGATTTCAATGTCATTTCATATTTTATATTTGCCTGACTACAAAACAGACACCGTGTACTTAAACAAAAAAGCCCGTCAGCAGTGTTCACTTTTCTCGATGGGTGACACTTCCCGGGGGTTGGACACGCTACTTACCGCGTTGTTTGGCCGTAATTCACCTTGTTTCGCGATGAAAAGGAGTCGGCAACATGGGAATCGGAAATATGCATTCCGCAAACTAGGATACATTGTAAATAACAGAAATAATAAATATTCGGCCGATGGGGAAATGGCAAAAAATGACTTTGCAAACTGGAAATCTGAAATTCAAAATTCAGCAATCCGGTACAAAGATAGTGACGATCACAGCTTCATTGCTTTATTTGTCCGTTTCACCGATTTTAGATTTTTATCCGCGTAGAGGTTAAACCACTTTTGACAGCTAATTGGTGTTTATCAGTTGTGTATTGTCAATTGTATAGTCAAGTTGTGAAAAACTAAAGAGTCAGTGTTTATAACATGTATTCCCTATCAGAGCTGTATGTGTAAGAAAAATAAATGAAATTATGAAGATGATTTATGTACATGCTAACGCAGTGTAACTGTTAACAGATATTCATTTTCATTTTTACCCGTTATCAGAAAGTCCCCATGAAGCACTTTTTGTACATACTTTGTATGACACAATAAAGCATTTTTTGTACATGATCGTATTGCATTTAATCTAAATTAAAATGTGCTCGTCCAATGAAAGTTGTGTCTCATTATGCATTGTACTCTTTACACTTCTGATAAATGGTGAAGGCCTCAGATGTTGGTCCTTGAGAAAAAAAACTGTTAAAAACATGCCCCCGGGGTACATTTTGGCCATGCCCCATTACCCAGGTGAGTGATAAAGGGCATTTTTTCAATCTTGTCTAAACAAATTCATAAATATAACAATGTTTCTTTATACATTTCTGCTTGAAAAGAGAGAATATGTATTGCTTAAATAAGGTTTATAGTAAATTAAAAACAGCGTTATTACAGGTATACCCCTATAAGCTACTGTAATCCTTTAGTTCAGAAACATTTCAAACAGCTTTATGGGGAACAAAATAATGTTCTATGGTCCAACCAGTTTGTATAATGTTTTAAAACTATTCAATATTCCCCACAGGATTTTGAATAGCTCAGCAAATGAGATATTTGACACCTAAAGAAGATTCCTTTGTGTGAAATAGACATGCTCAAATATCCACAAACATGTTTTATGCTCACCCAAAATTTTTTTTGGGGGGAGCATATTGTCGCCGCTTCATCTGTCTGTCCGTGTGTCCGTCCGTGCACAATTTTTGTCCGGGCTATTTCACAGCAACTAATGACCGGAATTCAATGAAACTTTATGGGAAGCTTCACAACCAAGAGGAGATGTGCATATTATCAGCGGGTTTTAGTCGGATGATTTTTCACAGAGTTATGGCCCTTTGAAATTTTCCATTAACTGTACATTTAGTGCAATTCTTGTCCGGGCTATTTCTCAGCAACTAATGACCAGAATTCAATGAAACTTTATGGAAAGCTTCAATACCAAGAGGAGATGTGCACATCATCAGCGGGTTCTGGTCGAATGATTTTTAACAGAGTTATGGCCCTTTGAAAATTTCCAATAACTGTATATATAGTGCAATTCTTGTCTGGGCTATTTCTCAGCAACAAATGTCCGGAATTCAATGAAACTTCATGTGAAGCTTCACTACCAAGAGGAGATGTGCATTTTATCAGCGGGTTCTAGTCCGATGATTTTTCACAGAGTTATGTCCCTTTGAAATTTTCCATTAACTTAACAATTCTTGTCCGGATTATTTCTCAGCAACTAATGACCGGAATTCAATGAACCTAAATTTATGGGAAGCTTCACTACCAACACTACCAAGAAGAGATGTGCTTATTATAAGCGGGTTCTGGTCAGATGATTTTTCACAGAGTTAGGGCCCTTTGAAATTTTCTATTAAACAATTATTGTCCCCCAACTACTGTGCCATCAAGACGTATCCTTTTATCTGAATATATAGTTCAATATTGTGACAAAAAAAACTTTGGGGAGCATTGATCACCGGTCTCCGACGATTTCTTGTTTTATTATGTTTCCTTTAAGCTGAATAATGTTCAATATGATATTTAAGCAAATTAGCCAATGGTTTATTTAACCCATTCCAATAAGAATTGGAAACTTATCAACATTTTATTTGTATAACTTTATGTGCAATTTGCATGTCAGATTTGTGTGAATTAGTAGCTTTGATATTGCAATTGTTTAATTACTTTAATTTAAATCATACTTACAAAACATTTAAAATCAATGCTATTAAGTTTCTATATGTGAAGAAGACGACGCAGAAGAAGAAGACAAGGATGCATTATACGACGCCCTTTAAAGTGTTTTAAAGGACATCCCCCAACACGACGTGCTGATGTTGCTCGGAGACTTCAATGCTAAGGTTTGCTGTGACAACAAAGACAAAAAGAGGACCATGGGAAGACATGGAGTGGATGTGATCACCAACAACGGGGAGAGACTAGTCAATTCTGCCAACAGAACGACTTGGTCATAGGAGGGACCCTGTTCGCGCACAAGGAGATCCACAAACTTACATGGAGAGCACCAGACGGCAGGACGTAGAACCAGATCGACCACATCATCATCACCTACACAAGGTCGATATATCGTATTTAATATATCATGCGTCGCCGCGACTGTCAAGAAAAATATTGTGCGTCGCCGCGACTTTTAAGAAAATTATCGTGGGTCGCCGCGACTGGCAAGACAAATATCAAGTATCGCTTCGTGTGTCTAGTTTCGCCCTTGATGAAAGAAGTGCAAGATTATATATGGCACTATCAGGATTCCGTATGTTTTAGTATTATTCCTCGTTGTCCTGTGTATTGAACCCTCAGGGCAGGCAAGTCTACATGGCGTATAGTGGTTATGTTTTAGTATTTGCTTCTTTTTGTCCTGGGTTTTGAACCCACAGTGCAATTTTTGTTTGTATGTTCCCAGTAGAGTGGAATATGGCAGTTTTACTGTTCATCCAATTGTCTGTGAAGCGAACTATTTCTAAATGTGTTAAGTGTTTGATTTAAAATATCTAATTACCACTAAGTGTAGATGTACAATCACACAATTTTCAATCGAAGATATGTAAATGTTCCTGAATTATTTGCACATGCACTAAACCATGGCAGATTTGTAAAGCCTCTGACAAAGCATTAGATGGTTTACGTGGGTAATGTCTTTGACATATCTTTCTTTTCTTTTTTATTAAAGACATCTTCAGAAACAACGATAATTATTTGTAAAAATGGTTGAGTGTATGAGTGCACATGTGTGTGTCTGTTATTAAATGTATGTGTGTTTTCGGGTTTGTACAGACAGTAACTACATCATTCAGCATGCAATTTTAAAATTAATAATTACAAAAGACCATCATTAGGAGGCGGTGTTTAACATGTAACACCTGTCTACCTTTCTAAAGGTCAAGGTCACACTTACAGGTCCAAGGTAAAATTTGTCCAAACTGTTACTTTGTCATTAATGGAGCAATAGCTGACAAAAAATGTTCACCAGTTTGTGTTAAGACCCATGTTCCCGGCTCAAAGTCAGACTAAGAGGTCAATGTTCAATCCAAACTGATACTTCAATAGTAATTATGCACTTCTTAAATAACTTGCCAACTATGTTTAACAGTTACATGTAGAAACCTCTTTCATGTTCCCTTAAAGGTTAAGGTTAAGGTAACACTTCGATGTCAGTTGTCATATTTGAGCATTATACAGCTTAGCGAAACTTAAAAATGGTCATGCATAAGGCATGTCTCCCTAATAATAATTACAGCGTATTATTTTCAGGTTTGCAGAAATGATATATTTTGATGTCAGATAGATCATGTGTTATTGCTAATTTAAACAAAGTCATTTCAACATGCAATTTCAGCTAAGTAACCAGTTTATGTGATTTGCATAATAATAGCGTGTTCATGTCAACTTGTCAGTGTTATAGTTTATTGTACGTGTATTTCATATTCCTTTTTATTCACTTTTTTGAGAAATGGCTGAAATAAGGAAACATCAGACTTAATCCAAAGCATAAAGTTGCCCAACAAAAATGGACTGAATACAATTTTACATTTATGCTAACTTGGCAGTAATAAAAAGCTTGATGGGACAGTCAAGGTCAAAAAGATGGCCTGGGACAGCTCTGGTTTGTTTACACCCCTTTTCAGTGTTTACATCCTGTATGCCAAGTAATAATTATTCTACCTTATTATTGCACATAGCTTTTTAAAGGAGTTTATGGAAAGGGGTTTTATCCTCTGTATCACACTTGTTTTATTCTTAATATTTTGTTATGTATTTCATTTTCATTTCATGTGATTCAATTGATAGATGGAATTAACACATTCCAAAGCAGGGTATTTATCATACAAAGAAACATGATATTCCAGTGGTAACTAAATTTACATATATAATGATATAAAAATTTAACATTTCGTAACCATATCAGCTATAATTTCTTTTCAGCCGAATATAACTTTACTGCCATGTCATGTGGTGAATTAAAAAATAACATTTTTGGTGTTAATATGATACCATTAACAACTCTGTAATATAATTTGGATATCACATACCACATCAATTATGTTAATTCGTTTAGGACAGGTGGGTTTATTTCAGTTGGATAGCATATATTCAGGTGTTCAGTAGCTATGTAGGCGCCTTGCATTTCATTAAAAGCGGGATAGCATCTTAAAATTTCACATTTAAATGAAATATCACTTTTCACATAGTTCATAGTCACAATGAAACATGTTTGTCTATATTTGTGTATTGGGTATTGCAGGGTATGTTTGTATCACCTGTAGTGATAGCTCTATTCTGTTTACCCTCTGTATACAAAAAACAATCTTAATGAGAAAGACAGAAACAAACATGTACCGGTATTATTTCTGTAATGCCTTTCTATAATGGACAAAGAAATCTTGATATAATACTCTTAATTTTCTTTTTTGTTTGTATTTAGTGTACTTATTGCAAATGCTAAACCAGGAAATATGAATAAAAGTATGTTTTCATATAACCTTGAAACCAGTGTTGAAAAAGCGAATGTTTTTTTTTTTAATTTAGGACAATTTTTAAGTCGCTGTAGCCCTTATTTCACTAAAATGGACATGTTTTATGTTCAATAATCAGATTTTTCTTGTGATCAGATTACATCAAAGAGTCGAAAAATTGTCAATAGGTCAAACTTAGGATATCTGAGCTGAGATTCAATTTGTTAACTTATAATATGATTTGAAAAAATCTCAACAAGATGCTATGCAAACTATGTGTAATTTACTGATATTCTAGTCATAGAGCACAGTGTATCAGAATTTATCATACCACCACATTGATATCTGCCTGATATAACGTTGCCTGATATATTTTTAGCTCACCTGAGCACAACGTGCTCATGGTGAGCTATTGTGATCACCTTTTGTCCGTCGTGCGTCCGTCGTCATCATTTGCCTTGTGAACACTATAGAGGCCACATTTATTGTCCGATCTTCATGAAACTTGATGAGAACATTTGTCCCAATGATACCTCGATCGAGTTTGAAACTGGTTTATGCTCGGTCAAAAACTAGGTCACTAGGTCAAAAAAAGAAAAACCTTGTGAACGCTGTAGAAGTCACATTTGATGCCCAATCTTCATGTAACTTTGTCAAAATGTTTGTCATAATGATATGTTGGTTGAGTTCAAAAATGGTTCTGGTCTATTGAAAAACATGGCCGCCAGGGGACGGGGCAGTATTCTTTATATGGCTATATAGAAACCTTGTGAACACTCACAATTTTCGCCCAATCATCATGAAACTTGGTCAAAACATCTCGGACAAGTTCTAAAATGGTCCAGATCGGTGAAAAAACATGGCCGCCAGGGGGCGGGGCAGTTGTCTCTATATGTATATGGTGAAAACATGTGAACGCTCTAGAGTCACATTTTTGGTCCAATCTACATGAAATTTGGTCAGAACATTTATTTCCTGGATACGACGGTTGAGTTTGAAAATGGTTAGGATCATTTAAAAAAACATTGCCGCTAGGGGGCAGGGCAGTTTTGCTTATATGGCTATATATAGCTAAACCTTGTTAACACTCTAGGAGTCACATTAATTGTCCAATCTTCATGAAACTTGGTCTGAATATTTCTTTTTATGATAGCTAGGCTGAGTTTGAAAATGGTTTCGGTCTGTTGAAAAATATGGCCGCCAGGGGGCGGGGCAGCTTTGCTTATATGGCTATAGTGAAACCTTGTTAACACTCTAGAAGTAACATTTATAGCCCAATCTTCATGGAACTTGGTCCGAAGATTTGTTGTATTGATAGCTTGGCTGCGTTCAAAAATGGTTACGGTTTGTTGAAAAACATGGCCGCCAGGGTATCAGCAGTTTTCATAATATGACTATATATTAAAACCATGTTAACACTCTAGTTGTAATGCGGATGTTGGTGCACAATGATGACGATGATGATGATGATGATGATGATGATGATGATGATGATACTGGTAATGGATTCAGAAACATTAATGTCAAGCACAAATATCTAATTATAATTATTGCATTACTCAAAATAATTATTGCCATTACTTATGTTTGTTATCTATATCTTTGCAGAAACTTAACATAGTGGTAAAACCAATAAAACAAGAAGTGTTACATATGAATCTTATTTGACTTTTCATTCACTTATCCTAGGCTACTCTCTATAAAACTCATTTATACCTGTGCATGCATTGTTGCCAGATGGTAATTGTGTTACACTCCTAAAAATTGACCCACATTAATTGGTCACTTTCATCAAAGACCTTTGTGTTGATGTCAGATGGAAACCATTCATAAGATACATAAGACATTACAACTTGAAATGCTTTACCCTTACAATTTTCAGTTAGTCAGTTCCGTGTGTGTGATTATGAAAGATTTCTGATTTTAGCAGGTTTTATTGTTGTTTCAATTGGAAATATCAATACAAGGTGAGTCCTAAAATTGTCCAGTTGTTTAAAACACTTTGTCAAAAATGTGAACAATTTGGTAGTAAAAAAAACAACTTATCACATCTTTTAAGAAGCACAAACAACTGTTTGAAGAAAAGTTGATTTGCATTTGTTTTTGCAAAAATAATATATTTATGCTTCATATTTTTTTGCATTTAAATTACAATAGTTTGATAGTTGTTTTGATATGATACGTTTTCAAATGTCTTGTGTGTGTTTACTTCTATATTTGCACACTTTTATAACTTTTAGCAAGATCAAGTGCTGTGTTGTACTGTAAAAGAAGATCAGTATTGAATTTCTAGTAGCTGTACATATTCTCATAATTATTTACTTTTTTATAACTGACTTTGATATATGAAAACAATTCAACATATTTTATTTAAATATGCAAAAACTATTTTATAAAAACACAATAGATTTGTGTTCAGTATCTAAAAGTGTTCTTGCTAAACAGATTGTAAACAGTCATCCCTAAAAGATGTTGAGATGCTTATCTCATGATCTCAAATTTGGACAACAATTTGTTGAAAAATGTACTTCCATTTTCTTTTGCTGATGCTCATTATTAAATAACTGTCCTCATATTACTTTAATCCAAAATAATTTAAGCTTTGTCACAACGGGTAACAAATGTCTATTTTAAAACATTTAAACACACACACACACAAAACTACTGAAAATGCATATATGTATATATCTGCCGAAACAGAAAACCTCTTCTTTTCATAAAACAACGTTTACAACCCTTGTTTCCTGGATACGACGGTTGAGTTCAAAAATGGTTTTGATCCATCTAGTAACATGACCGCCAGTGGGGGGGGGGGTCATTTTCCTTATATTTATATACTGAAAAAGCCTGTGAACACTCTAAAAGTCACATGTTTTGGCCAATCATCATGAAACTTGGTGAAAACATTGGTTTTATTGATAGGTCGGATGAGTTTGAAAATGGTTGTGATCAGTGGAAAAACATTGCCGCAAGGGGATGGGGCAGTTTTCTCTATATGTTTGTAAGAAGCATTTTCCTTATATATATATATATATATATATATATATATATATATATATATATATATATATATATATATATATATATATATATATGTGTATATATATATATTATATATATTATATATTTTAAATCTGGGTATTATATACATGGCTGCCTGGATGGATGGGGTAATTTTCTATATAGGCCTATTGTGAATACTTTGAAACATCTTAAAGTCAGTCTTGTTATACTAATAATTTGAAATATTTGCTGAAGAGTTTTAATCTTTGTTTCTTTCCATCTAAGTCTCTCAGGTGAGCGACTCAGGGCCATTTGGGACCTCTTGTTTTATATCATGATCAACAGGAAGTTCTTATATCAGTCAAGTGTGGAGGATTGTCATATTACTAGGAATCAACTACAAAGTTATCATTTTTAGTAAAATCAAATCAGATTTAACAAAAACAACAATTTGATACCAAAATGTAATATATTTTAAACCCAAAATGCAACACAATCAGCAAAAAACATTGTTTACAAATATTAAGCGCGCGTGCTAATGATGTCATTATTAACACGTGAAACGACAAAAGTCATATTCATTCCAGCTAAGTAAAACTGCAGCTTTTTAGCGTTTTTTCATTATTTCTTTAAAATCGGTGACGTAGAGGAATGATAAACAGTAAAACAGGTCTTAAACTCTTAGCTTAATGTTTAACAGAAAAAAATATCTTACAGTCTTAGTTTTAGTCCAATCTCCATGAAACTTGGTCAGAACAATAATTTTGTTCTAATTATATTACAGCTGAGTTTCAAAAAGGTTCCGGTTGGTTGAAAAACATGGCCCCCAGCGTACGGGGTCTTTTTCCTTATATGGCTATAGTAAACCCTTGTTAACACTCTAGAAGTCATGTTTATATTCAAATCTTCATAAAATTTGGTCAGAACAATAATATTGTGCTTATGATATCATGGATGATTTCGAAAATGGTTCTGGTCTGTTGAAAAACATGGCCGCCAGGGGGCGGGGCATTTTTCACTTATGGTTAAAGTTGTTCTAATGAAAACTCGGCTGAGTTAAAAAAAATGGTTCGTCAAAAACTATGGCCGCCAGGGGGCAAGGCTTTTTTCCTTATATGGCTATAGTAAAACTTTGTTAGCACTCTTAAAGTCAAATGTTTAGTGCAATCATCAAAAAAAATAAATTTTAAGCGGCGTTCCCATGAAGCTGCACATTGTGAGCATTATACAGCTTGGCGAAACTTAAAAATGGTCATGCATAAGGCATGTCTCCCTAATAATAATTACAGCGTATTATTTTCAGGTTTGCATAAATGATATATTTTGATGTCAGATAGATCATGTGTTATTGCTAATTTAAACAAAGTCATTTCAACATGCAATTTCAGCTAAGTGACCAGTTTATGTGATTTGCATAATAATAGCGTTTTCAATGTCCTTTGACATATTGCTTTCATATTTTGCAAACTTCTTCACCAACATGACCCCAATCTATAAACAAGAGCAGACAACTGTATCAAGCATTTTGTAAGAATTATGGCCCTTTTTTGTCTTAGTAACTGATTTTTTTTTATTTTGTGTTTAGATCCACTTGACTTCTAAAGTATCAAATCTATTGCTTTCAAACTTCAAATATTTTCTTACTATCATGAGGGTACTGTACCTGCCAAGTTCCATTTGACCTTGACCTTTGAATGACCTTGACTTTGAAAGTCAAGAGTAAATTTTAGTTAAATTGCCATAACATCTTTATTTATGATCAGATTTTATTAAAACGTTTACAAAACAACACTTACCTGAATACTGCAATGGATTCCACCCAAACAATACCCCACGCCCCAACCCAGAATCCCTGCCCCCCCCCCCCCCCCTCCCGCCCCTCCCCAAATTTTTTGTTTTCCTTTGTTTTATGTTTTAAAAGATTATCTAATAAATAACCAAACACCACATTATACCCCCCTCACAACCCCCCTCCCCCCCTAAAAATATATATATTTTTTTTTTTTTTTTGAAAGATCGTCTTATAAGTTAGCCCACCCAACATTAAACCTCCCTCTCATCCCCCCCCCTAGACTCTTATCTTTCTCTTGATTACATGATTATAAGTGCCTGTGAGATTTGTCAGACCAACTCTCTGTATGCAAAAATGATTATGATGAAGGTGGTAGTGGCGGTTACTTGCCTTTTTCAAGAATACATTGCTAATTACATCCCGTGAGATTTGCCAGACCAACTATATGTATGCAATAATGATGATGATAAAGTTGGTGTAAGTGGTGACTTGTCTTTCTCTTGATAACATGATTATAAGTGCCTGTGAGATTTGTCAGAACAACTCTATGTGTCTAATAATTATGTTGATGAAGGTGGCAGTGGTAATGACTTGATATGTCTGTGAGATATGAATGCCAAAGTCTTCGTTTTACATAACATGAATTTTTATGTAAAAGTGGTGGTTCTTCATAAATTCTACATGTTCTTTGCAAATGATGACCTCTACAAAGTTGTTCCAGGAAAACCATATTGCCTGACAATCTTTTGTTTTATTGTTAACTTAAACTGTACTTAATTCTAGCATGCCACTATACTTCTTTAAAGTAATTTGAGCAAATTTCTCACTGTTTAGTGATGTATACATTGTTTAAGGTACATTATAATTTCACATTTTGTAGGTGGACTTCAATATGTATGATATACTTATGCTGCCACAATATAAAGGCAGCAATAACTGGGTTTTTCTGGTTGCAAGTGTTAAGTCCAGGACTGTAACCATTTACCACTCGTTGGGTGGTAACAACAAGGTCTTGTTCAATTTGTTCTGGTAAGGTTCAAAGCTGTAATTCATTTTTTGTCTTACCTGCTTGATATAGCAGTCACAGTAGCAGTTGGTGTATGTTTATTTTAATGTGTGTCTCTGAGCTTATCCAAACTGTGATTCGATAATTGAATATGCCATTTTTAATATAGCTTACCACATATGTTCTTCGTGTAGAGAAGCTGCAGCGCATGCGTTAACAAGAGATCAAAGGTCACATTTAGGGATGAATTAGCTTTTTTGGCCAGTTCCAGTTATCATTCATCAGGCAATATACCAAACAAGATATTCAAAAAAATAATGTAAATCTTATTTGTTTTTTATATTTGGATCTTTATCTTAAATATTAACTTGTTATGACCATAAACACTTTAAAAATGTTAGGCTATATATTAATTTAAGCTTGCTTTCTTAGTTCATTCTTATTTATTATTGTGTCCTATCATTCACACTTATGTGTGTCAAATAATGTGTTAATAGATTCACATATTTATATGTTTGAAAACTGATTACCAAAACAATTTGGTATAGATAAAGTACCGCTTAAGTATATAGGCACATGATTTTCGCTGATTTTTACCAACAAATTATTTGTTGCAGCCAGTTCATGTGTCAATAAGCGCAAATTGTGAAAGATGGCTTGGAAAAATGGGAGTTCACAGCGCCACCTTGCAACAAACAGCGCGATGGAAACAGCTGTGGAGTGTTTGCATTGATGGTAATAAATTAGCTTTATATGATTAGTAAATATATTTTTATACCCCCATTGCCATTGGTAATGGGGGTTATATAGGAGTCACTTTGTCTGTCTGTCTGTCGGTCTGTCCCGAAATCCATCCGATCTTCACCAAACTTGGTCACAAGTTGTATCTTGATGATGTATAGGCCAAGTTTGAATATGGGTCATGCCGTGTCAAAAACTAGGCAACGGGGTCACTAAGTGTGTTTTAAACTGAAACTGACTATAACTATGTCATTTATCGTTAGATTTTAAAAGAACTTGGTACATTTGTTCACCATCATGGGACGGTGTGTCGCGTGAAAAAAGTACGTCGATATCTCCAAGGTCAAGGTCACACTTAGAGTTCAAGGGTCAAATGCTTGTCCGGGCCATAACTTTATCATTTATTGTTAGATTTTAAAATCATTTGGCAAACTTGTTCATCATCATGGGACGGTGTGTCGAGCGAAAGAATTACTTATATATCGAAGGTCAAGGTCACACTTTGAGTTCAAAGATTAAAAATGACCATAAATGAGCTTGTCTGGGCAAAAACTATGTCATTCATTGTGAGATTTTAAAATCATTTGGCACATTTGTTCACCATCATTGGACGGTGTGTCACGCGAAAGAATAACGTCGATAACTCCAATGTCAAACTTTGAGTTCAAATGTCAAAAAAGGCCATAAATGAGCTTGTCTGGGCCATAACTATGTCATTCATTGTGAGATTTTAAAATCATTTGGCATATTTGTTCACCATCATTGGACGGTGTGACGCGCGAAAGAATTACGTTGATAACTCCAAGGTCAAAGTCACACTTTGAGTCCAAAGGTAAACAATGGCCATAAATGAGCTTGTCCGGGCCATAACTATGTTGTTCATTGTGAGATTTTCAAATCATTTGGCACATTTGTTCACCATTATTGGACGGTGTGTTGCGCAATAGAATTACGTCGATATCTGCAACGTCAAGTTCACACTGTGAGTTCAAAGGTCAAAAATGGCCATAAATGATCTTGTCCGGGCCATTACTATGTCATTTTTTGAGAGATTTTAAAAATACCTGGTACATTTGTTCACAGTCATTGGACGATGTGTCATGCGAAAGAATTATGTCGATAACTCCAAGATCTAGGTCACACTTGGAGTTCCAAAGTAAAAAATGGCCATAAATTTGGACGGCATGTCATGCGAAAGAATTTCAAAGGTCGAAATGGCCATAAATGATAATGGCATTATAAGTCTAAAAAATTGCCATAAATTTAATTCTCTTGTTTTGTAAAGACAGCATGCAAAATAGTCTGTGTAAATGCGGCACGTGGGGCATACATCACGTCTTTGACAAAGCTCTAGTTTGCTTAGTAAAGATCTGCATTAACTTTTATTCAACAAAATAATGGGAGAATGTAGAATATAATCATCGTACCTCTCTGTTGGTGCATTGGTTTTTAGAGCCTTGCATTTTCTTTTAATTTATAAAGGTCATGATATTTCAAACTGTGTTATAGAGTCCCACTTTTGTCAAATAACCCTGAAAATTAGGTTAAACAAGAAGATTACTCATATTTAATTTATTAATGTGTCATATAATGAAATAAAGCATTCTCTTTGCTCCATTTTATTATTTTGTATGAAAAGTTGTTTTTCAGTGTCTTAATGTGATTGTATATTTATGATGCATAAAACATGAATACTTTTCACTGTCAAACTATTGTTCTTGCAATTTTATTTTCAGAAATAGTATTTTTTGTGAACACTTAATCTAGCGAATATATGCTTTTCTTATTGCAAACAAATGTTGTTGTTTTTTATGTTATGTATGAATGACTTTTTCTTTATTTCCAGACTGCCGAATGTTTGGTCAGGAAAAAGCATCACACAATGTTGCTACAGGCCCATGTTTCAGTTTATCGAGACTAGGCGTGAAACGCAGACTTCTGATTCATGGAGTGCGGCAAACATATCTGTGCGACTCGATCATTCCACTGTAAAGACCTGCACGGCCAATCTCTTGCACGACGGTTACATTACATTCACCTCTGTGTTGGGCTCAGAACGGACTATTGTTATGAAAGCGTTTAATTTATGTCATGATCATTCCAAGCGTTCATCATTGAGGTTACAGTATACTAAACAATCTCTTGCATGACGGTTACATTACATTCACTGCTAAAAAGAAAACCATCTCATAACATGATATCGTATATCAGTCTTAATTTATTATTATAAAATTGATGTGTTTTTTTGATGTTTAGAAACCACCATACATAAAGCAATGCCTAACGTCACTAAATAAAAAATATGTACAATTGTTTATATTTGTGAAGTGCGTGGAATGATTCCATCTGTGTAAATGGGCAATAAAATAGTTCCAAAGAGTTGCATCAAAACTCACAAGTTTTTGCACGATTTATCGTTAATTTCAAAGTCATATTTCTTAATTTAATGCATGCGATCTTAAATATCCACTCAAATATACATTGAATGCGTTTGTTCGGTTTTATCTATTTGGTAGACAAAATGGCGCGCTGAGCCTTATGCAGAGTTGTATGCGAGAGCAAGGAACTACAACTCTGCGTGGAGATTGCCGCACGGCATTAGAATGGATATCATGCGACGTTTGCAAACGATTGCTGCATAAGGTCTGCGTCTCACAACCTACATCCCGAGATAGCTTTGTGTGTGATGTTTGTATTGCACAATATAGTTGATGTATTAAAACCAGGCTTTAAAAATAAAACAAGGTCAACAACAATTTAAAATTAAAACTAGAAATGGCGCGGCAGAGGCCGACGAGTATCCCCACGCCGCATGTTTGACCCAGGGGCGCCCTAAGGTTGGTAATGGGGCCATGCATAGTCGAGGCTTTGTTGATTCTGATGGCGGTGAAAATGTTAAAAGTCCACAATACAAAAGTAAAATTCACTTGGATTTAGGTCCTCATCCTGCTCTCCTAACAAATCTAATACTGATTCAACTTCACTGACGTCCATTATGTACATATCATCCTCATTGGAATGAGATTGCTGAACAGGCTCTGTTATAGCCAATCTTCTTGTTTCTGCTTTGGAAAAGTTATGTTTTGAGTATAGTAGCGTCTCAGAAAGTTTCTATCGCAATCTTGTACACAACAATGAAAATGTTAAATTTCGTGTCTGTCTTTGATGTGCCTGTTCAAGAGTTCTTTTTGCTTTAAATTGTTTGTCACATTTTTCACACTTGAATATTTTGAAAGATTTTCAGTAATGAGTCTAAAAGTGTGATTGAACAAATTGAAAGTTTCAGCCCTTTTATAGATTCTTGAGGCTCTATTCCATGAGTTTCTCATGCTTTTTATGCTTGACTGCATTCTATCTCTTCTCTCAAATACAGGTATCCCTTTGCACCAACATTTTATAATCCCTTGTATAAACATTAAATGGATGAGCTAAACCATTTCACAGATGAGTAAACACAAATAATTGACTACTAAATACATCTCTGCGCCACTACTGTAGATACTCTATATATGTTTTCATTACACAAGCTTCATTGTTGAATAATTCCTTTGTCTGATGAAAATGCTTGCTCTTCTTCTGATTGTGTAGATAACCACTAAATAGATTTCGAAATCTAAACGCGGACCTTAAGTTTAAGGTCAAGGTCACAGGGGTAAAAACTTTTTAATGCGCATGGAAAGGTCTTGTCCAGATACACATGCATACCAAATATGAAAGCAATATCTGAAGGGACACAGTAGGTATGAGCCTTTTTCGAATCGTGTTTGCAGATTTCGAAACCTAAACGCTGGCCTAAAGTTCAAGAGCAAGGTCACAGGGGTCAAAAATTGTATTCGCATGGTAAGGTGTTGTCCAGATACATATGCATACCAAATATTAAACCAATATCTGAAGGGACACAGTAGTTATGAGCCTTTTTCGAATCGCGGTCGCAGATTTAGAAACCTGAACGCTGACCTCAAGTTCAAGGTCAAGGTATATATATATATATAATCTGAAAATATTTTCTTAATTCAATGTTATATCTTTGTATTAAAACACTGCAACACTCATGACTGTAAATTAGGCATTACCATATTTGTTTTCAACGTAATGCATATACATCATCGATATATATAACATTTAAAACGAACGAAAATCGTTTTATAATTCAAATGTTTGCATGGTGTTAGAACTACTGTTTTGATATCTTTGTTGTGAACAACGTGTTTAGGTTCAACGTCCGAAAAAAAAATATCCGAAATTAACTGCAAGCTGTTAAAACGCGAAATTAAGTTGAATTGAAAAAACATTGCGTTAAATATTATTTTTCATCAATCTGACATTTTTCACGGCGACTGATCGGAGCAATCTCACGGGGGTACTGTGAAAATCGTCAGATTTCCGATTCATGTGACAGATCTCACGATCTGACAATATTCACGCTACACCGGTCTATTTCGTTTCCGTAGAGATAGCTTACGTCATCCGTTTGTAAGCTTAAATTTGATTGGCTGACGGGTTCAATGGCTTATCCTAAAAATAAATGCTTCTCGAGCAGCATATTGCTGCTCGAGCAGGAAAATTGCTGCTCGAGCAGCATTTAAATGCTGCTCGACCAATAAATTAATGCTCGAGCAGCAATATCTCGAGCAGCATTTAAATGTTGCTCGAACAGCATTTTTTTCTGCTCGAGCAGACTGAAGTTAAAGTTTCGACCCCTTTGGTGCGCCATATTAACGGACGACTTAAATCCCAGTGATCGGGGGTTGATTGTGAAGTCGGCTGAAGAGGTATATCGAAGCAGACTATAAACCGCACTTTAAACCTTTACTCGGACTTTAATGAAGATTGCTTTAATAATTGAATAGAGAATTAATAATTATTATAGTGTGTTCCTCAAAACTGGTTAAATATCGGTATTATTTTTCATGTGTGCAATGCAATGTATTTGTTACGCGTTTCTTCCTTAACCCATTTATGCCTAGCTAGCATCTAGAAAAAAAAGGCATTGGCAAACAGCGTAGACCCAGATGAGACGCCGCATTATGCGGCGTTGTTTGCTTAAAGGAATTTCTGTAAGAAATATTATGAATATAGAAAAAAAGATACTAGACATCCCTAATTTTGGTAATAAATTGATCCAATTTAGAAGGATGAGAGAGTCCACTATGCATAAATGGGTTAATGTTCATCATTTACGAGATAAAAAGTTAAAATTTGGATTTTTGAAAGCTGATATCTTTTGCTGCCCCAATAACATTTTACCTGTGTGTACATGTGATTATTTAGTATTTACCAAAGATTTAATTATGTATAATATATTGCTAAAATAATCAATATGTTCCCATGTTTATTATATGCACATATTTGTATGATATGTTCTGTATATAATTAATGACGTTTCATTCGATAATGTAAATAGTGAAATGTTTCCAAAGTAAATTTATGAGAATAAAATATCAACATATACTTGTGTGTTTATTTTTAATGACAAAATATTTTTTTTTATATATCGTGTATATTTAACTCACAAGTTAAAATTACTAGACTTGCGACACCTTAAGGGTTTCGCGGGATGGAATGAGTGGGGCGATCATATACAATTTTCAGCTTTCCGGTAGCAAGGACCCGGCAAATCTTCTGACCATATTTCATCAAGATTGGACAATAAATGTGGCCTCTAGAGTATTAACAAGGTTTTACTATACATAGCCATATAAGGAAAAATGCCCCGACCCCTGGCGGCCATGTTTTTAAACCAACCGGCATCAATTTCGAACTCGTCCAAGATATTAATGGGATGAATATTCTGACCAAGTTTCATGAAGATTGGACAATAAATGTGGCATCTAGAGTGTTAACAAGATTTTACTATAGACATATATAGCCATATAAGGAAAAATGCCCCGCCCCTTGGCAGCAATGTTTTTCAAGCAAAGGTTATCCTTTTTTAACTAATCCAAGATATCAGTGGGACAAATCTTCTGAGCAAGTTTCATGAAGATTGGAAAATAAATGTGGCCTCTAGAGTGTTAACAAGGTTTTACTATAGCCATATAAGGAAAAATGCCCCACCCCCTGGCGGCCATGTTTTTTAACCAACCGGAATCATTTTCAAACTCATCCAAGATATTTTTGGGATGAATCTTCTGACCAAGTTTTATTAAGATCAGACAATAAATGTGGCCTCTAGAGTGTTAACAAGATTTTGCTATAGCCATATATAACCATATAAGGAAAAATGCCCCACCCCTTGGCAGCCATGTTTTTCAAGCAAACGTGAAAATTTTCGAACTCATCCAAGATATCATTGAAACCAATCTTCTGACCAAGTTTCATGAAGATTGGACAATAAATGTGGCCTCTAAAGAGCTAAAAAGGCAAATGTTGACGCCACACAACGCACAACGGACGACAGACAAAACGCGATCACAAAAGCTCACCATGAGCACGTTGTGCTCAAGTGAGCTAAAAGGCGTGGGGACAATAAGCTATTTGTAGGTTTACAAGTGGCAAATCAACTCAGAGGGACTGCATTAATGGCAGGAATAAGGGTAAACCTGTTCAGAGCAAACTAACACTGCCAACAAAGCACAAGCTTTACGTGTCAGGACGCAGCACTATCAATACATTCTGCATCAGGAATTACACGACCGTAAGGATTTTAGGGACCCCAAACCTGAATTTGACAGTCTTCCACACCTTTAGCATCAAAAATATTTTTATTTGCTTGTGTACCTGATAATTTATTATTATTACCTGTTTTGGCATCAACAACCTTTATCAATTGGCCCTCGGATAAGCCGCAGACATTCCGCTACCTGAAAAGTAAATATACCCAATAGAAATAGATATATAAAAAAAAAATGCATTTATGTATTTTAAGTGTTTTTTATGAGTAAAAGGAAGCGATAAAGCTAGTTATATTCATAATTTTATGAAATATGAAGGCTGGCTCAATTGAATGCCTGCTGCAATGTCCATATTGTAAATATGTCCGCCATTCCATGTTGGTGGAATGGGGCTCTGTTTAAATGATCATGCTATACGCACAAGCTATTGATGCGTAAGTGGCTCACAGAGTCCCTGGCGATGAATTCAGACATCATGTAGCACATTAACGCTAAACTATCATTCAATATGCCTTTTGATTTTAAGTCCAAAAGCAATTTAGCCCTTATTAAGCCATAATAGGTTGGGCCGTTGGGGGATCTATTTGAAATACAACTATTCCAGATAACAAAATCTGAATTCATTCATTAAATGCACATATTTTCTTCACTTTTGCTACGATATGACCATAAATCAGCTTTCCCATTCATATTTGGCACTAGCAGATGATATTTCATTGTTTACCTATGAAAGGTAAGAAGAAATTGAAGCAGCATTTTATAATATAAATTTAAAAATGCACTCAAACATGCACTTAAAAACAATTGTTATTGTAATCATATTAATTATTCTTCATTTTTCTCACTTGTATGGTTTAGAGGCTATTTTTCCTGATTTTTTGGTTTATCATGCTTATTTTCCGAAGCCAATAGGCACTGGCTTTAACAAACTGTCTAAGCATGTACATGTACAGTCAATCTTGTATTAAGAGACCACTCAAGTGTGTAATCAAAAGCGGTCTCTTAAAAAATGGCCTTCAAATAAAAAAGGCCATTCTGGAAGAATGCTTACTTTTATAACAAAATGAAAATAAACACAAAACATAAACAATATTTTACTTATAATGTGTTTTATGTTTTCACTTATTACAAATTATCATTTATTATAAATGAATTGTGTGTACATACATGTATTTATTTGCAAAAACAACATAGAAAAGGAAATATTTTTCGCATTTTCTTTACCTGACACATTATTTTCCACGTCTTCAAGCACCTTGGCTTTACGCTTAAGAATGTTCTGAATTTTAGTTTTACCGACTCCAAACTCATAAGCGATTTTACGTGCACTTTTACTCTTTGACAATTCCAAAACCAAATTTTTTCGTTCAACGTTAACAGTTTTCGTTCTGACATTTTAATTTCTGTATGTACGCTTAAGGAAATCTTACTCGATTATGATACATAATGAGCTGAAAAGATTAAAACACGTCAACTGAAAACAAACAGACCTGATTGGAAAATTTATTAAGTAAATAACAATGTGATTGGCTAACAAATATCTACTAATTAGCATAATTACATATTGGTAATGTACGGATTTCGACAGATGTTGCAGATTAATAGTTTATTTTCCGCACTTCTCAGGAAATGTTTGTCGTGTACAATGCATTGTTTCTGCACCTTTTATCTTCACTCGAGAAAAATCGGTGTTGTCTCTTAACTTTCCACATAGTAAACTATTAAAGCTGTAGACTGTGCGTAATACGTTCCTCTATTATTCAACTCAATAAATTGATACGCAGTCTACAAAAAAAACGGTCAGAACCGGTCAACGAGAAAAAGCATAATCATAATGGTTGGTGTGAAAACAAAGCAGAGGTGTAACAGTACATCTTATCGGCTTAGATAAACAATTAACACGGATTTGTTCCTGAAAGATAAATAGATTAACCACTTTTTCATCCTAGTGGTCGCTTAATTCAAGATTCGGACATCAAAATACACAAAAATCAGCGGTCGCTGGTCGCGTAAGACAAAAGTCGCTTAATACAATATCATAATATAGCGAAAAAGCTCTGTGGGATTTCAAAATCGTCGCACAAGACAAAGGTCGCTTAATACAAGTGGTCGCATCCACAAGATTGACTGTACATAAATATTAAAATAGCTTTATGAGTGATTATGGGTGATAAAAATCTAACATGTAATATCATAAATCTATATTGTTTGTATTTTTCGTAAACATAATTACCCACCAGTGTGGTCAAACATATTTTTTTGTTTTTAATGACGTTGTTTCACACATTGCTGTAACCAGTGATGTTTTTCGCTTTATATTTTACAGCCTGTGCCTTATGGATTGGGAAAAAGCAAGAAAGTCCATGCAATTGGGAAAAAGTAAACATTATAATTATGATTATGATTATAAATTACAGTTTACCAATTATTTATAAATGCATGATTTCTATAATTTATATCATAAAGCGCTGGGAAATTAAATTGCTGTATAATAAACTCAATAAACCAATTATTTAGTTTATTGGAAAAGTTTTGCATATTTTGTGGGAAATTTATGTCCGATGGGGAAAAATTGCTACTTTTTGCCATTGGGAAATGGCCTGTAAGAGGCAGAAAAAATCACTGGTAATGTACAATCCTTATACGGAATTTAAGAGTTTTATTTACCAGTAAACTTTTTTATTTTTTTGATTCTTTAAAAAATATTTAACTGTTAAATGTAATGTGTCGGACTTGTTATTTTTAAAATCTAGAGTTTTAATGAGATTACATCACACAATATACGTATACAAATATTTAACTCACTACACATCCGACTTGTCGTCATTAAAATCCAGAGTTAAAATGAAAATACGCCACATGAGATAGGTATTTCATAACATCTTCGCTCTCTTGTATGGTATAAAATTACTGAGGGTGTACATCCTAGTTTAGTGGGATATTTTCAGATTTATATACTGGTATTTTACACGTCTTAAACTTTAACTGTTACATATCGCAGATTCAAAGATGTCTGTTTCGATTCAAAGGCCATTTTACCCAGCATATCCCAGACATGATGAGTGTCCAAATTTGTGCAAACAATTTAATTAAAACAATGAAATTTATCAGTTGTAATTACCAGCTATATAAAAAAATTGTAGTGCTAATTTGTGGTGGTATCACCCGGAATAACCTATGTGAGAATAAGGTGGACAAATCACTGCGCTAACCAGACGTCAGTCTGTCATTGATATTGCTCAGCTGTACATATTTTTATTATCTTGACAGGCCATGGACATTGCTCGGGTTTGTTAAGTTAAAGACTTATTATTATCAGGGGCAGGCAGACATTTTATAAATTAAATAGCGCATCATTACTTAGAATGCAGCTGCACAACTGCATAGGAAAACAATAAATCAGTATATTATGTCGACAACTAACTTGCGTAGCAACGTCCGAAATATAAAATATCCGACTTCTATTTCAATATCTTAAATTCAAGATATAATGACGACTTAACTGTTTTACTTTAAGGAAAAAAACAGTAAAACAATGTTTTTAATGAAAATGAGATAAAGCAAACTGAATACTTATCATTTTTACTGCTTAACAACTAATTATCCAAACATTACACATTCAATAGCACGTTCCAATAAAATTATTCCCCTTGAACGTTAATGCATATTGATAGAACGAATTCATCAAACGTTATCAGGCATTTGTAATTTGAATAACATTGGATATTAAAAACGCACGTATATTAAAGATATTATCGGACAAATAGAATGCCATGTTAATACCAGTGTGTACTTACATTTATCCGACACGTCTCGGAAAGCCTCGCTGTGTAAACCTTTCCTTAACTCGTCGCACACAATAACTTAGATTTATGTCATGAATATCTAAACAACCACACTCGATCTGCACAAAAGACATGCATGTGTACTTCGTATTGATATTCAAACACAATTATTACGTCGTTGTTTATAGATTTAACGCCTAACTGTATATATATTGAATTAATAACGCGTAACGTCGGTTTCTTTGTTTCGTAGCAAGATGGAAGCTAGCCTAAGCGCTTTCATGACGTGACGTCACAATGTTTATCTTTGCGCGTGTGGTTTCCCAAACAAAATATTTAAACACAAAATACTCGAAAAGTTGTTTTTTCCCAGATATGCCGACAACGCCAACAGGTAGATCGCATTCTGTTCATATACATGTCAAATTTCAGAAAACATGTTGGGCCAGTTTTCAATTGACTCAAATCGCGACTATATGCCCCAACTTAACGAAACTTAGCCCCCTTTATCATTCGTTCAATTGAACGTCATCAATGATGACGTCCAATACATCACTCATTCCATACTATCACTTTTCGCATCAAAAATGTTCTTTAAATATGTGGCATTACACAGAATGTAGAGCAATAGCGAAAAGGAAATGTATATCCCAACCTTTAAGTTTCCTTTATTCAAGATAAACAAGATAAGTATTGATGCAAATCATCAAAGGGCATAGGGAATTTACGTGTAAAAGGCACTCAATGAAGTTACATGGAAGGATTTTTTTCTACTGTAAACATTAATATATTGGCCGATTATTTTAAACAAAATAGAAAAAAAATACTGGTATAACCATTATCTATGATTTTGTGTTATAACCCCAAATAACCATTATCTATTATGCTGTGTTATAACCCCAAAATAACCATTATCTATGATTTTGTGTTGTAACCCCCAAATATTTCATAGTTCATTTTATTTACATTGGTTTCCTTTTTTAATGGCATCCGTGTGCAGTTTTCATTAATGGAACAGAACTGTGTAGGTTTAAGAAAATCTGCTTCATCTTGTAAGCGTAATTTCATATTTTTCTCAACTTCAAGGGGAGATGATTCTGAACTTATTCTTACGTTGCTCATTTACGATAGGGGTTGAGTACTCATTGATATGAAAACACTGTAAAAGTTTTAATGTGTTTACGAACCCCCCCCCCCCCCCATACTCTCACAACTATATTTCATGGGCATACTAAAAACAAAAAATGGTTACAATAAAACAGCATATTTATTTAAACTAAAATGTCTACATCAAAACAACAAGTTAACATAGAACGCAAATAAAATAATGTGATTCTACTGGGGCTCGAACCTTGGGCCTCTCACATATTAAGCAAGCGTGTAACCACTACACTACGGAACCGCTTGAAAAATCACCTTCTAACTAAGATATTAATAAGCCATTAATAGTCGGTTTAAATGTAAACCCGGAATTTTAAACGCTGGAAAGTGAGCGGGGTTAAAGGCCCATACCAAAGGGTCCATACCACTGGCAAGATACGGGTCATGCCTGCGGCCTTCTATATGTGATTTAAAAAAAAAAAAAACCTGTAGGAGGACTTGATAGTAATGAGACTGGGGTGATGTGATGGTGCTCCTCATTGATAAGCGGCTGCTTCCTTTATCAAGACTCATTATTACAATTAATAATACGTGTCGCGCTTCGCGCTCTATAGCGCCTTTATAAGTAACTAGGTGGTTGCTAGGATAGTGGAACAAAGAAGGTTTTAATGTGTTACCGAACCCCCCACCACCCTCTCTCACATATATTTCATGGGCATAATAAAAACAAAAAATGGTTACAATAAAACAGTATATTTATTTAAACTAAAATGTCTATATCAAAACAAAAAGTTAACATAGAACACAAATAAAATAATTTGATTCTACTGGGGCTTGAACCTTGGACCTCTCACATGTGAGCGAGCGTGTAACCACTATACTAAGGAACCGCTTAAGAAATCACATTCTAACTAAGATACATGTATTAATAAGTGACTGTAGTGTAACGGTTATCAATAAAGCAATAAACCGTGTAATCGCTGTCGTCTTGTAAAATTAAAGAAAATACGCGTTAACCAAAACTCGAACAGCAAAAGTCTGCGCTATTGTTAGAAAAACCACAAAATAAATATATTTTGATTATGTTTTGTTTTTATACAAAACCAGAAAGTTTCACCGGTTCGCATATTAGCCCAATTCCCGTAATATTTTATTATTGCCCAGTCCCTGTGATCAGTTATTAATTAAAAGAATTAGCTTTGCATTATTGGCAATAAATGTTGTAGTAAATGTAATATGCACAAATGCAGTACTTATTTACACTAATTTACACAAAGAAGCACCACTATGCAAGATATTCTTAAACAAAAATAGACATTGATCCGTAAAATAACTTCTCCTCCCATAAGCGAAAAATAACGTATTACATACTAGTCGCCGCACTTCAGTGCGACGCCAATGACGTATGACACATTTCATATTGATAACGTATTGGAGGTTAAACTTTTATCACTTGAACAATAAGAAAACAGTTCGATTCACTTATTTATTACATTTGACTAAAAATGGCGTGGCAGAGGCCGACGCGTATCCCCACGCCGCATAGATGTTGTTTTTAGTTATTAGTTGTCATAACGAAAAAACAAATCAAATGTTTTAAACCACACCATTCACCGTAGACACAACCAAATGTTTCATCAAAAACAATATAAAAAACATTTATATTATAATATTTTCGAATATTTCCGGTTTTAATTATTCAAAGTCGCTAAACGACTGCTCATTACTGATTGTGTACTGTTTACCACTTTGTTTCACCAGCTTTAATATGTCGTTAGACAAATTTATCAAGTATCTATCGTTTTTACGATACGATAACTTTTACGATAATTCTTATTTAAAAATGTATTGGTTTTTAGAATACGTGTATTGCGCATGCGTTAGGTTGAAGACGTGAAAAAAATTGCTCTGATTTTTTTGCGGATTTTGTGAGAATTTGACTGTTTTCCAGGAGTTGTTTTACATCAAATTGACATGGAAGTGACAGTGAATACGGTGGTGCATGTGAATTAGTTCAATATTGTATAAAACTCGTAAGAATTGGAAAAAATAGTATATATATTTGTTCGATAAATTTGGCGGTATTTTTACCTGCATTTTTTTCATATGTGAGAAGTCGTCACTGATGTACTGGGTTTGTGCAGCACAATGGATTATAACGGGGACTTATCAACGGATTTACCAACCTCAGGGCAATTCACATCTTCGGACGAGCGGTTGCAATCACCAAGCGGTTATCAGCTCGTGTTGGACTTGTTTGGTGAGGATTTAACTCAGGAATCGCAATCATTGGAATAACTTACACAAGGACATTGTCGTGTCGACCGCTCGGGCCACCAACAGTTAACCACGCTTGAATCACGTGACACGGACACGGATAGCATATTAGGTGACAACGTGACTCATGATGATATGGCTGACGTAAACAATATGGCTGATGCTGACATGAGGTCATTGTATGAGTATAACGAGCTGGTGGAAATGTACAGAGGAAATGCAAAAGATAAGTGTGTACAACTCTTTTTGCACAAATACGCATCTGACGAGTATGATTTAGATAGATTGAGATGTGAGTATTTTGAACAGTTAAAAGAAGTAGATCACGAGTTTCCGTTTGATCAGAATGTGAATCTTAAACGACGAATGTTCACGAGGTCTGGGGAACCTGTAGCTACGCGCCTGACATAGGATCTTTTCTATATCATTGAAGTGACTGAGAGGGGAGATTACTCTGTGCTTAAATATATGATTAGTACCGGCAAACCCCGAAAACCGTCTGTTTTAACGCAACAATATCAAAGCGTATCCAGTGGAAAACATATGCCAGTAAATGTCAGTGTGCTAACGAGACGAGGTGGCACTTCTTAAACACACAGTTAATTCTTTACAAGCGAGTATGCTGCTTTTAAAACAATCTATCCTTGCCAAGGAGAATCTTAGAACGCAACAAATAAGCCAACGTTAATATGTCGACAATTCTCGCAATAAAGGCTGATATCTTGGAGTGTTCGAGCAATGTAAACTCCGTGGCGTCATCAACTCTCCAGTCTCTATTTAACATCTCGATGCAAGCTATGTCTCGAGTAACCGAATGTAAAGACAGAATTCGGCATGTGGAAGTGTACCTAGAAAATATGAATATTATGAGTCCCCCATCTCCAAATCTCGTCCCTGACCCTCCAGAATTTGACGTCCACTTCAAAGGGCTAGATACGAGCGTTCCACTTATCGCATCACGTATGCCGGGAACTAAAGGTTCCCCCATTGTGAACGCAAATAGCAATACACTGCCACCATGATAAATGTGCACCCATCGAATGACATCGACGGAAACGACGGCAATTCTAGAGGCAATAGTACAACTCAACTTCCGGTTGATCATGGAACGGATGTGAAAGGACAATCTATCCCTGTCAGGGTCACAACCCGATCACGTGACACTAGTGACGGTGATTCATAGTGCGAGGACGCGTTTAAGTTAGTAGAAAACCGTCGCGTTGAACGAGATTGCTTGATAGGACTGAGATCGACTGTGAATACCAGACTCCTGACCACAGAGGTGGAGGACCAGAGCCCGAAGGTGAAGGCTATTTGCGTGTTTCCGATACGTGGGGATCCGGGACGGGCGCTAGTTAAATTGACACTGGTTGCAAACGATAACGCCAGCCTCGTTCTGACCGACAATTTCTGGCCCGAGTACGTCAGATGCCTACCATGGAGATCATGCGAGACACCGATGAATGGATCTCGGAATCAGCGGCTTGGACACGAGCGGCCTAAGAAATGGGCGGGGAACAAATACAGAATAAACAAGCAACGAAGCGCAGTGATCCCACCACGACTCCGGAGAACGGCTCAGCGACAGACAGACAGACAATGTGAGTTCGAAGATAACCGTCTGTATTATGACATTCCGACATACAACCGTTATGTTAATTTATCTAGTGAAAATGACTGAACGAAAACACTGCTTAATATCAGTGATGTGTGTGAAATCAATTATCTTTCTAACAATGGCTGTTTTTGGTCTCAATATACTGACATGGAACATTAACGGTAGTATGTCTAGCGCAGCGTACCTGTCAGAAATACTGCCCGTATGCAACATTGATATATGCGGTATATCGGAGCATTGGTTACTGCCTCGTAATGTACATTTCATGGATAATATTTTTAGAGACTAATGTCACCACACTGTTTGTAGTCATGTTGATTATTCGTCATCCTCACGCATGATAGGTAGAGGCGGTGTGCCCATCTTGTGAAAAAAGAAATATTACAATATTATATCACCGTTAACTATTGATGAAGATAGAATAGCGGGTATACAAATGCAACTCTCCCCAGTACATATTTGTTATTCAAGTTAACCCCCCGTGTGCGAACCATCCAACTGAGAAATACTATGACAGTATAAATAACTTGTATGATGTCTTTAATACATATATCGACGAAGGTGACACTATATTTCTGGGTGATTTTAATGCTGAAATTCAATCTCAAATTCACACTTATAGGCAGAGATTAAAGTACAAATTTGTAAATGATTAATCTGTGTGCTATGAATATGCATAACTCCTGCATTGGTCCTAATAATTCATATGTATCTCATGATGATAAATTTACGTCGTTGATTGATTATGTATTTGTACCTTGTGATATATCTGATTGTGTATGTCACTGTGAAGTTGCTGATGATGCCTGTCTAAATGTCCAGGCACAGACCTATACTATGTTGTTTTGATTTTATAATTCATAATAATGAACCAGTTGCTAGTAAAAAAATTATTAATTGGATATCTGCTAACAATAATCATGTTATTAAGTATTGTGCATCTCTGGATGAAGCTTTACAGACTGATACAGTACACAATCTTACGGCCGACCACTTATACTACAGGCTAATTGGAGTATTCAATACTTGTGCAAGTGACTGTTTCCCAACTAGGCGATTCAGAGGACATTTGAAGCCGTTCTGGACGGATGCCCTCACCGCCCTCCACAGTCAAATGGCAGAGTCACGTGATGCCTGGCAACGATCTGGAAGACCCAGAGGAACTCAGCATAGCGCGTATCGTCAAAACAAGTCAGATAACGCTAACTTCAGGCGGGTGATGCGGCAATGCGCGGATCGCTACATGGCCGAACTTGACAATAAGCTAAAACACGATTCTGTGCATGATGCTTTGAGTTTCTGGAAAACGGTTAATTCCAGGAAACATGGATCCGGAGCCAATCTTGGCGGCGGTATTCAATTTAATGGAACGACGTATAGAAGTCGCGAAGATATAATTGACCAGCGGGCCAAGTATTTCACAGACTTACGTTGCATAGGGTGGACGAAAAAGGCGAGATGACCCGAGCAACTATCGGGCCATAAAATTATCCTCGACCTTGCTAAAAGTGTACGAGATGGTCTTGCTTGACCGGTGTAAAGGCAATATAATGACCTCAATAAGGAGGTTACAAGGAAGGTTCCAAGACGGACTTGGATGCATCATGACAAGTTTCTCTCTACGGGAATGCCTAAACTACTCTAGGGAGCACTCATCACCTGTGTACCTGTGTTTTCTGGATGGACGCCAAGCGTTTGACAGGGTTTGGCATGATGGCTTATTTTACAAGCTGTCCTCTCTCACTTCCGGTGATGATGCCCAAACGCCAGCCATCGACGCTAACTCGTTAGTGGCTTTTCGTAAAAGAATGCACCAGAATGTTACAAGCCGCGTGCGTTACCAGGGACTGCTATCAGGGCCACTTCCGGTACGCCAGGGAACCCGCCAGGGCGGAAAGAGCTCGCCGCTATTCTACCTGGTATATATCAACGGTCTCATTTCAGAGCTGGAAGAGAGTGGGAATGGAGTGTGCCTTTATGACATAAACATGTCCGCATCAACTGTTGCCGATGATATGGTTCGGGTGTCATACTCACGAGCTGGACTTGACAATATGCTCCGAATTTGCACCAGCTACGCCAATAAGTGGCGATTTTTATATAATACAAACAAATGTTCTGTTGTGATATATAGCAATAAGGAATTTTATCTCGGAACAGAACCTGTTCCTGTAAATGAAAGTTACATTCATCTAGGCATTGAATGTAACTCATGCTTGTCAACAGGCAACTGCATTCAAGAAGCGTGTTTGAAGCTAAGAGGGACGTATATAAGCGTATGCGCTAAAGGCATGGGACCTGAGAGACTAAGCCCTATCACTATGAGTACGATATTCAATTCAGCAGTGTTACCTAAGGCTATATACGGCAGTGAGCTTTGGAAGATTTATTCACCAAGTGATCTATTGAAATTGCAAATTACTAAAAACTTCTGTTTAAAACACATGCAAGGATACCAGAAATGCATTTCTACGGATTTCTGTTAAATAACAATAAATGCTATACCAATAGTTTACATACTTGAGTGTCAAAAACTCAAATTACTAGGACAAATTTGCAGATTAAATCCACAGTATCTTGCCGAAGATCTATTCAACAACAGACTTATACGATTCCTTGCTTTAGACCGTCAATGTTTCGGCTTTATTCCTGACGTGTACACAATATTACAAAGATACAATCTTACCAACTATCTACATTCATATGTTGAACACGGAATATTCTCTTCCAAAGGACAGTGGAAGCAAATCATCGAACGCAATATCGTGACGCGTATCAACAAAGACATGGTAAAACGTTTAAAGATAGAGACCCATGGGGCGTAACGGCGCATGTACTTGAAACTAACGGTTACTTCCCTTTATGGTTAATCGCAAAGAACAATAAAAAACTCTTAGCTTTGTTCAAAACCCTAATGAATGGCATCGGCGTATTTATATCAATTCAGTTCAAGCAGATCCACAAACTGTGTAATCTCAGAACGGGAAGCCTGATTATCCACAAGTTGTTTTATTGTACTGATATTGAAGCTGAACGTGAGAAATTGTGAACACTTATTCTTGAGACTTGTCGGATTGATGACTTTTAACGCTTCATCCAGATCGGTGCCTTTGAGCAATGTGTGAGCATATTAAAGTTGGGCTCTGAAACATCTCAGAAGCATTTTTGCACCTTGATATTGCCGTCTCAATTTGCAAATTGCTACATTAATACAATGATGGTGCTGACAATGATCAGAAACATGTCCAGATGTTTTATGTTGTTCTCTTTTTGTAATGTGATCTTTTTACTATATTGCAAATATAGCAAATATCTGTAGGCGTATTTGATTGTATATATGTAGTGTATGACACATATGATATTCCCACGAGGAACTACTTTGACTGTAAACGTTTCACTATAACAGTCTTCTATGGAAGGCAACACTTGTGATTTGTGTTTAGTTGGTCATGTGTCAAAATTCAATATATTTGCTAATCACATATGTTCGCTAATTATGTTTTTACTTTCGTTTTCGCGTTAGGACATATTCGAGGCGAATACATAGTATCATAGTATTTAAACTAAACTCGGTCTGTATAAACGTGCGCATTGGTGATTAATCATGCGGCATTATTCTAGGTATTATTTTATCATTAGTGTATATTTAAATTGTTATGTTTATATGTTGTCCTTATCTGTTACTCTTGTTATGGCTGTATGTGTTGTATGGTGCCAGTACGTGTGTGCGGGTGCGTGCGTGCGCACGTGCGTGCGTGCGTGCGTGTGTATTATTGAATTAATGAACTAAAATCATTATCATTGACTTAATTATGTCATTGACCAAATAATTATTTTTATATATATAAATATACTCTATTATGTTACTTATCTTTGTAAATAATGTATTGATTTGCTTCACTTTGATCTCTTGTATGTGTATATAATCGATTGTATGTAATTATTTATAATCTGTATTATATTTTAATATGCTCTTCATGAATGGAGGAAAATCAAAGTCTATCTATCTATCAGGGCTCGAACCAGTGACCCCGGAGTCCTGGAGTAAAAACCAATTACACCGCTCGGCCATCCTGCCAAGTACATATGAAAGACGTATTGTATACGTTATATAAGCAATCTTCGTAGTTTCACAAAATTAAACGACAACAACAGAACTCTCCAAATTATTCAATCGTTTCGCGTTGCAACGCTATATAATTTTCAGCTTTTTAAATCGTCAAAAGATGCATATAATGGCTGTATTAGACCATGGTAAATGTTCAGTATTACTCTTTCCTCACAAATATCATAACTAAAACGAAAATTTGCGAATCTGAAACAACTTTTTCAATTTTGTCAATTTACCAAAACGTGAAAAGATCCCTTTAACGCAATACTACAAGTGTAAAATGTGCACTATACTGACTGTCCATATCTCAAACATGTTGTCCGAAACAAACGCGGCTTATATATGTCTGTTGTTTGTTGTTTATTAAACAATCCATCCAGAAGGCCAAAAGCCCAAGTGGACAAAGCAAGCATACATGATACAGTGTTTACACAATACACAGTTTATGATTATACACAATAAAGTTATGCAAAGAAATAAAATCGTTTGGTTACAACGGTGCATACATGAATTATTATACATTATGAATTATTATACATTACACTAGAACATAAATAATTATCGAAAGTATACATGTAATTAAATATATCCTAAGTGCGTCAGAGTGTATGAGGCTAATAAACTCAATTTAATGCAATATACCAAATATACTGTAATTTACATTTATAAGGTCTCCATAAGCAAGATGTACTAATAAAAATACTTTGTACTAATCCTGATTAACATAGTCGGTTTAATTATGAATATTCGTATGTTACTAGTACATTTATATATACAGCATATGTTTAAGGGTAGTAGAACAGTTTGTGATAGTAACAGGCTTGTAAAAGACTTGTTGACAGATCTTCTTAAATAAAAGTCAATTAAAACACATGCATGTAATAATAGCATAAACGTCAGCCCTTACAGTCTACCTTTACGAAACGGACATATAGGCAACCCAAAGGCTCTGGAAACAATGAACTTTGTTAAATGGATGTTATAAATCACTTCAACTATATATAAAGGAAACGTCTTTCATGAAAGGAAAGCGGACAACGACAACGAGCGAGGCCTGTTAATGAAATGGAACTGTTGTCATTTTCTTAGGTTTACGAAAGATTTATTTAGTAAATAGTATATACATGTAACCATCACATTATACACATATATCTCAATTAGAAAATATTAAAAGTATCAAAAAAGCTAAAACTAATAAACGAATACATTCGACAATATTGAAACAAAGCTCGAGGATTTTAATATGTATGTATATATTTCTTTGTTATTAATCTGCTGGTACGGTATGACGATTCAAAGCATACACAATAATTTTAGGTGTTCAAACGTTGTGTCTATATTAACCATTTTTATAGTTGAAACTCATGAGAACGCTCAAACTTAAACGAGACAATTATAAGTATTCAAGTACAAATAAGTACAGACGTACAGTTTAAATCATAAAGACAAATGCAAAAGTAGCGCCAAAGATAAACAAGCAAAATATTTTAATAATATGTTATACATACTGCCGTGAAATGAAGATAGTAGAGATTACTTTTCATGAAGAGAACCTTAAAATTAACAAACATGCACATTATATTGAGCAATATATCTAGTAGTTATTTGATAAAAACATCAAATGCCATATCGATGTTTGTTGCTATTAATGTTACTGTTATTTGATAAATTTCTTTCCAGCGATCAGTTTATATGCGTCGTCGTTTTGGGACATCGTTTTTGTTTATCGACTTATCTTTTCTTAATTACCATGACGTCTTCCAAACGACCATCGCTCAAAAATCGGAACCCTTTTCTCTCCATTTGCTCTGCAAGTACAATGAGTTGCTTATACATTCGTCAGTTTTATTACAAATAATGAATAACAAACAGTCGTCAGCCTCTACTATCCGAAAGAACGTTATGTTAGCTTCCGACCCTTTACTTTTTTGTTGTCCAGATTAAGATGTTGCAAAATGATTTGGAATAGATCTGTAACTTAAAATTAATTAATAAACTTAATTGGGACATAACATGAGTATTAAAAATTGAAGGAAACAATTGGCTAACTAACGTACCACATTATCCCCTTAATGAATGTAAATGATCGTTACCATTAAAGTTGCATATGTATAACGCAGTATCATCACCACCATCATCATCATCGTCATCCTCCTCCTCCTCCTCATCATTATTATTATTATGATCATCATCATCATCATCATCATCATCATCATCACCATCATCATCATCATCATCATCATCATCATCATCATCATCATCATCATCATCATCATCATCATCATCATCATCATCATCAACATCATCATCATCATCATCATCATCATCATCATCATCATCATCATCATCATCATCATCATCATCATCACCACCACCACCATCATCATCATCATCATCATCATCATCATCATCATCATCATCATCATCATCATCATCAACAGAATCATCATCATCATCATCATCATCATCATCATCATCATCATCATCATCATCATCATCATCATCATCATCATTATCATTATCATCATCATCATCATCATCATCATCTTTCTCTTCATCTTAATCCTCAACATCAAGCATCATCATGCTCATGATGATTGTTCTAATCATAATCATAATCAACATCAAAATCATCATCAAGGCAATCTTCTTCATCTTGATTCTTTGTTTCTACTTCTCCTAATCTTATGCATGAAAAGCGCGCATTATATTATTTACCTGGCAACGTCAGCAATGCCATCATCGCCATCATTGTCTTCATTGCCACCATCGCCATCATCACCAGCATCATAATGATCGTCATCAATTCCATCATCTCCATCACCGCCATCATCGCCATCTTTGCCACCATCGCCATCTTTGCGATCATCGTCATCATCGCTATCATCGCTAACATCATCTCGCTGTTCACACCGGTCTACGCATTCCGTAAAATCGTCGCCTTCCTCTCCGAAACACTCGTCGCCGCAAACAGCTTGTAAATCAGCGTATTCATCCTCTAAACTCTACATAAACGTACAAAAAGAACAACAAGGTGTTAAGCTTCGAAAAAGATCATCAATAAACATGTTCATTGGTAGATGTGTGGTAATAATATGTGATATCGTTATCTAAGACCTAATCATCGATTCATGTATTTTTAAACCGATGTATTTTATTTCCATTGCATTGAAAGCCTCGTGCTTATTGAAACGCTCTCGAGTCCGTTTCATTGGCATAAAACCAGTACTTGGTGCTGCAGGTGGCGATCTAAAGAACGCTCCCACAGTTGTGTTCGAAACCGTGACCATCCGTTCGCTAGGCGGACACCTTATCAATCACACCTTGGTGACCATGTATATTTTCATTGCAATGTTCTGCCGTTAAGCATATGTACATTTTCTTAACCAATTTATGCCTAGCGGATTCTCCCATCCTTCTAAATTGGACCATTTTATTTCCAAAATTAGGGGTGTATATTTATGTCTATATTTAGAATATTTCTTACAAAAAGCCCTTTAAGCAAATAGCGCAGACCCTGATGAGACGCAGCATCATGCGGCGTCTCATCTGGGTCTACGCTGTTTGCTAAGGCCTTTTTTCTAGACGCTAGGCAAAAATGGGTTAAAGTAGCATCTTATTTTGCCATGTTGGCTTTAAATAACATCGTTCAGTTCACACCAGTCAAAGGGAGTGGTTCGTTTTTACAAAATGACAATTTTTAAAATAAGAGCCATATATTCAAAAAGAATGTATTATTTATGCCTACACTCGCAACAAACACAAAGGTTTAAAACATTGGTTCAAGAAAGGATAATCATCATTCGAACACAGTAAAATAATGAAACGTGTGTAACGCCTTTTTATCGATAATTTGGAAGATACGTCAAGTCGCTTTTGCTTCCAGACGACCCGGGTTCGAATCCCGGAGGCGGCAATTTTTTATATTCATTTTTTCTTGTTTATTATTTTGCAGATTGTTAAAACATTATTGATTTGTGAGTATACATATTTAATGTAATTTTTTTATATTACGAAAATCTATGATCAAGTCTCTTTAACACATGTGATTTTGATACCGTGTTTACTTTTATATTCTAGGTTATACTTTAAATATACGGCAAATTAACATGACGGTCGTTTCCTTCTGACATGCGTTAAATAAATGTATAAGTGTGAGATGAAAAAGCATGTAAAAACCCGCTGTCTTTAAAGGCGAGTGAAAAAAGTATTCAATATTGCTCATGTGTATATATGGCTATTACAAAAAAAACGGATATTTGTGTATGCTATGCATACGGAGCAAAGAAACAATAAACGATTTTTTAAGTAAAAATATTAACTTACTTTTTTATTCGCGCGAACTTCAGCTTCCAATAGTTCGTCATTTGTGAAATCCTCTGGAAAACAAATGACATCGTTTTTGGCTTTTACGTCTACATGAACACACACAGTCAAATATTACTGGTAAATAATAATTGTTAAACATGGCAGAGTTTTTGTGTAAATATCAAACAATAAGTCTATGACTGTAAGGCTTCTGACAATACATAGACATCGGCCGTGTTGAAATTCGTGTGTTCTATTTAGACAAGAGATTCAACAACAATAGAATATATCACAACACGCACAGTAGCGAAGACAAAAACTCGCAATATTTTTTTGTTTTATAGGTAATCGCTCGGTTGCTCTAAATAAATATACTTTACAAATAAATATTTTCAAAAATTGCTGGCATCTTAATATCTTTGTTTACAGGTCAGCAAAACTAATAGTTCTAAAACAAGTCATACAAGATGCATGCATTTTATTCAAATTTGCGAGATTACAGTGCTGACTATGAAACAATGTTTAAATTGTGTGTTCGTTCATGGATAATCATCGATTAAAATCATCAACAAATTGAAGCTTTTTGAAAGATATCATTGATAATTTTTAAATCGCTGGTACTATCATGGCGTTTACAATACGCTTTAATCGTGAATGCTCCAGTGGCTTTGACTTCTTTTGCTTCCGATGGTCCCGTTTTTGATTGCTTTTCATTGAGTTAGACCATTCCAAATAAATTAAAATATTTAAACATTAATAAACTTTTTAAAAAATGCGAACATATTTTTTTACGACCCTTTAACAAACATCAATGACACATTTATTTAAAGGGGCCTTTTCACATATTTTGGCATTTTTTTAACTTATTCATTAAATGCTTTATATTGATAAATGTAAACATTGGATCGTAAAAGCTCCAGTAAAAAAATCAAGAAAAAAAATAAAAAAAGGAAAAGAACATTGCCCGGAGCAGGATTCGAACCAGTGACCCCTGGAGTCCTGCCAGAGTCCTGAAGTAAAAACGCTCTAGCCTACTGAGCTATTCCGCCGAGTACACATTCTGGACGTATTTTATACCTCATATAAGCAATCTTCGTAGTTTCACAAAATTTAACGACAAAAACAGAACTCTCCAAATTATTCAATCGTTTCGCGTTGCAACGATTTATTATTTTTAGGTTTTAAAATCGTCAAAAGATGCATATAATGGCTAAATTAGAGCATGGTTAATGTTCAGTATTACTGTTTCCTCACAAATATCATAACTGAAACGAAAACTTACGAATCTGAAACAATTTTTTTCAATTTTGTCAATTTACCAAAGCGTGAAAAGATCCCTTTAAATCTATGAAGTATTAGTTAGAGCTCTCGCGTGCTGGTGCAACTTGAGATTTGCAATGTTTATAAATGAAATGTTATAAAAGCAATTACAGACATTGAAAGCCTAAAACAAGCATGCTCTAGGTATTTCTTTTTCGTTCTAATATATCCCTAAAACTTGAACTATTTGAAATAAATTAGTAATGTACATGCTCATTAAAGAACATAAAATACAAATTAAAAATACTCCGTTTCGTATCCGGTAGGGATAAATATAAATTGACAAAGAAAAAGTTTCACTCTTTCCTGATATATTTCGCCTAAATAGACTTTTTTGTAAAAACAAACTTTAAAAAAGTCTAGTTATGTGCCATAAATCAGGAAAGTTTAAAATATTTGTTCTGTAAAAATAAAAAGTAAATGTAAATCTAACCTTTATTTGCTGTCGTCTGCGAACTCCAGACCAAGACGATCCCTAACAATCCAACCAACAGAAGCTTCATTTTGCGAATGTGTAACCTTCTCCTGCATAAACTCGCGCTCTTGTATCCACTTAAACTACAAGGTTGATCAACTTTGTGCAGGCGAACAGTAAGATTTCAAAAATTGGGTGTATACTATCAACGCGCTGCAACTCAACTTTCTACTTAGGTTGCAAGATCACGTGATTAAGTGGGCTGCACAATTAAACGTTAACGGATGTAAATACATCGATTAATTGTGCTTTTTTTTCAAATATCTTTTTTTAAACAAATTTTCTTCAGAATTTCAAAAAGTGCATATTCTGGGATTCATTCTTTAATCTTAAGGTATCGGCAAAAACAGCAAGAAAAACTATAAACTATCTTCAAGGCACTCAAGATATTTGTAACAGAATTTCAATAACTTGAGATATTTGCAAGACTAAAGTGTTTACATTCTTTCCAGCCCGTGTGTAAACCCAATGTGAACCCCGTTGATTCTGCACCCTGAACTAGCTGACCTCAAATACCGGCTTAGGGTTCAAAGCATTTTTACTGCTAATGGGCAATTTTAAATTAACTTTACCGTATTAAAAAGTAATAAAAAATAATGCAAGTATAATGCATAACATGCACACTTCTGCAAAAGATTACTACAAAAAATTTTGTATTTGTGTCTTGTTCTGACAAAACTGGGCATAATGCATATGCATAAAGTGCCGTCCCAGATTAGCCTGTGCAGTCTGCACAGGCTAATCAGGGACGACACTTTCCGCTGTTATGGTATTTTTAGTTTTAAGGAAGTCTCTCCTTACCGAAAATCAAGTTTAGACGGAAAGTTTCGTCCCTGATTAGCCTGTGCGGACTGCACAGGCTAATCTGGGACGACACTTTACGCACATGAATTAAGCCCAGTTTTCTCAGAACAAGACACATTTGGTTGTTGTTTTTTAAGTTGAAATACACGAATTTCTCTCCTGATACAGTTTTTGGGGCATCATTTTACGCTTTGTTAAATAATATCATAGTTTGATTTGCACAGTGTGGATGTATTCAAACATCTTCAATGTTGTCATTTTTTACTCCTCAGAGACTAAGAGCAGTAGAGTTATGATTTGTTTCTCTCCTGATGCATTTCATTGAGTTTAATTGATGGCTCTAGTTCTCAGATGCAATTATCAATCCATTTTAGTTGATTCTCTAGGCAATATTAATTGTAAATTGGATTGACCTAGCAAATAGATTATTTGAAGTTAATTTTAATTTCTTACCCTCAGCTTAATAAAGATATAAGTGTATACTGAATAAAACCGGAATAGCATTTATTAGATTACACTAGGTTTTGCCTTCATTTTATTTTGAAAGATACTGTTGATAATTAGATATTATTTTGCAGGAACACGCGTTTATCTTGGTATTTTGCTCCCACATAGGAACGAAACGTACAGTAATGCACCCACACAAGTTTTAAATTCATTCCAAAATCCCCCAAATAGAATTTTCAACTTCATCGCTTTTGTGAATATGACGTTAAATAAAAACAACGAAATTTGATACGCATGAGAATCAATCGCAAAAGTTGAGTACATTCGATATGCAAATATTTATTCTACCTATCTAACATTTTGAGCAATTGCTATTAAAATCATGAACTGAATTGATAAGTGGTTTACATTTCGTCGTTTGGCCAAACCAAAACCTTGATATGGTGCTCTGTAATTATGTGTTACTTTAACCCATTTATGCCTAGTGTCTAGACAAAAGGCCTTGGCGAACAGCGTAGACCAAGATTAGACGCCGCATGATGCGGCGTCTCATCATGGTCTGCGCTGTTTGCTTACATGAATTTCTGTAAGAAATAATCTATATACAGAAATAAATATATGCTATACTCCCCTAATTTTGGAAATAAATTGGTCCAATTAAGAAGGATGGAAGAGTCCACTAGGCAAAAATAGGTTAATTGTAAGGTTTGATGTAGCATGCATACAATTACTGCATGTATGAAAAAAACTAAGTTTTTGTGGGGTTGCAAATGTGTTATGAAGATATAAAAAAATCGGAAACTTGTGGTTTAAAGTAGAATTCTATAAGTTCGCAAATCGTAAACGCAAAAACAATCAACTTGACCATTAAAGAGGGTGTTCGTTTTAAAGAGGATCATTTAATGGAGTAAATTGTAAATTAGTTACATTCTCAGTTAAACTTTAATAAATGTCTATACCAATGAATGTATCAATGTGCTTATTACATTTACAAGTTTATATATACATTTAAAAGATGTAGTAATTTATTTTAAACACCGTATATACCAAGTATAAATAAACATTTAAATAATTTCTCTTCGGGACATAATTATTCATGCATTTCCAATATTGAACTGAGTTTCAATACGTATACCCATTTGATTTTTTTAAACACATTATATTGAAATTAGAAGTTTCAAAATTCCGCAACCAGTCTCTGTTCGTGTCATAAGACTTGGGGAAGAGATTTTGAAGGCAAGGCGCGCATATTAAAGCGGGACTGCACGATTTTGTCAAATATTTATGAATCTATATAAAATGTGTAAAAGCATATTATAAATATATATTTCAATATAAATTAAAATAAAATTTTACAAGAACATGTGTCGAAAAATTCGAAATAAGCCAGATATTTAATTCTGATATCGAAAATGTCTCTACAGTCGAATTCACCAGCATGTATATCATGCATGTACGATGTGAATCTAAATATAGTATTACGGATCATTTTAATTTCCTGCAACGATATCTATTCATACGACACACGAACTCTCACTCCGATCCAAATAACAAGACGAATTATTCGGTTATTGTAGGAAAATATGTACGAAATATCTTCGAAACAATCGGCTCGAGGCGCTAATTTGTCTTTGCCGCATTTTATGAAATTCGTCTTCAATGTATAATTTTTCTTGCCTATTTTGTGTTATTGTAACATATTTCTATCATTATATTACAACTCGTGCAGTCCCGCTTTAAAGTGAAAGATGTACCCGGTTGCAATCTATAATACCGCGATATGTCAGGCAATGTGTGAGTGATATTATTACAGCTTCACCCAGGCCCGCAGGCGCCTGCACTGTCCTAAGTTAAATCATTTGTAAGCACACCTGGCCATTAAAAAAATATTTTCGTGCCAGATTACTTCATAGATACATAACATTTTTGCAGTTATTTATAACTACATGCAGTTTTTGGTGACAAAAGATACCGCATATGGAGTGATAATTACAATAACTACACTGCAAATCCCGGCGGTATGCACTCACATTTCCGTTATTACATTGTATCAAAGGACTAGTTTTTTCTTCATCATTTAAGAGATTGCGTAAATATATCATATGATGGAGAACATTATTGCACAGGATATCTGTTTAAATGTCAGCATAATTTATACATTGTAAAGTGATACCCATTCTTTTGAAAACGTTAAGAGATGTTTTTCTGTGTGACATTTAAAGCTTGCTATCCAGTACTTGTAACCTCTTCATTTGTGTTATAACAGTAGATTTCATAATTGCATGCTCACACTTTGAAAATTGGTAAAACTCCTTTACGTGGGTTGTTAAACAAGGATACAAGCAATACGAAATCGAGCAGAATGCCTTTTGATCCCACTCGATTTACAGAAAGCGTTTGGGAAGGTGTTCGTCATTTTACAGGATTTATTCTAAATTGTACAATTAAAGTGACACTTCCTTGAAAAAAAATATTAAATGAATGCAAATGATCTATGTTTCTATGCTGAACTGAGTAGTTTTGTTTGCATGTTAGTACAAAAAACAGCAAAATTTTTTGAGCGTGAAATGTAATTATTAACATTTCAACCGAAGCAAACGTCAAATTAGTCATTGCAGGATCATATATTTCTTTAGTATGCGATTTGCCAAACATTCGATCCTTTGAGCTGAATAAATTATTTGACAAGGTTGAGTGCAAATAACAAATGTCAAATTATTCTTTGGTCAAATTATATTTGATATCTGTAAAATACAAATCAATGGCTTTACGTGAATATATTTATGGTAAATAATAGTCTTATCAAATAACCACTGGCTTCGTAATAAGTACACAATATTGATTATCTACACTTAAGTTGTCATAACTATCAATAGGATATTTCAGAATGGTTGAATACGGTTATATCCATGCAAATTTATTGATCTGCGTTCAATATTTTCTAAATAACTGCCTTGTATAACTCTTTGTGAAATTGAATCAAATTACAAGTACAGTAATCCTATTCAGTTAACAATTTTGAAATGTCTTGTACTTAAATAATCTTCAAGAAGTTGTCCATAACACTTAATTTTTAAATTTATTTCTGTACTAGTACATTTTGCCAATTATTCTTTCTGCCCCCGAGAAAGATTCAATAACTGTTCATGAACTATTCATTAACACCATAGTCATTTCATGAACAATTCATGAACTCAACTTTTGGATGTCATGATCAAGATTCAACAAAATGACGAACATTTTGTTAATGACCTGTACAGAACTTTAACAAAAAGAAAATTCACATTTATAAAAGTTAAATAAATATGTTGACTTAAGCCATTGAACTGATAGGATTATGCATTCAAAATGACTCTAAATTATAAGATGCTATTTATCACCATAGTTAAGCTGTTTTGTTATTTGATAAAAATTGAAAATATTGCGAAAATAGATTAGTTATTGTTTATTTTGAGTAATTTCTTTCTTTGGTCACATTGTTTAAAAAGGCAACACAAAATTGGACCCTACATGGTACAATGTAACAAGCTTGTTGTATTGACATAATTTAAAGCCATGTATTTGGCAAGATTTTAAGATAAATTCTAAATATATCATGAACTGTACTTAATTAACTTAAAAGTTCATTTACTGTGTATTTTATGACCAGTATCATTCATGAAATTAACCAAATTTTAATGAACATTTGGTTAATGAACTTTAATTTTATAAGATTGTTTTGACTTTATGAATAGCCATTTGTCATTTATATTCGTTTATGAACAAATGTATTGAACTTGCTCATGAATCTTTCTTGAACGTGTTTATGCACAGTTCTTGAATGCGATTATAACACTTTTTAACATATTTATGAACCGTTATTGCACACGTTGTTCCTGAGCAGTCCTTGCATATTTTGCATGGGTTTGCATTTCAAAAATGAAAGAGCTAAATAGTTTTTGTGAAATATGCCTTCAAAACAGGCAATGCATGGTAATACATTTTCAGATGTCCTAACATTATAAGTGTGCCAAGATAATCAGCTAAGAGACAACTCAGACTTCATACAATTTATATACTCCATACAATTTATATATATAATGTGTGTGTGTCATAAGTAGTATTCGTGGTATGACAGGGAATATGATTAACATAGGGTCCCGTGCTTGTCACACAAACGATGGATGCATTTAGAGCTGTTGTCAAGATGAAAGTGGTACATGTAAGTATACTTAAGAGTACCCGGGGTACATGTAAGTTGTACCCGAGCCGACAATAACCAATCGAGCTCTATTATCTCTCATGAACCGACTCAATGAAACCGAGTCGGCAAATTTTGACTTAATTTTTGGTTAAGTTGCTCTCGAGGGATCAAAACATTTCAGAATCTTCCTAAAAGCGTAGTGGTAGAGTGTCGACTTTGATTGCAAGAGGTTGCGCTGCGGGTTTTGTCCCCAGAAGCGACATTGAAAACTAGCCAACTTTGTTATCTAAAAGGCTGCTTAACCTGATATATTAAGATATTGTGAATTTTCTCTCACATGATGGGCATCAGGTATATTATATAAAAACTCACAGCAGTAGTGAACAATTGATCTATGACTGTTTTAAATCAAGTGCCTGATTTAGATTTCCTTTCATTGTTCAATAAAAACTAATTTCAGAAGCCTGGTAACAGTTTAACGATAATGTTCCCAATGATTCAGACCAGGGCCTTGATTTTGAAATCTAGGACACGCATGGTCAAGTCTTCATGAAATCAGGAAAAAATTGTATTTTAAGTCCTTAATTGACCTGGCTATAGTTCTTAGATTATTATAAGCTCAATCAGTATATTTATATCATTATTTATGCTTTGTGTATTGTAAACATATACGCAATCATGCAGTTACATGATAGCAATAAATAATAACAGAGCTACCTATACTATAAAGGTCATTGACAAAGCCTAGGGTAAAAATGTGAACACATTGAGTGTAATCGCCCTCTCGTGCCAGCAAAAACACTACGTTGACAAGTTGTCATGTTTGACAGTTCTACTTTCACTTGCATTTTGTGATATCAAACTATTAACAATTATTTGGCAGAAAAAAATATCGCAATTGCTTATTTTATATACTTGTCTGCACATTTCTTTAAAAAAACTATCATCAATACACGATTTTCTTCGCTAATTCAAACATTCCTGACAGGCTACCGCTTTGTTTACATATTTCGCTTACATTTTGACGCGCGTAGGTAGGACCGCATTACCGCTTCCGAAATGTGTATTCATACTATTGCCTTCGAGGTACTTATACGATGTTTGACGAAAAGGGCCGAAAATGTGCGATTGTGGGTCAAGTTCCCCACAGGTATTACTTCCACGTACCCCCATTTTTTCCGTAACCAAAATTTGTCGTACCCAATTTGTTTTCGTACCCAATTTGTTTTCGTACCCCATTTTTTTTGGCACCCAATTTTTTTTCGTACCTTATTTTATTGGTATCCAATTTTTTTTTCGTATCCAATTTTGTGTTCGTACCCACGTTTTTTTTCGCATAATTTGTTTGTACCCAAAAATTGTGTACCCAAATTTGTTTTCGTACCAACATACACAATTGTGTTGATGTAGATAAACTGAAATTTATGCTTCAATATCCATCCTCTTCAAAAGCATCGTCACACCAGTACTGTCAGTACTTTGATTATTTACAGGTGGTTATGTTCGATTGTGCATCATATAGAATTGCATATTTCTGCGCAATTTCAATCAGCTAATATGTCGGTTGAGCAAAAGAATATTGTATACGACAAAGCGATCACAAAGCTAAATGACCTTCACGTCAACAAAATAAAGGTAAATAATGTATGGATCTTTTGGCAGTTTTCAAAAAATAAGTATATCTTTAGAATAACTTTTAAGTCTTATAACGTTTTAAATATCAAAAGAGAAAACGGGGTTTTTTAGTTTATAAGATCGATTAAATTTAAAAAATATTCATGTTATTTTTTCAATATCCCTTTAAAGAAAACATATTTATGGCGTTGCAATACGATTATTTCTATAAATGTTCATGTCCATAGTTCGAACTAAAACTGAAGAAGATGTGCGAAGAAATGTCATCCGCGATTGCACATTACGTATATCAACACTTAAGCAGGTTAGACTTTCAAAAACGTATTCTTGCAAGAGTTGAAAAACTAAAACGGGTTTTCCTTCCGGATCCTATTTGCAATGCTGTTATCAAAGAACTTGCAGAATGCGAAAACTTGGTTAAATACTTGAAACATACATTAGAAAAAAATGCGTCCAATATTGAACAAGAAATTAAACCTCTAGAAAGTGAATGCAGTGTCACTGAAGCCAAAATCGCTAACATGTGTAACATGTCAAATGGTAAATACAGATTTATAAACATTATGTGATGAGATGAGTTGTGTGGGTTTGTGGTGTGAATTGATTAGTGTAGTGTTGTTGGGTGAGGTATTTTATTGTATGTGGTGGTGAGTTAATCTGTGATGTGATAATTGTGGTATAGTGGATGTGGTCTTGGGGCTATCTATTGCTTACTTTTTGCATTCCATTCACTTCTTGTTTATGCATATCTCTTCCACTCTATTCAACTCCGCAGAGAGGTATAGAAAAGAAGGAAGAGACTTCAATGTTATACAGTAAAGTTAAGGTATTGGTCGGACCTGTGTTTATAACAGCATAAATAGGTAGTGATTCGTGCATTTATATGACGAAAAATATGCACACACCGTATATAAATATGGAGTATTACATTAGTTTTGTGTTTAAGGAACGTGTATTGTTGCTATGAATATAGTAGTCAAACGAATCCCAGAACGGCTGCAGTTTTCATTCTCCATCAAACGTTGGTAATGTCAGTCTAGGCAAGTTGCTTAATTGTGTATTAGAGCTACTGGTCACAGGAAAAGGTTGTCTACTGCTGTTCGATGAATTTTCGTTTCTTGACTGCTTATCTTGTGGATGTGCTTCACATCTCTGTGTTGGTACAACTTGAGCATCTTGGCTGGTAGATCTCTAGAGTATATATTTGAAGCAGGCTTGATTTTGGAGTTTTAGTACATTGATTGAGTTGTTTCCCTTAGACCATACTTGTGTTTAACCGGGTGTATTACTTGACCTTATGTCACTTCCTTTTCCCACCAAATGAAAGGCTTTTTATTGGTCTAAGGGGCAGTTGAGAAGTCTTGACTTAGTCAACATGTTGAGATGGTTGTTGATATTTTTAAACTAAGATGTGTGTTTTTAAATGGATGGAATATTAGATTAAGACTACTTGCACTAAGAGATCCACAACTGAAATGAGTATAAATACACTTATGAAAAGATCTTGAGCGGCTCGTTTGTTACACCTTTGGTCAAGAACAGAACCTACCCCTTTATCTATTCCGGATTACTATCCCTTTAATCACACGGAACTTTCCAAGTATTCCGACACAGTAACAATGGCGCCCAACGTGATATAAGTGTTCAGGAGCCGAACACACCAGCGCAAAACACTCCAGCGTCGAACCCAAGCCAGCATCTAGAACTACACTGATCCAGTGAACTATCAATGCAAACTGTATTTAGTGAAATTCCATTTAAGAAATTGTTAAATTAACAGTGAAGTTCAGTGAAAAATGATAACATTTTTCATTTAGTGCGAGGGAGGAGAGAACTGTGACTTTAATGTAATTTATCGCATACCAGTGAGTGAACTGACCAGACAGTGATTTAGTTTCTATAAGAAGATAAAAGTGAAGTCTAAAGACCATTTAGGACAGTTTGAATTATGTGTGTTAGTGGCATAGGACATTACTATTCCATTTTTACCAGTTTTATGGTTTTTGACATTTTTATGGTATAGTACCAGCATCACAAGTATTACAGTAAAGTATAGTGCAGTATCAACTGGTTGGAGAGTTAGACACAATTTTCTATACTTAAGGTTCATGTAGAGGCTTCATTTTGAAAAATGTGGGACCATTAGCATTGAACTGAAATTTGACTAAAGTAAGAGTGCCACATTGAAAATGTAAAAATATATGCTTTAAAGGATGTTTTTCCTTCAAACTGCTACCAATTTCGTACATCAACGTATCATAACATCCACAAAATTAATCAAAATACAAAGCGATTTTAACAATAAAATATACATTATTTTCAAAAATCTGAATCATGTTAATTCCACGTATTTCGGCGGAAAATTATATAACCAGTGATTAATATCGACATTGACGAGGGCAAGTTACGCTTAAATAGTAAAAAAAGTTTACATATCTAAAAATATCAAAACTCGAACACATGTCATTTCATCACCATGGGGGCAGCCATTTTTAAATTAATAAAATAGAAAGAAACATGCTAAAAACTCACTCATCGCCTAATTGACATTCCAAACGGTTGACGATGACAAATGCATTGGATTGTAATCTTTCCGTTGATGTTTGCAAACTGCACGATCAGACCTCATAAACACTCAAAAGAATAACTTTGTCAGAAGCATTTCACCAATGTTTACAATCGTTGTCGAATCACTGTACTTATATTATTGCGCATAAAATAGTACGCTTACAGACTGACAGAAAGATCGATACGTAACTCCGTACAATTCATCACGGTATACTGTTCTATTGATAATATATAATAAAACATCGCTTTAACAATCTAAAAGTAAAAATAATTCTTTTAAACGGAGTTTTTAATAACGAAAGTGAAAACAACGGAAGTTGGATGGATATTCTGTGAGATGCACTTCGGCTCCAGAAAAACAATACAAATAAACTAAAAAAGACGTGTGGGGGACAATTTTCAGCTGGAAAATATTTGAAATAGGGTAAGTGATGATATCTCCACGTGGTCATTTCTGTTATTTAGTGCGATCTCTTGCTGATTAATGTTAATAGTTGTTTTACTAGTTGCCACCCAACTGTCAAATTAAGAATGTGTTTTCTCAGGTATGTGTATACACATACCCGGTTTTCTCACCACTGCACGTGGTTTCGACCGATTTGTTTTGCACGTTTTTCTACGGAGCACAGCGATGGCCACGCTTTTAAAATGGGTAGAAGGAATCGAAATATAAAATCAATCGGTTTGCCAATTTCTTTATATTCCTTTACAATTTTATATGTCGTCTGCAATGAGGACAATCTATTTCAATTTGAGATGGTTTAACATTTGCAATTTGGTTGAGAGGTAAATAACAAAATTGTTAAGCCTTTGAAATAAAAGTGTGACTTTTATTATCCACCATACCTGGATTTTTAAAAAGTAGTTACGTTTTAGTTATTTTTAGAACTTTGTTTAGGAAATTTACCCAAAAAAGGCAGTTGAATAAAAACTCATTTGTTGTTTTATGACAATAATTTTCTGTGAAATGTTGCTAACTTGACCTTGTATATGTATATAGCTTTGTATTTATTCAACTTTAGGTAGTGCATATCCGTCCTAACTTTAGATTGAGATTTTGTAAATTAGTGTAAAAATGTATTGGTTTTAAACCAAAATATGAATAAAGCACACAAATATTGAATGTCAAAAATGTGTTTATGTTATTCTATCCGTCTTAAGCTTTAAAATGATATTTAGTTTGACCATATTGTACCACATTGAACGAAGATAAACCAAAGCGAAGTTTTAATGAATTTCATCCCCCCCATGAACCTTAAATTGCAGTTTATCAATTAATTAGTTTATTGAGTGTTGCCATTTCAACACATTTATTCATATTTCATAGCTGCACAGATTTTATTAGTTTGTGCATGGTTGAAATTAAGTGCAGTTTTTGTATACACATGTAAAAGTGCTAGTGTAAGTGAGAGAGTTGTCCTTGCATGCTATAACTCAACTTTCTTGGTGATTGAACTCTTAATCTTATAACTCTTATTTCCTAGTCTACTATTTCTAGAAAATCTATCTTACACTACATCTTAAGTCTTTCTCAAAACTGCCTTTTATACATAAATTCATTTCCAAAACTATAAATATTTCATATACACTTTAGAAGACCAGTTGAGCTATATTCTTGACCCCAGTTGACCTTTAATTATAATTGTTGCCATAACCTATACTGTCCAGATTGCAGCATATCTTATTGTCTGGTGCAGTAATTGGTTTCACGGTTGAATAGCGTTGTCCTAAATCAATCATGAGGTGAATACAAGTCAAGAAACCTGTTTTGCTGACTTAGTGTGTTCTTGTTGGTACTACTTTATTTTGGTTACTGTACATTGCTCATGTGATACCCTCTTACCTGTTAAATTTAGAGTGACCCATATATTTTGATTTACTAGCTGTGTTTAATAGTTGTGACATTACAGACAATTGACATGATTATGTATTATTTATAGACATAGGTTACTATTTATAGGTATATATAATAAAGACTACTTGCAGATCTTTATAACTGGTTTTTGGTAGATATGTATGTCAATGAAAACAGCTGATTTGAAATAAATAGATAGGGCATTAGAGATCAATTTTTTCAAAGAGTTGTAATAATTGACTTTTGGTATTGGTAAAACATTAGTTAATGTTGTAGATTCTATACCGGTTGATTAAAGAAAAATATTATACCTTATATTATAAAGTGATTGAAACAGTTTTAGATTAGATTTAATTTCTTTCTTTTTCAATACTTAGTTCTGAAATTGATTTAATAGAAGATAAATCAGTTGTGGAACAGAGACATGAGCTCAAGCAATAAATAAGATACATAAAGTCACAAGGTATTAATTTTGTCATGATAAAGAGATACACTGTTCATGTTGTCATAGTTACCTGGAATCTTGCATAAAGCCATATACCTTTAAGTATTATATCTGTTGTAAAGTTACTTTGAGATTTCTTTTGACATACCACTTTACAAATAAATTTTGTATTTATACTGACATTATTTACATAGAAAAGAAAAAAAAGTTTGTTGTGGATATAATGATTTTTGATATTGAGCAATAAGATTGACAAATAAATACAGGTGAACTATTGATAAATTGATATTGGAGAAAATAGATATTGATTTTCACACTTGATTGAACAAGAGGTTTTAAAGAGATTACAGTATACTGGTACAATTGTTTATACAACTAGGATTAAAGAGTTGAAAGATAATTGATTGGCTTATTGAGCCAGGGTGTTGAGTTATTGTAAATTGTGTACTTAATATTTGTTGTGTATTGTATTGTAAACCAAAAGTGAAAGTAGAAAATATTGATTGAATTGACTTACAGTTGTTTGAGTGAAAATGACACTTTGAAATACATTGACTATTGAGTACGGTTACTTCAGTCAGTTGAATTAAACGCATAAGAGAATTAAGTAAGCATTATTGTTATCGCAAAAAAAGAACTTATACAGACATTGAGTTTGTGCAGTAATGCTTTATTGAACATTAGACTTTGATAGACTCTGATTGTCAGATAGACTTAAATGAAGTTGAGAGTTGGTATTTTTGAATTTGAAACATTGAAAGATTGCATGAAAAGGGTTAACGCCAGAATAGATTAAGTACAGTGCTGGAATGAAGTTTGGATAAAGCTTAGTGAAAGATGGAAGCAAATTGAATTGAATATTTGATTGAAGTTAAGTTGACGTTAATGAAAGTCATTAACTCAAGTTGAATGGAAGTCGTTTTAAGTTGAGTTGAAGTTAACTTAAGTTGAGTGAAAGTCATTGGAAGGTAACTTAAGTTGAGGAGAAGTTATTGAAAAGTAAAGTTGGATTGAAATTGAAGTTGAATTCACTAAGTGAAACACTTAAGTGAAGTGAACTAGATTTGAGTTTAAGTTGAGTGGGTGCTACAGTATTTAAAGTGAAGCGAAGTCGAACTTGAGTTGTGTTGAAGCTGGTAACACACTGTTGTAAATGAGTTGATGTACATTGAAACGATTGATTTGAAGTCAGTGCCATACAGCTGTAAGTGAACTGAACTTGAATTGAGGTTGATGCTATACTGCCGTAACTGAATTGAGTAAGTAACAGACTATACTTTAGGTGAAGTTAGTTGCGAAGCATTGAGTGAAGTTGAGTTATTGAGTTAGTGCAAAACTACTTTAAATGAAGTGAATTAAGAGACATAGTGAATTGATGATTACGGATATTGAGTAAGTGCCAGACTATACTAAGTGAATAGTGAAATATTGAATTGAAGTGAACTATATTTTGTTGGTGCTGGACTACAGTAAGTGGATTGAAGATAAGAAGCATAGTGAATTATTGACTTTAACGAAAAGAATTGAGTTGGTGATAGACATCATTAAGTGGAGTGGAGTATACGCAGAGTGAATTATTTAGCTGAAGCGAAGTATTGAGTTGCCTGTGAACTGCTTTAAGTGAATTGGAGTCAGAAGAATAGTGAGCTATCTAGTTTAAGTGAAGATTGGAGGTAGACTTTATTAAATGAATGAGCTGAAATAGTGTCATATTGAAGTGAAGGGAAGAAATAATTGATACTACGTTTAGTGAAGAGAGACTTAGTAAGAAGCAACTTGGATAATTGACCTGAAGAGGAGAGTTAGTGCATTACAGAAGTATTGTTGAGATTGAAGAGTGAGTCAGTGCATTATTGAACTATGAGTGATGAGTTGAAGAGTAGAGAACTATAGTAAAGAGATTGAGAAGTCAGTGCTTTACTGAACTATATTGAACTGAGATCGAGAAATAGTAGTTAGTGCATAACTGAACTGTTGAACTCAGATTGAGAGAGGTTAGTGCTACAGTGAATGAAGTGTTTAATTGAACATATTGAAGAGAGTTAATGCAAACCTGACTTAAGTGAAAGTGAATAAACATGATTTAAATATTTACACAAACTGATAGACACTAGTTAGTGCGAAAAGGTGTAAAATATAGAACTGAGTGAATCCCATAATTCCCATACACAAAGATAGTCATCATGGAGTTGGATGCAGAAGGCAAGCCAAAACTTTCAGAAGAGGACATCAACATACTGCAAGCGTTTCATGCAATGCATCTGAAACCACCGAAGATAGAAAAACCGGAGGATTTGATGTCGTATATGAAGCATATAGTGGTCGTTTACAACAAAGAGGCAACAGTAACAACACCATCAGCAGCAAATACAGCAACAACAACAGCAGCTCCTGATGTTAAACCTAGTAAAGACTTAGGAGCAATACCAAACACAGGAAGTCACCATTACCCTAAATTGTCCATATTTTATGGTGAAGCCAACAAAGGTGATGTGATTTGGCAAGGGTTTAAATTTGAATAAGACTCGCTTATGTCAGAAGGCATTTTCAGCGAAGATCAAATCCTGTACGGACTCAGAAGAGCCTTGAGAGGAAAGGCTAGTGAACATCTACGAAGAGCAGGCGTGGGTTTGACATTGGATGTTGCTGTTCGTAAACTCGAACAGGAGTTTGGTTGCATAAAAAACGTTGATTTTTTATTTCAAAAATTCTACTCAATAGAACAGAAAGCAAGCGACGACATATCCACATATTGCGCGAGATTAGAGGACTTATATGAATTAATCGTCAAGCAAGGAGGATGTAGTAAAGACAACACTGAGATTTTAAAACGCGTGTTATATAAAGGTTTGAAGAAAGAACTGAAACAAATGGCAGGGTATAAATTTGATACAGTTCAGGATTATGATAAATTTAAAATGGAATTACGAATCATAGAAACAGAAATTAAAAGCCCAGAACCTGATCACAAGAAATGTCATGCTGCAGTGAAGATAGAAAAGAATACATATGAAGAAATATTGAAGAAGCTGAGTAAGACAGAGGAGTTGTTGATGACACTGAATGAGAGAATAGACCAGCTAGAACAGACGAAAGAACCGACAGATAGTGACAGACAATATGACCAAGAATACAGCCATGGAATATGTTACAGAGGTGGATATAGAGGCAATAGTGGAGGAAGATGGAATAGTGGCAGAGGTAGAGGCAACAATAGCGGTGCACGAGGCAGAGGCGTCTACAAACCACATCGTCCAACTGGTACCGGGACAATGCAACCAACATGCTTCAGGTGTAATGAAAAGGGCCACATTGTAAGGAACTGTCCAAAATTAACAATTTAACCAACGTGTTTTAGGTGCAACGAAAAAGGTCACATTGCAAAGAATTGCCCAAAATTATAAGTGCCTCTGTTGTTGGGTCAAACACGGGCACTGATCAGAAACGAGACCCCAAAAAATAGGCAAAACAAATGAAGTCAACGTCACAATAGCAAATGTAGAAACAAGAGCCCTTTTAGATAGCGGAAGCTGTGTTAGTGTCATCTCAGAATCTTATTGGAGACAAAAACTAGCTGAAACATCTCCACTTTAACCATTACAAGATATTGTCAACCTGACAATAGAATGTGCTGATGGACAACAACATCCCATATTTAGGTTACATAGAAACATACCTAAACATTACGCATGGGCTACCAAAGTCATCACCACTACATTGTTTATTTTTAATTACGCCAGATACAAATTACTCTTCCAGAACTCCAGTCATCATTGGTACCAACGTCCTATCAGAATTACTTGAAGAATGCAAACAGAAATTTGGTCCACAATTCATACAGAAAGCAGATTTACACACTCCTTGGTTTTTGGCGTTTAGATGTATTACTTGTAGAGAGAAGAACTTAAGAGAAACAAGAATAAGATTGCCATAGTGAGGTCTGCAGCAACATCTAGAATCATACTAGGTCCAAATGAATCAAGAGACATTATAGGAGAAACAGACAAAGAGTTGGAATATGGACAGACAGCAGCCATCATTCATGAGACTGAAGATAGTGTACTTCCAGATTACATAGACATTACTCCTGGCATTGTGAACTATGATTTCAAGAAGAAAATGCAACTTGTAGTTACTGTATCCAATCTGACGACGAACAGCGTTGTAATCTCTCCAAGAGCTATCATATGTGAACTACAACCTGTAAAGATAGAAGACAAGGTGTTTAATGAAATAAAAGAAGATAGTTCCTACCATGACGTATTAGGAAAAGTTACAATAGATACCAACAATGAACTTACTGAAGAACAACATCTACAAATAAAAGGCTTACTTCTGAAACACATAGACATTTTCTCCAAAGATGAAACAGATATTGGCAACTTTACTAAAATCAAACATCGCATAGACTTAATAGATGAAACACCTTTCAAACAACGCCATAGAAGAATTCCACCAAACATGATTCAGGATGTTAGAAACCATCTAGAACGTTTATTATCTGCAGGCATTATACAGAAATCTATGTCACCATGGGCTTCAAATATCGTTCTTGTTAGAAAGAAAAACAATTCCCTGAGAATATGCATCGACTACAGGCAGCTCAACAATAGAAGTCTACGAGATTCATACAGTTTACCTCGAATAGAAGAAGTTTTTGATGTTCTACATGGCTCCAAATATTTTTCAACTCTAGACATGAAGGCGGGTTATCATCAGGTCGAAGTTGAAGAGACTCATAAAGTACCGCATTCACTGCAGGACCATTGGGATTCTTTCAATACGTTCGGATGCCATTTGGATTAGCCAACTCACCTGCAACAGACCAACGACTGATGGCAGAGTGTCTAGGCGACTACAATATGACCATCTGTGTAATCTACCTCGATGACCTTATACTTTTTGCAGACAGCTTCGAAGAACATCTAGTCAGGCTGGATAAAGTTTTAACACGGCTAAAAGAATGCAATCTGAAATTGTCTCCCGAGAAATGCGTCTTCATGTAAGAAAAAGTCAAATTCCTAGGTCACGTCATTAGCAAAGAAGGCATCGAAACAGACCCGGACAAGATAGATAAAATTAGAAAGTGGCCTACACCAAAGAATGCTAAGGAACTGAAATCCTTCGTGTCGTTTGCGGGATATTACCGTAGATTTATTCGATATTTCTCCAAAATAACTAAACCACTGACAGATTTGATACCCGGAACAGCAACAAAGAAACATGGAAAGAAAGAACACAAAGAATGGACCTGGACAGAAATTGAACAACAAATATTTGAAGATCTTAAACAAACACTTACGTCACCTCCCATTTTGGCTTTCCCAGACTTCACAAAAGAATTTGAACTACATACAGATGCATCTACAAAAGCCTTAGGCGCTATCATTTACCAAGACAAGAAAGTAATAGCATGTGCCAGCAGATCACTTACAAAATCCGAAAGAAACTACTCCGCATACAAACTAGAATTTTTGGCAGTCAAATGGGCTGTTACGGAGAAGTTCAATGACTACCTGGCATTGAAACACTTCACTGTATTTACTGATAATAATCCGTTGACGTACATACTAACATCAGCAAAGTTAGACGCTACAGGACAGAGATGGGTTTCCGCATTAGGCGAGTACAACGTCGATTTAGTTTACAGATCAGGCTTAAAGAACATCGATACCGACGCATTGTCCAGATACCCGTATGAAAGGTTAGCAACAGATGAAGATCAAGTAAAGATAGAAAATAGTACAGTGAAGACTATATTTAGCAGCATAACATCACCGCCGATTATTGAAATTATATAAGCAGCAAGTATCAACATAATTGAAGCTACAGAAATTCCAGGAACACCTATGGCACAGCTTGAAATAAGGGAGATACGACAGAGACAGCGAGAAGATAGACTGATTGAAAGGTGGCGTAGAGCGGTGATAGATCAGTATTCACCAGATAAGAGTCAGTGCTGGACCAAAGAAGACATGTTTATGAGCAAGAACTTTCAAAGCCTCAAGATAGTGAGAGGAATCCTGTACAGAGAAGTGAAGGGTGAAACAACAACGAACCAACTGGTGTTACCGAACAGGAAGATGGTGTTACAAGGATTGCATAACGACATTGGACATCCCGGACGTGACAGAACTACATCATTACTGAGAGAGAGATACTTCTGGCCAGGCATGACAGCTGATGCAGAGAATTGGGTGTCCAATTGTGAAATATGCATACGGAGAAAATCATCGACGAACATCAAGTCAAAACTGGTTAACATTGTGACAACGTACCCTTTAGAGCTAGTGTCAATGGATTACCTTACACTCGAACCATCTAGAGTACATGGAAACATTCTTGTTATTACCGATCACTTCACCAAATATGCACCTGCGATACCAACAAAGAACCAAACAGCGAAAACCACAGCAGAATCTTTTTATAACCACTTCATTGTTAACTACGGCATTCCAACAAAACTTCACACAGACCAAGGGGCAAAGTTCGAATCTGACTTGATAAAAGAACTATGTTACATCACAGGCATGAAAAAGACCAGAACAACAACGTATCACGCAATGGGCAACGGCTGCACAGAACGATGGAACAGAACACTTCTAGACATGTTAGGCACACTAGAACCATCGAAAAAGCCAGATTGGAAGAACTACATACCCTTATTAGTATATGCTTACAACTGCACACGATATGAAAGTACCAAAATAACGCCATTCGAGTTAATGTTTGAAAGAAAACCCAAGTTACCCTTTGACGCAGTATTCGAAACAATAGATATAGATCAACAAAGCAGTAAAACAACAAAAGAGTACATACACGATTTAAAGAAGCGAACGAAGACAACCCAAGACATAGCTAAACAGTACACAGACAAAGCCAGAGAGAAACAGAAGAAACAGTATGACAAAAGAGCAACAGCGTAAAAAACTCAGTAGGCGATACAGTTCTGGTGAAAATTCTAGCGTTCGAAGGCAAACATAAGATCTCCGACAAGTTTGAAGAGGACATATATGAGGTTATTTAACAGACAAGACAAGAGATTCCTGTATTCAAGATAAGATCAAAGAATGGTGTGGAAAGAATACTTCACAGAAATCATCTGCTGCCCATACAGACAACAGACACTGATAGAGAAGAGATAGAAAGTGAAGTGAAGACATACAAACCTGTTCCTGTTAAGAGAAATAAATTACCGGTAAAGAGAGATAGAGTTGAAGAGAAAGGTGAACCTAAAGTGATACCTAGAGCAGACGATAAAGGTGACGTCACCAGTGATTCGGAATCCAGTGATTCAGGGGATGAATATGTGCCTGACACATATAAAGGTGGGGACGCCCACAAACCTGAAAGTGAGAAGGAAAGTCCTAGTGGAAAGGAAAGTAGTCATGATGAGACAACAGTTGTTGTTACAGAAGGAACAGATAGTACAAGTATCGTTACAGACGAAGATACAGTAGAAGAACATGGTAGTCTACTCGACAACCTAGAAGTGAACGTAGACGAACAGGCTGAATCAGGAACAGAGACCTCAGTGAAAGAGAAAGAGATAGATCACGATACAGAAACGAAAGAGGCTGATGAAACCAGTGTGAAGATAGTTGATGAAGCTGCAGAGATGGTGAAAGAAGACGAGAGGAAATGTGAAGGTGCGACAAAAGAAGAAACAGGTGTAAAGAAGAAGGACCCAGCTGAGAAAGAGTTGAATGAGACAGATACAGGAGATACAACTGGAACAGCATCAGGAGGAGTACATAAGAGGAGGAAAGGACAAAACCCGCCTCCTAGACCACCGACAAGGGTATCAGAGAGACCTAAAAAGACACCTATTAAATACGAGGACTACGAGATGCATTTAATGGTCCAAAGAACACCTGATGACAGAAATCATGCTTTGGATGTTTTTATCAATTCTGGTGTTTTTAAATATGTGGATCCTGAAGTAGCAAAGAAAGTTATTAACGCAGTGATGCAATGATATATTCTAGACTACAAATAGATTGTTTTAAATTTGAGATATACATATACAATGATGAAAGTGAAGTGGTATCGGAAATATAACTATAAAAATTTTGAAGAGAAATATTAGTGTAACAATATAATATGAAATTTTGAAAATGTTGTAAGGAATCATTTATATTGAAAGGATAAAAAGGACATATTTTTGTTTGAAAGTTGTTAATAATGCATTAACATTGAAGGTTATACTTAATAGAATATATTGTGTTTTACTTTTTTTAACTTTTAAGATTGATACAGAGATTTTTGTCTTTTTTTTGTATTTCGTATTGTGAGGTCACAATTTTTGAGAACGGGAGACACTAACCTGAAGACATGTAAGATTTTTTAACATGTTTGATGTATTTTTGAATAAGATCTAAAGATTAAGAGCTTTATTTTTATTTTTGAAAATTTTAAAGGTTCATTTCAATGTAGCTTTTACTATTATGGATATATGTATTATAAATAATTTGACTAAAAATTATTTATTATGTACTTTATGAGTACTGACAGATGAATGATGGGACATCATTTCACAGACAGGGGAAGTATGTGGCAGGCTTGATTTTGGAGTTTTAGTACTTTGATTAAGTTATTTCCCTTTGACCATACTTGTGTTTAACCAGGTGTATTACTTGACTTTAGGTCACTTCCTTTTCCCACCAAACGAAAGGCTTTTCATTGGTTAAGGGGCAGTTGAAAAGAAGTCTTGACTTGGTCAACATGTTGAGATGGTTGTTGATATTTTTAAACGTAGATGTGTGCTTTTAAATAGATGGAATATTAGATTTAGACTACTTGCACTGAGAGATTGGGGGTTTTGACAGAGTGTTCGTGAGCTGATGTTTAGAGTCTGAGTGTATCATTCCAGTCCACAATTGAAATGAGTATAAATACACTTATGAAAAGATCATGAGCGGCTCGTTTGTTACCCCTATGGTCAAGAATAGAACCTGCCCATTTATCTATTCCGGATTACTATCCCTTTAATCACACGGAAATTTCCTAGTATTCCGACATAGTAACATATTGCCGGAATTTGCACAGTTTGACTTCTAGATCAAATGTGTATTCTTCGGATTCCAGCATCTCGTCCGGTGTAGATTCGGCGTCGTTTAGCTAAAGTATCTTCTCGTTTAGACTCTGAAGACTGCATGCTTTGTTCTATTGTGCTTCGATGGTAGTCTCATATAGTAACATATCATCTTTTTCTTTCGCTTCTGCCAATTTTGCAATAAACCGCTCAACGAATTTCTTTAAACCGAGCCGCTGGCTCAGTTGTTTTTCTAGATCGTTGATTCTCGTCATGGTTTATGTCACGGCACGAACATATGTTGGTGGAATACGCGTTGTGTTAAAAAATATAAGGAGCGAAATCCAGGTTCAACCATTTACTTGCATCTCATAATATCAACAACAAATATAACGGGTATGACGTCATGACGGCAAAGCGTACATGAACGTAACGGAACAAATTGCTCGTTATATGCATCAACATTACGAAATCCCAACATGTATCTATCTGGTTGGTTGTGTCAAGTACCACTGCCTCTCGTGCGATTCTAGAATTATATTCTTCATATATTACTGTAAATTATATAACATTTTTTAAATGGAAAAACACAATATGGTAAGAAAACCGCGTGGGTATATAGTAGATATTTACTGAGTTCATTTAGATGTATCATGTTATGCCATCGCCCTATTAATAAGTGATAGGGCACGCACGTTGAAAGCGCACGATACAGCGGATGCATCTATTACAGTTACTTGATTCATAGCTTTAGTTATCTGTGTAAACACATAGAACACTGGCAAAACCTATAATAATAGTGTTTATGTTATAATAATTGTTATATGACAATACACGAATGTGTTTTTTTTATAATTCAAGTATGTGAATTTAGTCCGGCTAACCGCTAAGATCGGTCACATTTTCACTTATAAAGTGGGCATTGGTTAACGGATTACATTGATGCGATGGACGTTACACGCCGATTTATCAAACAAACTAGCATTACATTTCATTAGTAATTTTGTCCATGTAACAATGACTTTACCTCACTTCAAAAATAAACTAAAGTTTATCCTATTTTATTTCAGATTGACTAATATTTAATTACATTATCACAAGATATACAAAAAGTGTTCCAGCATTTATTGAATACATACGTGTATAATATTATATAATATCTAAAAAATATGTATATATTATTTTCAGTAAAAGGGGCTCAATCAGTGTTCTCCAGTTTAAAGTATATGGATGTATGGTACCCAGAATTATTTACTGCATCTTTTGAAATTCCCAAATCCCTTCATTTCATGGAAGCAGTGAATCCAAAGCTGCCTACGCAAAAACAATGGCAAGAAATCTTGAGGCAATCCTTTAGCGAGGAACAGATACACAGTCGTATTAATACCCCATATTACCGAAGAATTCAGTTGCAGTGCGATATTATGATGACGTGTCTAGTGGAGGGAAATAAAAAACTTATAAATTCTTTTGTGAAGCAATTTGCTAATGTACATGAACAAATAATGGAATTGACAGTCATTAACAATGAAGTTCGAATAATTCGTAAAAAAGTTATGGAGGCTCGACGAATGTTGAGCATATTGAGAGAAATAGATGATAAATAATAAAAAAATATTAAAGTGAATACATTGTTATTTAATTTGATCATGAATGCCGTCCATCATAAAGGAATGATGTTCGTATTGCTACATTTGAAGTGTGTTCAGGATCGTAACTAATTGCAGAGCTAGCAAAGGTTTATTTTTTAAGCATATGAATAACATTATTATATTCAAAATACAACACACTATTAACTAAATTGCGCAAGCGCTAGTATATTTGCTCTTGATAAACCTGAAACGAACTGCATCATTACATACTGCAGTGTGGGTATTGTAATACGTGTTTTTTTCATGGTTGGTCGAATTAATTTAGACGAAGATATTCGTATGCGCAGTTGAGACATTCTTTAAACATTGCATTTACAAAAACAATTATACTTCGATTTAAGTGCGTTTTAAAAAAAAGGAATATTTTATAAATTGCATGTGTAATCAACAATTCATTAATGTTTTGTATTTTTTTAGAAATTTTCTAACATAATACAGTAAAACGTCGATATTTCGAGTTAGCACCGGACTGACCTCGATGCTAGAGTAATCGCAAGTAATCCATGGTATTATTTGTTTTCACTGTTTCGGTTGGCGATGCTTAACTTCTGACCGCAAACGCTTTATTTACATGTAAGACGGTCATTGGAAAAGAAAAGGCTTTATAAAAAATTAATTTAATCAACATACACACATAACACATATATAATCAAAAATATTCAAACAATATTCAATGTACACGTAGAATATTTAAAAGAGCACACAAGGTACGTACGTGCGCATGAAAAAAACACGAAAAACAACATGATCACTATACAGTTTATATGTAAGACTATTTTCTTTCTGTGTTGCCATGATGCAGAGCAAATGACAAAAAGGAATTAAGTTGAGAGATTCCGATGTATTATCTGATACGCTATCTTTTTACGCTATCTTTAATATCATACATGTTATCATAATAATCGATTGCTGGAAATTATTTAATTATCATTCTACCACGGCACGTGACTTGTTTTCTATATACAAAGAAGGAAAACTACTGTTGGTTATCACCCCGATATACCAACGGTTGTTTAAAGTGACGTCACTTTGATTGTCCGCGCACAATTTATGAATGAAGATGACGTCATTTGATTTTATTTGTTGTGGTGAAATCACGTTTTCGCGGAAAAGTTGATGACGTTCGGTTAATATAATTCTTATTTATAAACTTTAAATCGCGGATAACTTATTAATGAAATCATGTTAGAATCGAAATAATCGACGGGTAACCGTTGGTTATTGTGGTTATAACCAACGGTATGTCGTTCCGATGCTTGTTATCAAACCACTCGGGCTACGCCCTCGTGGTTTAATTCCTACGCATCGGAACTCCATACCGTTGGTTATTACCGCAATAACCAACGGTTACCCGTCGATTATTTCTTGATTAAAACTGTGTAGTTTTTTATCTGCATCTCAAAGGATGACAATTTGCAGTGTTTTCCAAACTGCGACATACTTCACACCTAATCACGCGTTTTTTGTCTGCTTGATTGCGTTTTCACAGCTCGAATATTTTTAGCACCGACCAGACGAGAAAGTGTCTTCAAGTAATTGCCAGTTTACTAGGTGTGAAATGCCTTTCAGGGACCAGCACAAATGCTCGAGTTATCGAAAAAAGCATGTTTGAGTTATTGCGGGTATTTTTATAAAGAAATTAAAGAAAATGTTAGGGACTTTCTTTAATGCTCGAGTAATCTACAGTTATCGAGAAATCGCCAGCTCAAGTTATTGCAATTCTACTGTATTAATACTAAATCTTATCCTATTATGCATCAAACATGCATCTTATTATTTTGTGTATGTTTTTTGTATCACATTTGTCGGTGTCATTTTTATTATTGCTTAAACGGTGTTTTAATATAGGATATCGATATGAACATGTATGGTATGGACCGTCGCAATTGTATATATGTTGTCCGTGCACCTTTTCTGATATGCAAATGTCGGTAATTAGAGTGTGTTTGGTTTAGTTAACTCGAGAACTAATGAGCCTGTAGTCAGTAAACTTCATATTTTAAGATATCTAATTGTAAGCACCATGTTGGAAAAACACATTGGGTTAATTCTGTAAAGGCCAAAAGCAATGTTACTTAAATTGATTCCGTTTAATACCACGGAAACTACTTGCGATATTATGTATTCATATTATATAATACAACTTAAGATAAATATACCAACCAAGATCTTTAATTTGGATAACATATGTATTGTGTGTTTGTCGCAAAAATCAAGGGTTTTCCTCTCAATAACTTGAACACAATAGAACGGATTACGTTACTCTTCACAATGATGTACCTTATGTAAATACTGCACTTGCAATTATGTACGAGATACGTGGGGAAAAAGTCGATGTAACTCGTAATATCAAAATATCGCTTTCGGCTAGAATTATAACAAGGAAATTTTAAAGCATGCTACCAACCTATTGAGTGAGACAGCGTCTAGGATTGCAAAGAAATGCTATCTTAAACAGGACCTTAGAAAGAAGACTAACGATAGTTTTCATTTTTAAATCTGGTTTAATTTATACCATATGGGTTAAGGTTGTCAACATGGTATTAGGCTGCCCGCTGTGTTACCCAACACATAGCTTTTTAGTTGGTGTTTCATGACAAGCAGATGTTTTGAATGATAATTCATACTCGCTTCTTAAATGCACAAGATACATCAGTCACGTCAAATAAAAAAACCCACCCCGTATCAGGTTATTCAACTCGTTTTTAAGTCAATTATCTTGACAGCCGTCACCTAATTTGTGTGCCAATGTTGATATATACGAGTATTGCTATCTGCATTGTATAATAATACAGTAGAAAATCTAACATGGGACAGCACAGGCAATGAATTGTTTAAATCGTATTGGACCCTCAAGGGGTTCTTTTCCTAGAAGTGTCATTAGGGTCCGTTTATATACCGTCTTTTCCTTTTTCATTTAACATTCAAAACAACGAAACACGAAAATCAACGCATATAAGTTCATATTCCGATTTTCTAATAACCGACACTTAAACAAAATACGAAAACAAAATTAACTTCTTTATATCGCTGTTCGTTGTACTTATTATAAAACAAAAAAACGAAATTGATTTCCCTGTTCATATTTTGTTTTAATTCATATGACAAAAATAAATGTTTGGAAATTGGAACGGATTGTTTGATCTCGTTTACCGTTCTTGGTTGAAAAAACGGTATACGTTAAACGAAAAACGAGTGGCGTTTGCGGGATGTGCTGCTGTCTTGGGGAGGTAACTGTTTAGTAGCTTTTTGCGCGTATTTTTCTCCCTAACATAAGACTTAATCACTTATTTCCATCAGCATGACTTCCTACGTGCTTTTTTCGTGGATGTAAAGACACGCCCGTAAGGGACAGAGACGTGGATATTTTCAGTTGTTTTTCCAGGTATTGTATTTTTCCAATTTGAAATGATCATAATCTTGACATCGAACGGTTTTCCAACGTACCGGTATTTCATGCCGATCCAGCCGATTAGATAGGGCTATAATAAGCCTATTATGACATTTCTTGTTCTTTGCCCCTATGCTATGTAAATTCAGTACTTATTTTACAAAAAAAACAAATCCATTGTAATCCTATTATCATTGGGGAGTTCCTTACATTTTAAGAGCTGCAATACCCCGTCCCCTGAGTCCCGTATTCCTATTTGTATTACCCGTTAGACCCGCATGACAATTTAAGGACACAATAATCGGCGGCCGCTGCTAAAATGTCCCTATGCTTTACATTTAACGTCACCTTGCATAATAGAATAAATAAAAAAAATGTTTTAATCTTATGGAACGGTAAAGTGCAAGGTGTCTAATATATAATTTCCAATTCGTTCGATTAATAACAAATACATGTTGCATTTAACAACTGCATTGTGATATGTCTAGTGATTTTAGCTCTAAGACAAGAGTTATAACCAAACACCTTATGTGAAACCGCTTTGCACTTGAAGAAAATGAAATTAACTTAATATACTTAATAAATGTGCCAATTTAATAACTTATTAAACAACATATTTAATGTTCCTTAACGAGCGCCCAAGATATAGTTAATGCTAACAAGATATATACATTCCAATGATATTATAACGCCGCTTAATATTTTTTTCCTTTAAACGTTACGTTACTTGAAAAAGGCGAATATCATGCGTCACGCCGATAGAATCTTCTTGCACTTGTTGAAATGTTCAGTTTAAGACCTTGGTTGTCTCCTAAAATGAAACTCGAATGCCATTATAGAAAAGTGTTAACATTTGTAACAATACGTGTATGATTTGCTGAGTCAATGATATATATGAGGAGCGCACCATCAAGCGTTCGCTTGCATGACCTGTTAAAGTACATTTATTAGTCGAAAAGTGTATTATTTTATTCGTTTTATACACTTCCAGTTCATTTTAACAGTCCTTCAAAAATTAGACAAAATCTGTACACCAAACAAAAACGTTATTAAAAATAAATAAATAAATTTGTAACAACGTCATAGTTGTAACTTATAAAATAAATTCCATTGACATTATGTACTATACTTAGCGTTGATTTTTCTGTTATTTGAATTATGTGTTCTCGCAAGGAGTTTCAAATAATTTTATAATTGTTATAAGCAAATTTTCTTTATTCTATAAAGGGAGCACCTAATATAATCATGCTGATAAAATTTAAAAAGAACTCAGTGTGTGAACCGATAGCTTTATAACAACATAAATTAATACATTCAGGAACAGTGTCGCAGCCTACATTTGCAACTTGTTGCAAATCACTGGTTGGATGCAAGAACTGATGGACACCTGGTACGAGAGCCCACCGCCAGCCAGTTACCCGAAGTGTATGAGCCAGGACGGCACACGACGTGCCATGACATGGCTTAATGAGGCCTTGCATGCTCTTAGGAATAATTCACCATACTAATTGAATGTACATGTATATATTTTTAGCAATAATGTGGATTTTTTATTTCATTTATTTAACAGATATGAATACAGTGTAGTAAATAATTCGATTTTTGTTTATTACTTGAAGAGAAAGGCTACGCCGAACAAAGATATTTTATTGTGCAATGATTATTGTAATGCATGTTATACATTAAATCAAATCCACTGACTTGAAACAAAAGCAGGCATGTATATTGGTATATAACTTTACTGTTGATCTATTCATTATTTCATTAGACTAGCCAAAAAGAGCTGTGCCAAGACTCGTCTATTCTTCCTCCATAATACATGTACTAGTGAACATTTTATTATTCAAAATAATTGTTTCAAAGCAAGGAAACTGCGAACTAAGATTAATCATGAGTTATCATCCAAATAAAGCTGCGCAGCGCCCCTCGTTTTCCGTTTTCCGTGTATCGTTTTATCAAATCAAAAACGACAACTGAGAGCAGGCGCTTTGTTTCAATTTTCAAATATTGATTTTTTTGAATTTAAATTGATACGAAATATGAAATAGACATACACGTTTCGTGTTTTGTTTTGTAATTAGTAAAACGAAAAACGATATAAATAAGTCGATTTGTTCTTTGCTTTTTGTATTTGTTTCGGTTATAAGAAAATCAGAATATGAACTAATATGCGTTTATTTTCGTGTTCCGTGTTATCGAATGCAAAACGAAAAACGAAAAGACGGTATGTACACGGACACATTAGATAATCTGAATTTTGTGTGAACTTGGGCGCCTTGTGTTGACAAATAAATAAAGAAATAAGAACTATTCTGCGATTTTTATTATGCGACAACCAACTAGGACATACTATTCAAAAGTTTCGTTCGCGATATTTGAATATTTTCGTTGACCTTCTGCATTCCTTCTACACTAAAGAGTTTTAACATATAACGAATGGAGTAATGCCTAAATGGAATAATGGTGGAGTTAGTTGGACTTTAAATTTTTGATGAAATTTTAATTAAGTTTTGTGTCAAAAGAGTATTTTGTTAGGTTAAAAGTAAAGAACAGGTCATTGCAACCTGGGACAGCAGCAATATGACGTGGGTGCGGCGCGATACAAATCCGTCAACGCGAAGGACGCAACATTTGCAGCGCCAACGCAAAATAGGTTTGTTTTACCCTGTGGGCGAGGAAGTGGTCAGGAAGACCGTGACTGCAATTGTAAAAAAGTAAGTAGCGATGGAAGTACGGTAGACCATCTCGAATGCAAAACACAACGCTTTCTTAACCTTACAACCGACGAAACATTATAATGTTTATTTGAAGAAATTAATCGGAACTTCAACAAACCGGTCGTGTAGAAGGGAATGAACACAAAACTGATATCCATACAATACAACTAGAAATGCTTTCATACAAATCCATATATGTGGAAGCCCGAAGTAAGAGAAATAATTTGGTTTTCTCGGAAATATAAAAAAACATACAACACGCCACCTGTAAAGAACTTATTCATAAACTTTTATAGAGCAAACTTGATATTGACAACATCGAAATATGCATCGAATGAGCACAGCGCCCTGTCACAACCATAAACACACCAGTGCAATACAAAGATGACCCCCAAACACCCAATAATTGTGCGATTTCGTGATTATTACGAGACAGACACAATCATAGAAAATGCGTACCGACTAAGTGGAACCAATTGCCGAATTGATATAGATTACCCGACAGAAAAAGTCGAAGCCAAGAACACCTGAACCAAATGCAACAAACGAAGACCACCCGTATACATAGAGAAAAAATGCACTTAAGATATTCAGCAAAACTTTTCATAAACGGACGACCCATACGAAATTCTTCGAGAATGGATGACAAGATTTGTAATCGTAAACGCGCCTATCATTTCATTCATCAAAAGTTATTCAATTCATTATTAGGGTAAACAGCCTTAATTAATGTGCATTAGGGCCATAGTAACCATTTTGATCATCGTTTGTACAACAAGTACTATTATATCTACTGCTACATTCTCAGTTAAATGAGGTACTGGAACATCCGCATTTTCGAAATATCACTGTTTTCCGATATTCATTTAACGATCCAGCAATTTCCTCTTCTAATATCTTATTTTATTGTTTTAATTATGTATGCGTTAATCTGTTTGCACGACAGATCTGACGACCATGGTTTTAGTATCGATAATTAATCTGCTGTTCACATAAGAATAAACTATTACATTGCGTCGCTCGTCATGAACCCTGGTAATTACTGTGAATGAAGATACCATCAATTATTCAGTCTTTGATTAAAGTTGTATTTGTCTTAACAAAGATATACACGCACTCGGATCATTGTTTTGAGGGTTTATGTATTTAGAGCTACGTTTAAATTACTTTTAGGTTGTGGTTGTGTTGAAACCAGATAAAATGTTATTAACCATTTACAGGACAATGAACCTGATGTTCAAGTGCACAACGTAGGTGATCAGCTAAGTATATATAGCCTATGCGTAGAGGAATGTTTTAAGTGCGAACATTTATTAAATACATGCATAAGTCTAACTAAAATGACCAAGGAAATGCAAACTTAATTGAACTATCCTTGTATGAATGGAAATATTTAAATTCTTAATTGCGAAAATTAGAACTTTGCTATGCACTTTACATGTTGAAATTTTAAAACGTGTAGACGCGGTATTGAGAGAAAGTTATAAAAGATGGGGATGCCAGTATCCAAACACATCATGGTCGATAACTCGTCGATCATCAGGACCAATACTGAAAGTGAATCACAGGTTAGTAGATCATCACAATTGAACGGACAGGTACATTTTACTTTTTGATAATAACTATATGTACTAAATTGACTCATCACTATTCCGACATCATTATGACATTATACCGCATTTAAATATATGCAAAATAATTGTTTGCGTTGTGTCTGCTAATAAAATAGTATATATTGTAGGTACTAAATTATCTCACTGAACTTGCTTTTCTTGATCAAATAAAGTAAAAACACACAATTTAGCGTGAATCGGATATGAAAAATATAAACCAATATAAACAGTCGAAGTACAAATGTTATTAATATACAAATACACAACCAGTTAAAAGGGTAATGAATCAAACGAAAAGGAAAACAAAATCACATTTTAATAGTGTACTTTGTTTGTTTTTTTTCCGAGCATTCGAGTTAAACACTTAATCAGGTGTGGGTTACTTGCGACGTTTTACAAAATAATGGATTTTGTTTCTAATAAACGATTTCACATGAGCGGTTAGATCGAGTGCATACGTTTGTAAATGTGACAGTTTATGCCGAGTTTTGCATGAAAATAACTTAAAAAGAAATGATTTCAACATATATATTTGTTTATTAAATACGGTTTATACATCATGCATGTGTACAGATTTGGACACTTAACTAAATTACCGTCGAAGGCTGCGTTTCCTTTTGTTATTTACACAAGTACATGCTTTTAATTGTATGTGCACGTGCGATGTTGATCGAGAACATTTATAACCATTTTATCCCATACCCGCTTTCACGAACAAACAACCATTCTGTGTATTTTGGTGTATTTCAACTATCTAAAAATCAACAAACATGCGCAATATTGTGACCTATTTTTTCCTTTAATTTGATGTTTAAGTGTTGTTACCAGCAATCTTAAATTTGTTTACTTATATTATGAAGACAGGAACATGCAAATATGCAAATACTATGTGCTTAATAAAGTACCAGGTTAGCTTCGAATACAAAATAGTTTATTTGCTCAGCAGGAAACCATGAACACTCGCCAATTCTCGTGGTGTATGATTTACAATCATCGCTAAATAAACGTATTTGTATTCAACACTCTGCTTATATTATATAAATACGCACATGAGCTACCAAATGTAACACAATATGTTTGTTTTGTTTTTACTAACTATGGGTGAATATGTATCATTCGTTCCGCGTGTGATTTCTCGTGCAGATGATTTTTGCATAATGATTTAAATGAACAAAACAACGGTGGTCATGCATAATTTTCAACACAGTTCATACAACTATGAAATCCAGAAAAATAATAACCAAAGTGTATAGTTACAACACTCAGTGTATCATGAGCTGTATTTGTATCATTCTAAAGGCCACTAAAGACTTGTATCCGCTGGCGTAAGAAGAGCTTTTGGGTTTCGGTTTCATATTATGTCGAACGGCATAACAATGTCGCGAGGGCAATTGTGGCTTCATATCGCTATTCAACTTTTAAAAGACATACTGTCATATTCCGCGAAAACAATAACTTCATTACTTTATTTGTTTACAAAAAAGTAGAACGTTGGTGAATATTAACGTATTTTCATGCATACGATGCGGCTCCATAAGACTATGCAAAACTTGGTCACGTTGTCGGATTTTCTAATCAAAACACAGCGTTTATGTTAAAATGATATAATAGTTGTGAAAAAGATATATTTTTTATTTCCAGTCGACGTTAGATATGAATTATAAACAAGGCGATAAAGTTGAAGATACGGGAAAATCTTTCAAGTCTATCAGTTGCAATCAAGGCGATAATCGTGATCATATAACGCAAAACACCGACGTTAACAACATGAACGTTAACAACATGAACACTAAATTCAACATTCTTTCTTACGGTACAGATCAATATTTAAGTTATACACTGTCTAATGATGTCAAAGCAGATAATTGTCCTGTGTTGGCATGCGCCTTCTCAGAACGCACAACACGCATTACGTCAGCCAATTATAATCCTCATGCCGTGGTCAAAGATGCACATATACACGACGTGCATGGCACTGATAACCGAAGCGATGCAATCAAAGAAGGTATTGATAAGATATATGAAGTGGGGGCAGAAAAAACAGAACGTTGGGTTGAACCTGATATTTGTAAATGGGAAGATACATCATTTAAGGTAGCGCACCTCTAATGGGCCCATATCCAAATATAATCTAATTAATTATTTTCTTAATCAGCATCATTTCACTGAACTACATGCACATTTGTAGGTAGGCTTTCCATGCTTTTTAAAAAAATATACCGATTTGTTTCAAAACCACCCTCGGCTTTTGTCCAGTTTATTTTTACCCCTGGGGTATATAAAAGTTCCATAATTCATTCAAATTTCCAAATATGGGCATGCAGTTGGTGTGTACAGATGCTGTAAAGGTGTTTAAAGTTGAAACAAGATGAAATAAGTATTCTTTTACAGACATTTATTTTTAACAATTTTTTATCTATGGTAGAGCGCCATGAAATGTAAGTGATTTCAGCCAAGTAAAAATTGGGTCGGTTAAAAACAAAGTGTCATAAAATTCAAAATAGTATCATTTAAATCATATTTTAAACTTAGTTTTTATAGAAACACTATATACAGCAAAAATACCTAGAACTAGACAGATTTACCGTTTACTTTTTGAAATATAAATAAAAATGCAACATGCATGGTTCGTATTTTCAACAGTAAATCACCCAATTTCGGCATAACGTTGTTTTAATTTTAATAATTGAAGAATGTGCATAAAAATTGCAACATATTTAACAATAAATATAGCTTATATGCCATATTAAATCAAATTACGTTAGAAAATAAGTAAAACGCGTCGCAAAAAAGTATACGTCGTCGGCAGGATTCGAACCTGCGCGGGAATATCCCAAAAGATTTCTAGTCTATCGCCTTAACCACTAGGCTACGGCACCTAATAGTAGGCTCTTCAACCTTCGAAGAAATCGCGGGAAATCATTAGAGGTGCACTACCTTAACAATGAGCTAACGCATACGTTAATTGTGTCTAGTGTATTTCATTCAGAAACTGAACTACAAACTAAAGAAATGTTTGATATTATAGATCCGGAAAACTGTCATAAGGTGCCTGAGCTATCATTTAACACCTTAGATGAAGGACCGCAGGTTGACATTTTAGATAATGTAGATATAGACCCGTTTGAAGGCTTACACATTCCGCGAACAAATAAACGCTCCTTTGGACAATTTGCGGTATATTCCGTTCAAGAGATATGGGATGATTTGTACAGGAAATATAAAAAAGATATGAAACACCTACTTCGGGGTCATGGTTTCTTTGAAACCTTTCCAGATCCGATGACTATACGCGAGGCACAGCAATTTTACAGAAGTCTAGATCTTCCCATACCAGTCGATCAAAAAGAAAACATCTTGCCTTACCCACCTAAGGTTACTAAAACAGAATATTTGGCATCAGAGGAAAAAGAACCATCCATCGATTTAAATATTGTTCACTGCGTAAGTATACAATAACAATGTTCTCATATTGACGAATCATGTAAACCACATTGTGTGTTTACGTGTCTTGCAAGAAATATGAGTTAAGATACATAATGATCTTAAACATTCATTATAAATTCTAACTATATTTATTTTTTCCAGGAACCCAGTGAGTCTTCGTATTTAAGCGTTAAAATAATGTTGTATTCAATATGCCACAGGTCACCATATAATTAATTTCTCGATTAAGTCATTTCCAAGATAGTGCGTGATTTTAATTTACAAGTTTTAACCGTAGAGTTATTGAAACCAACAGAAGTTGTGACATCAAAATTTGAGAAGATCTAAGAAGCCGGTCTGTATAATGCAAAATAATTAACCTGGCACTCTAATCCGTATAAAATCGATACGTATTTATAGATATTTGACACTTAATTATTGTTTTGTAACTTGTGCCATCAGTATTAATGTCTGTTTAAGCTATAACTGTAACAGATATCATAACAAAATGTTGAAGCCCTCTTATTGTGGGTTGAAATCCCAGTCCAATAACATTTTTCGACAATTATCTAAATGGCTGGAAAAACAATTTGATTAACTTGAATAAATTAATAATCTTATTAAAAAGAAAATATATTGTAGATGATTATTAACAAAATGTTATGTCAGCTTCCGAAAATGACTGAAATCAAAGGACACCCTTCGACTATTGCCGAAGACTAATGAGTCACTGGTTAATAACTTTGCATTATTCCACGATTTATAACAATAACACATTGTGCACAGCATTTTTGACAAACTGCGTTGTCTTTTTGTAACATCCCCGTACAACCATTTCCGGATCTTCTAAAAGGTTTTCCAGCAAAAAATATCAGCTATGCTCAAGTCATGATACTTTTTTTAATGACATGAAAACAAATCATTGTTACAAAGCAATGTAGCTTTTTCGTACTTTACCAACACTTTATGGCATCTGTTGTGCTCCACATACAAACCTTTCCACAATGTTTTAATTATGTCAAGCTTGACACTAGGTATGTAAACAGTTGTTATAATGAATTTAAAACGTTATAACATATGATCAGGTGGAAGTTAACGTTTAATTTTCATCAACTGTGATGGATCTTGAGCATTTAATGGGCAAATAAGTACATCTTTTTCTTCAACGTCCTGGTTTACATTCTTAAGGACTTTGAGACCATAGGGCCAGTAATTTGTGGTTACAGGGTCTTAATGAAGCCTTAAGTGTTCTATGTTTCTAAAATTCGTTTCGAGAAAGATAACTAATTTGTTAAAAATAGTTGAAAAATAAATAAAGTAACCAATTATACCATTTTAATTTCTTTTTATTACTGATGCACATTAGAGAAGAGCCAGTTTTGTTAATCAGTGTTTGTTGTACAATACACTATTAGCACGTTTAGAGCAATGCTAGGCCTCTGGTACTATCCATATAGCAGACAAACAATTGTTTTGAAAAAAGTCAAAAATTTATATTTAATTTGCTCAATTTATGAATGGTAGAATGTCGGAATGGTAAAACACACAAATTAATCAAGAGTCCAAGATTCCAATAAATAATGATCTTTTATACCATTCTTATTGTTGATTTTACATTCTTTTAATTTGATTAGTTATTGAAAAACGTGGTGGGAAATACATGTATGTTATATCATATTCATGTCGATCAGTCACTGAGTATGGTCAATGAAAGCAATGAAAGTGAAATTTCATATACAAATGCTCTAAAACTAAATACAATTAAAAAGTGACCAGAATGCAGGAGTTTACGTTTCATTTTCAAACTGTTCTAGGGGGAGGACCTCCAAAGCCCCAGATTGCAGGAGGAATATCCCCTCCCGCACATTCCCACTTCGCCACTTCGTTGCTCAATAACAATCGTCGATGGCAAATATTCGCACCCTCCTTTTCAAAACCTGGCTACGGGCCTGTGCTGTGTTGAGAAAATGAAACAAAACACAACGTTTTATAGTTTAATATTCTACATTCATTAGCTTAAGAAATGAAAAATGAGAAGCAAGTTTACATTGATTGTCTATGATGTGTATATGGATGGGATGTTAAACACGTGACCTTTTATAATTACAACTGTAATTCGTACATATTCGAGCGAAAAATAAATTCGCAATATTATCCGTATTCTGAACCAATACAATATTTGATATCTCAATACAACTGTGGGTGTTATTTGGATATTTTGTTTGAAAATGACAAGATATACAAAAGCATAACGACTACATATAGGATAGTTATGACTTATCACAGTGTGCAAATCATTGTTTGAAGGATATTTAACGTTCGTAAAGCGGCAATCTAAGTCTGACTTAATAATGATTGGACACTATATGAATGCTGTTACACGAATGGTTTTGAAATATATACTAAAACAAGGACAAAAGTTCCAAAACATAAAATGGAAAACTTAAAAAAACAAGATGGCCGAAATAGCACCGAGTCCTGCTCGTGAATTTACGGCAACAAAAAGAATGTTATAGCATATATTTGATCTTCAGCGCTGAACATTTAGTTTATGTTTGCCGATTAATTTTTGAAATACATAAGTCAAATTATTATCAAGAACTGAAAACAAGACATATAGCAAATAGGAAAGATCACACGGTCCACCTGTTCCTAAAAATATTGAGCACGCAAACAACATATGCATATTCCAAAGCTCAATGAATAATTGTATGCGACCTTTATGTGAGCTCATATAGTAAAGAATCATCTCAACAACACAAAAAACAGGATCGGGTGAAATGACAATTGGCAAAAGTTTTTTTTCAATTATAAAAAAATGTAATAATGTCTTATGACAAACATTCTTCTCAGACAAACCGCATAGGTTCTCTCACAAGTCTCCAAATATTTACCAACCTCTGTACTTATTAAATGCATGTATTCAATGTTTATATATGCATGTCGTAAAAATGCATTAGAAACACTATTTAATTTTAACTAAGAAATGCCACCATAAAATTTATAAAATTTAAGTATACCATCATGCGAGGCTTAGATGCAAATGAGGTAGTTTTGAAGAATGGATGTGTTTATTGTTCACTTATGTATAGTATTAACTATAAATCATAACGTATATCATACAAATTCGTAACTTTTATAATTACAGAATACATCAATATAACGAACACTCACATGCGTCTCTAAGACAATAAAACAATGTAACAAAACAACTATAATGCCATTAAATGTTTGCATTCTTTTTTGTAATTAATAAAAAAGAAAATTGTCTCACCCGCATTACACTTGGAGACATTTCTAACGCAACACTTTTCAAACTTGAATAACTAAGTTGTGAGTTAAATTTTGAATTAACATGGTACATGTGATCATTTGAATTTAATCTGCGCAATCTCAAGCTAAAATTATTCATCCGTGACGATCGGACGCTTTAGCATGTAGGGTATGTATGGCTTCATCTTTCTGCACGTGGCAATGGTGAAACTCAATATTATTCTAAATTTATTTCAATTTCATCATTTTAGGTTTTCACTTCTTTATATTGTTACACTCGGAAACCATAATAAATTAATTTAAAAAAAATGTATGGCTCATTTGAATGTTCAGAAGCGCAACTGTGCATTTTGGTAAATTGCAGGCTACAACAAACATATGGACTTAATGCACACAAATATGAAAGTTTATAACACACAAATATTTTGACAATTTTACAACACAAATATCAGAATTATACCACATATATATCAAAATATTGCATACATATTATGAACTTTAAGTACATTTAAATGAAATTATACAACATACATTTGTAATGCTATATATGATTTTACCATATATATATATATATAACTGTATACAACATTTTTATACAGCAATACCGAACAAAAATGGAAATATAGAACATGTATATACAATTATACCAAATAAATATGAAAACATTGAATTTTGCAACGTTTGACGCGCCATATGTGAGATATTCAATTTTGAAAAGTGTTGCGTTAGGAAAGTCTTAATACACTTACATGTAGCCTGCAATTCACCAAAATGTTCGGTTGTGCTCCTAAATATTTATATGAGCCAATTTTTAAAATTAATTTGATGTTTTTTTTTCTGGTGTAATAACCAACCTAAAATGATGACATTTTTAAATAAATTTAAAATAATTTGGCGTTTCACCATTCCAAAGTGCAAACATATGAAATCATATATACCCCACGTGCGAAAGATTCTGATCGTCACGGATGAATGATTTTATTTCGAGCTTGCTCAGAATGTAGTCAATTGATCACATGTAAAATTTTATATCATAATCTTTACTCATAAATGAGATATTTAAAGTTTGAAAAATATTGCGTTAGAAAAGTCTACAAGTGCATTATGTACTATATTGTGGAGTTAACATTTCGAACAATGCATTGCGATAGACAATAACATTTGTTACTAAACCTCTGTTAATGAATCTCCCACAAACCTGTTATGCCTGTAAACTCAGTAGACCAAAGAGTAATTGCTCCATTAACAATAATAATGTGCTCTGTGAAAATGGGGTTTATGCCTGTGCGTTAAGTGTCGTACCAGATTAGCCTGTGCAATCCGCACAGGCTAATCATGGACGACAATTTCCGCCTAAACTGGATTTCTGCTAAGAAGAGACTTTGTTTAAACAAAACAAATCATAAAGTTTAACGCGGAAAGTGTCGTCCCTAATTGGCCTGTGCAGACTGCAAAGGCTAATCTGGGACGACTATTTACGCACATGCATTAAACCCCCTTTTCACAGAGCACGGACCTTTTTTATAGAAAAAAATGCGACCACTTGGTTCGCCCGAGTTGCTGATGCACATACTGGAATAAGGTATTCGCGTTAAAGTACAAGTTACTTTTAATCGAATGGTTAAAATCAGTGTACAGTTGTTCTTTATATGGTCTTGCGTATTTACATTGTCTTGATTGTACGTATAATTGACGATGCTGGAACAGCATCGTCCAAGGTATGATAACCATCCAAAAAAATTTCACAATGGCGACCTATGTAAAAGACCGAGCCAGTCCGATTGAGATAACTCGATTTTTCAGTTACTTCCCTTTTGCATTCGCCACTGCGTAGGAGATTGCTCGTCATTGATAACATTTTCCTAGCAGAGTTGTCGTTCGTGTTTCAACATTCAACAATGGCCGCCCCCATGAGAGTCTCGATTCAAAACTTTCTTACTGCATACATTGGCTTGTTTCGCTATTTAGAAGCTGTCATTTAGGATATATGAATTATTTATTCACTAAATCTCCGCTTATGACAACAATAGTTGGAATCGAAGGATATATACTCGATGTGAATGAAGGACTTTCTGGACCGTAACAGCTTGACACGGCAAAACTGGCATACTTGTATTTTTAGTTATCAATATAAGTCACATTGTGCTTTATAAATTGTATTCGAGCATTTCACGACTTATTGAATGACTATGATACCCGATATCAACATTTCATCGGGGATTTGCAGATCACCAAGCTGTCCTGAAATTCAACATTGATTTCAAACTCTTTACTGGTTGGTACTCTGTCTTAGTGTTAGTACTTTTTATCATTTTAAAGTTAAATGAACTGTGTCACAGTAAAAGAGACATTAAGGCGATTGTGGCCATTTTGGATTTAGATCAGCCTGCAGTCGCTTGAAGGTGTTTGCTTAAAAGCGTTTTTCTGACAATAACAAATAATTTAATTGGATACTGATTTGACTGCGCTTTTCCTGTGACCTGGCTCCAATAATAGAATTGTCATTTATCAAATTATTTATTTCGAACAATAATCAATTGTTTTTCTTGTCCCTCGGTATCAATGACTTCAGCACTTTCCTGTTGAGAATTGAATACTGCTACAGGCGATGCTAGCGGGCATGAGAGATGTTGCACCTTCTAGTATAGCTCGATTGTTCATTGTCGGCTCGGGTACTACGTACATGAACCCCGGGTACTCTTAAGTATACTTACATGTATCCCGGGTACGGTAAATATACTAAAATGTACCCGGGAAATTTAACCCTAAATCAGTCGTTGTCGACTACTTTTTTGTAATAATTATATATACACATTTATGTCAATTTTCTGTAGAATGGCCACTATATTATCGGAACACATACTCAAAAAGCATGTTGATGCAGTGTTTTTTGAAGAGAAGTGTGTTTAAGATAATCGGTTGCGCGTTTTACGACATCGGATTTTGGGCGCGAATACAACTCGGGTACAGTCTAATATGGACCGAGTACAATTACGTTTATTTACCGTATCTGGGGTACATGTAAGTATACTTAGAGTACCCAGGGTACATGTAAGTATACTTAAGAGTACCCGGGGTACATGTAAGTAGTACCAGAGCCGACAATGACCAATCAAGCTCCATTATCCCTCATGAACCGACTCAAAAACCGAGTCGGCAATATTTGACTTAATTTTTGGTTTGGTTGCTCTCGAGGGATCGAAAATTTCAGAATCTTCCTAAAAGCCCTACGGGTTTGGTCCCCAGAAGCGACATTGAAAACTAGCATACTTTGTTATCTAAAAGGCTGCTTAACCTGATATACAATGATAATGTGAATGTTCTCTCACTTGATGTTCATCAGTCATATTATATAAAAACTTACAGCAGTAGTAAACAACTGGACAATAATTAATGAACGCATCTTTCATTTGTCTTTGACACTTTGATTTTGACATGGCCTAGATTTAAATATGCGACTGGACTTTACCACCACTCTTGTAACAGAGCTAAAGTTTAAATGTACCATTGAAGATCATCTCAATCCAGATTTGCTATTATAGACGTGTGGAAAGTTTTAAGGGTGTGACAAGTAAGCAAAAATTGGTCATTACCCATAGGCCACAACTGATCTATGACTGTATTAAAACAAGAAAAATCAGTGCCTAATTTAGATTTCCTTAGATAATTCAATAAAAACTAATTTCATAAGCCTGGTAACAGTTTAGCGGTTATGCTACCAATGTGTCACACCAGGGCCTTGAATTTGAAATCTAGGACATGCATGGTCATTTCTTCATGAAATCAGGACACAAAATTGTATTTTAAGTCCTTAATTGACCTGGCTATAGTTCTCAGATTATTATAAGCTCAATCAGTATATTTATATCATTATTTATGCTTTGTGTATTGTAAACATATACACAATCATGCAGTTACATGATAGCAATAAATAATATCAAAGCTACCCATACTATAAAGGTCATTGACAAAGCCTATGGTCAAAATGTGAACACATTGAGTGTAATCGCCCTCTCGTGCCAGCAAAAACAACACGTTGACAGGTTGTCATTTTTGACAGTTCTTCTTTCACTTTCATTTTGTGATATCAAACTATTAACAATTATGTGGCTGAGAAAAATATCGCCATTGCTTTTTATGCCCCCGGTAGGGTGGCCTATATCAGTTGAACTGTCAGTCAGTCAGTCAGTCAGTCAGTGTGTCAGTCTGTCCGTCCGTCCGAAAACTTTAATGGCCATAACTTTTTTAATATTTAACATAGCAACTTGATATTTGGCATACATGTGCATCTCATGGAGTTGCACATTTTCAGTTGTGAAAGGTGATGGTGAAGGTCATCCTTCAAGGTCAAATGTCAAATATAAAGCGTCTGTCTGTCTGTCCGAAAACTTTAACATTGGCCATAACTTTTTGCAATATTGGCGTGCATGCGCATCTCATAGAGCTGCACATATTGATTGGTGAAAGGTCAAGGTCATCCTTCAAGGTCAAGGTCAAAGGTCAAATTTTGCAATATTGAAGATAGCAACTCCATATTCGGCATGCATGTGTATGTCATGGAGCTGCACATTTTGAGTGGTGAAAGGTCAAGGTCATCCTTCAAGGTCAAAAGTAAAATATATGGCTTCAAAGCTGCGCAGCAGGGGTCATTATGTTTCACAAACACAGCTCTTGTTTAATATATTTTCTGCACATTTCTTCAAAAAACTTACACTAATACACGATTTTCTTCGTTAATTCAATCATTCCAGACAGACTTGTGTACATATTTCGCTTACATTTTGACGCGCGTAGGTAGGACCGCATTACCGCTTCCGAAATGTGTAATTATGCTATTGTCTTCGAGGAACTTATCTGATGTTTGACGGAAAGGGCCGAAAATGTGCGAGTGTGGGTCAAGTTCCCCACAGGTACTACTTTCCCGTTCCCCCAATTTTTTTTTCGTACATAAAATTTTTCGTACCCAATTTTTTTTCGTACCCATTTTTTTTTTCGTACCCAATTTTTTTTTCATCCCCAATTTTTTGTTCGTACCCAAATTTTTTTGGTCCCAATTTTATTGTTTCCAAATATTTTTTCGTACCCAAATTTGTTTTCATACCCAAAAGTTTTTCGCAAAATTGTTGTACCAAATTTTTTTTTCGTACCAACATACACAATTGTGGTGATTTTGGTGATGTAGATAAACTTAACTTGATGCTTTTATATCCATCCTCTCAAAAGCATCGTCACACCAGTACTGTCAGTACTTTGATTTTATATGTGCCATACGCAGACGTTCTGTGCCACATGTAGTACAGGATCTTTCAAAGATTACGTTCAGTGATGCTGAGCAAAAATTATCAAGACGCACTTCAATAGATCATCAGTAGTTGAATTGTTTGATCCATGTTCTCTAATGAACCATCTTATACATTTATGTAGCGTGTCTGGTTTTAAACACAATCTGTAAATCTGTTGTCACTTCCTCTGCGGTTGGTCGTACGTCTGGATTGCCATCCCAACATCTCTCGATCAACTGAACAAGGTTAGATGGTATGGCGTATCTTTCTCTGCAGTTTGGGCGGGTACCTTCCTTAATGGATTCTAGCAGGGTCCCGACGTCAACAGTATCGTAAGTGTCTTCCGAATACGCGTGTCTGTTCAAGGAAAAAAATCGAGTAGGAATTAGTTACCAAACGCATATGCATAATTAACGGTTGGGGTAAACAATTAGTAAATAGAGTATTACAAATAAAACATAATTTTGTTCATGGTTTGTAATCAAATACTTTGAATGTTAAGAAATGTAAACATAGTGTTAATCATGTAGCACCGGCAGGATAAAAATCATATCAAAACAAGGAACTTTATCAATGACAAGTTATACATTGCTTTAGAATTCGACACAGAACAAAACAGAAACAATCATGCATGCACAGTCTGGAGACAACTCCTTGGACAGTCTATACAAATCTTTGAACGTTAAAACCCGTCTATACGAGCCCTATATGACCCAGAATTATTACAAAAAGATAATAATAACAATTAATTTTTAAATAAGAACAAAATGCATCCTACATAGTCAAAATTGTTTTGCCTATGTACGTTATGTGCATATGCACGTAATAAGTATAGTACCATTACAACTTAAATAAAATAATTCATTTTGCACGTTTTTTTACATATATTGGTATCACAATCACTTTTTTTTACTAACACTAACCTTCCATACCAAAGTTCCCAGAGAACTAAAGCGAGACTGTACATGTCCGTCTTCTTCGTATACGGCTTGCCGGAGAGTATTTCCGGTGACATGTGGGTACGGGTACCTGTGTACGTGCCGGACAGGTCCGTCTCGTGTTTGGCAAAGCCGAAGTCGCACACCTTGATCACCCCTTTGTTCATCTGCATACATATGAGCATGTGCGTAAATTGTCCTCCCAGATCAGCCTGTGCAGTCCGCAAAGGCTAATCAGAGATGACACTGTTCGCTTGGATCGGCTTTTTGCTAAGAAGAGGCTACCATTAAACGAAAGGACGGAAGCGGAAAGTGTCGTCCAAATTTAGCCTATGCGGAATGCACAGGCTAATCTGGGACGACACTTATCGCACACGCATTAAATCTCGTTTTCTCAGAGCAAGGCTTAAATAGTATTCTTCGAAATATTGTTGGATATAGTGTCTATCGTAAAACAAAACCTAATTGACTTAAGGTTGGATTGTTGTTGTGTTTTTTTTTCAAATTATCGACAAGTTTAGAAATTGCTACTTATTTCATTTTTAAAATGCAATAGTATAAGATTAATACATAAAAATCCGATATTGTTACAATAATTAATTGATTATAACATGGACTAAGTGAACTTTGAAATTCCAGAGACATATAAATATAAAGAGAACATATTAAAATCTCTTAAAAGGTATCTCGACATTACCAAGACATTTGCTAGTATAAGATCCCTGTGAGCAAAGTTGCTGGCGTGAAAGTGAGCGAGTCCCCTGGCTATGCCCACCCCTGCCTTCACGTAGATATCAAGGGCTTCGGTCGGTCGATCCTTTGAGTCGTAGTGCCTAATAGTCATGAAATAACCATATGTATGTCACACAAAGAATATCTTGTAGCATTAAATTGTTATTGAATATAATTTTGATACAAGCACATTTATTTGCATTATGATTGCAGCATTGATGCTTATCCGTTCGACGAATGATTAACAGCTAACCGCCGTCAAAACAGTGACATTTTGCAATCAAACAGTCAATATTTTTGTATTTATTAGTTTTTGACATAAATTTATGAACATGCCCTATCACACAACGCAAACTTAGTACTTATCACATAAAATGTCACATATTGTTTGAGGTATATTTAATTGTTTCAAGGAGACGCAATTTGTTTTTGTTTTTTTTTGTTTTTCTAAAATACAGCGCCGAGTACACTGTGGAAAAGCTGCCCTTTCCAATGTCACGGATACGCCGAATCTGCGCTACATCGATCAAGTCTTTCGTGGCGAATTTTAATCCGTATAGTTTGAGTTGTCCGATGATGTCCTGCAGCGTAATTTGAATAGGCTTAAATTCTCGGATAATTGTCTTGGAGGACCGCCTGTCTCTCTGTATTTGCTCCACTTGATGAATGTCTGCCTTTATCTGTGCCGGAATAGTTTCTTCACAAAGGTCCTTTATTTTCCTCTCAAACAATGACATGTACGTTTCTGAGATAAACTTGTCGATGACAAACTCTTTAAAAAAATCTTCGATGACTTGTTCTGTCCATATTGTCATGTACTATGTATTTCGCTTTATCTTTCGTGTATTCCTTTCGTTGCTGTTTTGCCTGAACGGTCTGTTTTATAAGCATCCAAACCCCCACCGGAAGGAACAACAACGAGGCGGATGTTACCACGGGGATCCATAGGGGAGCAGCCACAACCAGAATCACCCTTTCACTTGTGGTAAATACAGAGGTTTTCACTGCAATGCTCTGTTTCCCAAAATCTATAAAAGACCATTACGATAAAATTAGTCAGCAGTCGTTCGTACCTCATAAATCACTAGCATACATAATTTCTTAGTGACCTTTGTAAAAAAATATTTAATCAATTTTAGTATACATACATGAAGGTTATATAAAAGACAAATATGAAAAACAATTGCAGAAGTAAGAACAGTTTTTAACTTTTCATGTAAACGGAAATGCAGTTTTAAGATGACATTGCCGACATTACAAGCCAGTCTAATTATTAAGTAAGACAAAGATATGTTAATGAGGTATTATTCACATATGGTTTAGATTATCGGTGTGTAACAAACCTACTAGTTTACAACTATACCTATCAATCTCCTCTCTGGTGAAATTATATCGCCTTCTATGAGGTTATGGATATCAGTACACTCTTCCGTCAGTAACTTGCACTCAAGCTTAAATTCGTGTGTAAGCTCGTCCTGGACTGTCTTCACTATTTGGTTACCAGCTTCCCACTTCGTGATTTCATCCATTATTCGGGCTTATATCATACGCTCTCCTTTAAGTTTCGTCGCGTCACCGCTTCGATGTCCGGCGCCTGTAAATCTGTCCAGAATTTAATCCAAGCTTGTACCTCGGGATCGTGTAAATACGCGAAGAGAGAGCTCGCAAGATTACGATATCTGACCAGCGCAAATTCTCGTAATCTCTTCTTCACCTGTGGAATAAATAAAAGAATATGCAAATCCAGAAATATCATCAGGAGTCTTGTGAACACCCGCTAGTGATTTAAGGCTGGTTCTAGGAAAACAGGGCTAAATGCATGTGCGTAGAGTGTAGTCCCAAATTCGCGTGTGCAGTTCACGCAGGCCAATCTGGTAATGCATATTCCGCCTTTACTTGATTTACGCTAAGGAAATACTTCCGTGAAACAACAAATTCCATAAAAACAGAAAGTTTCGTCCCTGATAAGCTTGTTCGGATTGCACAGGCTAATAAGGGACTACACTTCATGCAATAGCATTACGTCCAGTTTTTTTTCAGAACGATGTTAAGGTGTCCGCCTAGAAACCGGGCGGTCATGGGTTCGATCCACACTGTCGGAGCGTTCTATCGATCTTCCCCATGGACAACAAGTAACAGTTCTAGTCAAAGAAAACGGTCTCGATAGCGTTTAAAATAAACCTTAGACTTTCTATGTAATCGAGCTAAAATAAATAGGCTTAAACTAAATACAGGAAAATTGCAAATCTAGCAAAATTATTAGGAAAGGGTTCTGTGAACAACCGCGAGTAGTAATTATGCAAGTATCAACGATAAAAGACATGATTGGTATAAACTCAAACGGTGTGAGTTCAATATGTTAATTATGTTTCTAGAAGACATACTAACATGACCCGCGTCTTCTCTCAGCCTCGCCAGACGAGTGTTCACTTCTTCGAACAGGCGTTTCTTCTCCACTTCTGTTGCACGAGCACGATTCACGCGTGCCGCCACGTACTTACGTATTTGCTCGAGAATGTTGTCTATCCACCTGGAAATTGAAGTTTTTGATATACGAACAACGTATACCGGCGTTATTTAATACTTTTTTCGATACACTTAAGTCAATGTAAAGCAGATAAAGAAATATCGGAAAAAACTTTCAAAAACCTGTCAAAATGGAATTATGCATTATAATATTACAATAATGTCAACAGTCCATGCCAATTAAATGATAACATATTTTAATTATTTTAGAAATTGCCATTCAAAAATACCTTGGTATATCTACAGGTAAAACAATAAATAACGTGTATCCATCTTCACGTAATTGCCTCAAGAGGGCATGCTTATTTTGATACAAACACAAGCTTCTTTGTCAAAAAGTTGAACAGTTCACGTCGTACTTACGAACTTAAGTTTTAAAGTTTTGCGAACATGTAAGAAAACGTTGAAATAATTTGGTTTTCGTTGTGTCTGTTAATTGCAAAATAAATTGACGCTCCTTTTATTTTAATCATTTTTAAACGGTTTGCGACCCAGTATTTTTTTTATTCAAATTGATATAATTTACCGTTAAAAGTTTAGTTGGATTGTGTTCTATTTATATTTTGCAAATAAATTATATGATTCTATTTTCAAACGTGGTAGTTTTTGATGAACAAAAGTCTGCATTTTGATTATCAGGTAATGCTTATTTTATAAATTACGTGCCGAGAATCACGTGACCTTTTATATTTTCGAAGGTAAATCCCGCAGAACGGATGAGATATGACACATATAGAATGTACGACTAAAACAGGAAGTGTACAAAACAAGTATTCTATGTATATATTTGTTATGACTTTTTGTGAAAAAAAAAGATTTATTAGTACTGTTTTAGCCAATTAGTGCAGAAAATGGAATGTTAGCAATGTGTTTTGCAAATAAACTGATAAGCCAGAGCGTGCAGCTAGAAAATGGAGATCTATTGAGACTCTTTCTGAGAAAACTGGGCATAATGCATGTGCGTAAAGTGTCGTCCCAGATTAGCCTGTGCAGTCCGCACAGGCTTATCAAGGACGACACTTTTCGCTTTTATGACATTTTTCGTTTAAATGAAGTCTCTTCTTAGTAAAAATCCAATTTAGGCGGAAAGTGTAGGCCCTGATTAGCCTTTGCGGACTGCACAGGCTAATCTGGGATGACACTTTACATTTACATGCATTAAGACCCGTTTTCTCAGAACTCGTCTCTATTTAGCCTCTTTCTAGAAAAACTGAGCTCAGTCCATGTGCGCCAAGTGTCTTTACGGATAAGCCTGTGCGGACTGCACATGCAAATCTGTGACGACAGTTTATGCACATGCATCAAGCCCAGTTTTCCCGGGCGCGGCTCATATTATTAATCTGTAGTGTATGTTGGCGTTGCCCGTCAGGCTCGACACGATCAGCTTCTGCAGCCCTCCCATCAACGCCACATACCGTCCCGTGTAGCCGATACCGGAAATGATGTATCTGCTTGCCTGAATATACAACGTACAGGTATTGATTTTCTAACATAAGAATTAATAAAGTATAAAAATGTCAAATATCTTTGCGGTAATTGGAAGATTTAAAAAATAATTCGTGTGCGTTAAAGTTTGTTGTCGAATAATCCAGGGATTAAATCACGAGGGATTTGAAACCACGCATCTAAACTTCAGGTCGTGGGTTATTCGACAACAAACTATAACGTACACAAATTAGTTCGATTCTAACACGGTTTTTACTAAAGGTTTATACGATGTATCTTATTTTTCTTGTGTACTATTTTATGTGAAGTTCTGCCCATAAAAAAACGTTGGGCTGTTCTGTCGATTAGATCTCCGCCCTTTAAGACTTCCATTCATACACTATCGGATTAGTACGCTGGTGGAAAATGTATCGGAATGTTTTGTTAAGTTACAGTGTGCTTTCAGTGTATAAGCTCTGTTACAACCTGAATTGTAATAAACTTTAGTACATTATTACAATTGCGTGACAACCTGAATTGTAATAACGCCCGAAAGTGTGATAAACTTTTTTCTTGGTTTAATATTGCATCTGATCGCATTTTTTTCAAACACAGATTATTGCAAAATATAATGCATACATGTATATAAAATGTATTCTATTAGGGCAATACGACCTATGAATGACACACAAGTTGGCCTTATACAACCCCAATTGTAATAAAGTTATTACATTATTACAATTGCATGACAACCAAAATAGTAATAACGCCCGCAAGTGTCATAAACTTATTTCTTGATTTAAAATTGCATCTGATCGCATTTTCAAACACAGATTATTACAAAATATAATGCATACATGTATATAATTTTTTTATTAATATGGCAATACGACCTATGAATGACAAAAATGTGTAATTACAATCACGTGTCGCCTTGAACAGGGCCGTACCCAGGATTTTTTGACTGGGGGGGGCCCAACCGGGGAGGGTTTGGAAGGGGTCCCCCTCCATATACATTTATATATACTCTTTTAATGTGGCACTTTGCAAGGTGAATTTTAATGCTTATAAAAACCGTATTTTGTGATATAAATTTATGAAATATTATATAACAAGTAAATCAGCACATATCGGAAGTCTTAAGCTTTAAGCTTTACACATTGGTCTGAATTCACAACAATATTAAAAGCTTTAGATTTCTGAAACTTACAGGTTTAAACTAATGACGATTATCCATATCAACTCTCTAATTGCTTCCACCTTTTTTTTCACAAATCAATTATGTCACAGATTTTTTATCTGATTTTCGGGAAAAGACCTTGCCTTTTTAAGGGAAAAAATGCGCAACCCCTAATTTTTGGGGGAAATAATGAAAGTCTTCAATAATCAATTACACATATTTTACTGTTTTCAAACAAATTCAAGGCAACAGATAATTTAATTATACAATAATTTTCTACACTGAATCAGGTTTACTTATATAATGAGATGGGAAAAAAATTTCTAGGGGAAAGGGCCTTCTCAAAGAAGGAAAAAAACCTGCGTCAGCAATTATAAGACCATAGTCTACGACCTCCTGTAGCAGTTGCATCCATTCACTGCTATCTCCATTCGCGAGCGCTAATCCCCTTGTTTATCAGGGACAATAACACATAGCTGCTCTTTTGTATTGAGGGAAAGTTTACTTCGGGCCCTTTATTTAAAAAAAAAAAATCATAGTTCGAAAGTCAGCTGGGTGGGGGCCTGGGCCCCTGGGCCCAAGGCCCGGGTACGGCCTGCTGAAATTTGAAAACAGCCGAAAGTGTAATAAACTTATTTCTTGGTTTAAAATTGCATCTGATCGCATTTTCAAACACATATTATTGCAAAATATAATGCAAACATGTATATAAAATGTATCTTTATAGGTTAATACGACATATGAATGACAAAAAAGTTGGGCCCATACCACCTCAATTGTAATAAAGTTATAACATTATTACAATTGCTTGACAACCTGAATTGTAATAACGACCGAAAGTGTAATAAACTTATTTCTTGGTTAAAAATTGCATCTGATCGCATTTTCAAACACAGATTATTGCAAAAAATATAATGCATACATGTATATAATTTATATTAATATGGCCATACGACCTATGAATGACAAAGAATGTGTTTTCATAAAAACTCAATTGTTATAAAGTTATTACATTATTACAATTGCTTGTCGCCCTGAATTTTGATAACACTCGAAATTGTAATAAACTCATTTCTTCGTTTAAAATTGCATCTGATCGCATTTTCAAACACAGATTATTGCAAAACATAATGCATACATGTATATAAAATGTATCTTAATAAGGCAATACGACCTATGAATGACAAAAAAGTTGGTCTCATACAACCTCAAATGTAATAAAGTTATTACATTATTACAATTGCTTGACACACAGAATTGTAATAAAGCCCGAAAGTGTCAAAAAGTCGTTTCTTGGTTTAAAATTGCATCTGATCGCATTTTCAAACACAGATTATTGCAAAATATTATGCATACATGTATATTTAATTGATATTAATATGGCAATACGACCTATGATTGACAAAAAATGTGTTTTCATACAATTCAATTGTAGTAAAATTAATACACTATTAAAATCGCTTGTCGCCCTGAATTTTGATCACACCCGAAAGTGTAATAAACTCATTTCTTCGTTTAAAATAGCATTTGATCGCATTTTCAAACACATATTATTGCATAATATAATGCATTCATTTATATAAAATTTATCTTAATAGGGCAATACGACCTATGAATGACAAAAAAGTTGGTCTTATACAACCTCAATTGTAATAAACTTATTACATTATTACAATTGCTTGACAACTTGAATTGTAATAACGCCCGAAAGTGTAACAAACTTATTTCTTGGTTTTTCATTGCGTCTGATAGCATTTTCAAACACAAAATATTGCAAAATATTGTGTATACATGTATATACAAGGGTATCTTAATAAGGTAATACGACTATGATTGACAAAATAAGTGTTCTCATACAACCCCAATTGTAATTAACTTATTACATTATTACAATTGCTTGACAACCTGAATTGTAATAACGACCGAAAGTGTAATAAACTTATTTCTGTGTTTAACATTGCCTCTGATCGCCTTATCAAACACAGATTATTGAATAATATAATGCATACATGTATATAAGATGTATCTTAATAGGGCAATACGATCTATGAATGACAGAACAGAACAGAACAGAATAGTTTATTTGACTTAAGCATATACCGCTCATCGTCGTTAACATACATATACAATAACAGCATGCGTTATAATTAAATACAAAATATACATAATTCGAAGGAAGATCGATTAAAAAAAGAATGAAATACAACATGTTTAAGTGAGAATGTCACATGGAAGAGGTTAATACTGGGTGACCACATACTGTAAAAACGTTGTTTAATGCTTGCAACACGTATTGCATTATTATACGCTTAGTGGCTTTATGAAAGATATATAATATATAGCAAGTTTCAAGATTTTTTGTTGGAAAAATCGGCAAAACGCCATTGACCATTGACAAACAAGTAAACACAGTATAGTCAAAGTGCATCTATGAATTACAAATGCAATCAAGTAAATAAAATATACTACAATGAAACATGTTCACATATATAAGACATTTTCTCGCATTTCAAAGCCTGTAAAACAAAACATGGCTAATTTCGTAACACATTTTTCTTTGAACTATTAATTAATTCGATAAACTTAAACATATTTGGGCGACATCTGTAATACTTTGGAATAAATGTTTTCCTAACATCGGCATAGTAAGGACATGTAAGATCAAAGTGATATTCATCCTCAATATCATTAAGGTTGCATAAAACACATTTACGTTGATCTCTAACAATGGTCTGGTGTCTACCCGTTTCAATAAATAATTTGTGAGATGACAAACGTAATTTAGCTATAATGTTCCTATGTTTTTTATTTTCAACAATATCAATATAAGCCGATCTTTCGAATACTGGTTTTAATTCCTTATATACAATCATTGAACTAGATGAAGTGGCACTTATATTCCAGTTAGTGATATACTGGTCTCGTAATCTGTTTTTAAGTAACGGGATAAATTGATTAGAGTTCACAGATTCGGGGAATAACCAAACATCGTAAAAACCGGTTTGGTTAAGAATGTCCCGTACTTTTGATGACCAATTGTTTGTGTTATGTTTGCGTTCAATGTCTAATCTCTGTGATATAACAATTTGTTTCAGAATACAATTACCCTGCTTTACAGTATATAATTTCAAAAAGTATTGAACGATTCTAACATATCTGTCTAAATACAAGGGGAATTGACCAACTTCGGCATATAGCGATAATGAGTTTGTTGACATCTTTACATTTAATATTCTTTTACAAAATGTACGATGGACGCGCTCAGTGTTTTCCGCTTTGATAAATCCCCAAACCTCACAATTATAGTATAGAATTGATGATACATATGCGTTAAAAAGATTTAACATGACATTTATAGGTACGTCCATATCTTTTGTTAAGTTGAACAAAGAATGCATCGCTTTTAAAGATTTGCCATACAATGTATTTGTTGCGGGTACAAAAGATCCACCGCTTGACATGACAATTCCCAGATAATTAAAATTATTCACAATTTTTAGTTCTTGACCTTTGTATGTCCATTTCAATGTTCTACTGATTGTACCTTCTTTCCGGAATACCATCACCTTAGTTTTTTCAATGTTAACCGTTAAATTCCACTTATCGCAGAAGGTTTCTAAATTGTTAAATGATTCTTGAAGACCCTCCGGGGTTTCAGAAAATAAAGCCGCGTCAGCGAATAATAATAAATAAATCGATATTTGATCTAGTGTAATTCCGGCGTTTATTCCATTTTGCAAGTCGAATTCGATATCGTTAATAAATAGAAAAAACAATATGGGCGACGTTATCTCCTCCTGAAAAAGGCCGACGTTACTATTGAATATGTCTGATAAGTTACCCATGTGTTTGACCTGTAATTAAACTTCATCGTACATTGATCGAATAAGTGTTAAAAGTTTACGGTCGATGCCCACATTTATCATTTTACTCCATAATTGACCGCGATTGATGACGTCATATGCCTTCCGGTAATCAATATAACAGCAGAATAGTTTGTCTTTATTTTGAAACTGTTTTTCTATAAGTGCATTAAGAACAAATATTGCATCGACCGTGCTACAATTTGGTTTAAAGCCGAAATGTGCATCCGTCAGAATGTCATTTGTTTCTGCCCATTGTTTAAGGCGTTCATTCAATATGCTTGTGAACAACTTATTAAGGTAATTCCGCGATAGTTATTTGGGTCTGATATGTCACCCCGTTTATGTATTGGTACTATGATTCCGGATGCCCAGCTGCGAGGAAAACGCTTTTTATCAAGTATGTAGTTAAACAATATTTCTAACGGTCTGACGATGACATGTATTGTTTCAGTAAAATATTCATATATAATATTGTCACCCGCATGGGCTTTATTGTTTTTCAACCGTTTTGTTGCCTTTATAATTTCTTCTGTCGATATTGGATTATCGAGTTCGGGGTAAGAGAGTTCTGTGTTTAGCCTATTATCAAAGTCATGTAAAAATGTTTCGGCGTTAAACGAATTTATATTTACTTTACCTTCGTCAGCTAATTCACTGAAATAATTGTGAAATTCGCTTAACGATATCGTATCTGAGCTTTGTGATGCCGTCTTACGTTTAAATAATTTCCAAATTCGCGGGGTGATTTCCGTCTCATACTATTCATTTGTTTGCTAAGATCATTGTTGTACTTTAATTTCGTTTTTCTACACGTATACTTGTAATCCTTTTTCGATGCAATCATTCGCTCGAGTGTATGTTCATTTTTATTTAGATTGTACTCGTATAAAGCTCGTGTACATCGATATTGTTTGTTTTTACACTCTTCGTTAAATCATTTTTGCCTATTTTTTCCAGAGTCTATAAATCCTTTATTTTCAGGTTTAACAATGTGCTTAAAATATTTTTCTCCTTTCGAATTTAAATAGTTCGAAAATTCGCTAACTAGAATATCGGGATCAGAGTTTGAATCGATTTGCGATAAAAGCGTGTGTTCTAGATTTTGGACATCGCACGTAACATCTCATACAAAGTCACATTTGTTCTCAGGTTTCCATTTAAAATAAACAATATAGGATTAGTATTACTTGCTGAAACCGCGACATTCGTGCGGAGATCAAATGTTAGAGGCGCATGATTAGAGAATTCCGTAAAATCGTTAACGGTAAATTTTACAATATCATTGAAATTGGAACGCGCAGTTAATACATAATCCACTAGGCTTTCACCGTTGTGTGTATAGCACGTTATCTTACCTATGTTATGGTCGTTATGTAACCGCCCATTCACGATACGTAAATTCGTAGCTTTGCACATATCTAATAGGTAGTCTCCGAATCGATTCGTGACCCGGTCACTATTTGATCGTGGTAATAGAGTCTCAATATCTGGGTCGGAAACAAAGTCAATATTGCTCATATATCTATCATTTTCGATATAATCAGCTTTATTTCCCGTTCGCGAGTTTGTGTCTCCGGTGAGAAATACTTTTCCTTTGGATTGATACAAATTTATATCAAATTCAATACATTGAAAAATATCATAAGAATACAAAGAATGAGCAGGGGAATTTTCAGGTGCAATATACTAGTATATAACACATATATAAACATCAGATTCTATATTAAAAAATTAATTATCTAGTTTAAGCCAAACAATACAATCAATATCATTTTTAACTAATGTGACACCTTTACGAATAGAGTCTTTTATATAAATTACAATACCACCACTCGAGCGTTTCGCTCTTCGGTTTTGTAAACGTCTGTATGAGTTAATAGGTTTGCTATATCCTTTAAGATCTATGGTAGAGTCTTTATGTGTCCAAGTTTCAGTAAGACAAATGATATCGTGACAATTTAGAAAAGATAAAAACTTACTATCAGAGCATTTAAGCGCTGTTAGTCCTTCCACATTCCATGTGACAAATTTTATGACATTCTCACAAACGTCCTATTCCTTATACAGTTGTTTGTTTATATACAGCTTGTCAATTTTGAGATATGCCTCCTTTTCCTCGGATCTCGCGTTTTTCATGATGGGTATGAGCCTTCGTCGGACCTCCATTACATCCCGTGGATACTGCTCGGATATTCCGAATGGGGTACCTTTAAGTTGTTTCGACTCCTTGCGGACCCTCTCCTTATCCGGGTAGTATGCGAATTTTGCAACAATAGGACGCACTTTATTCGGTTGATATCGTCCTATACGATGTGCCCTGTGCAGCTTTATTTCAGATTGGGCGTTTTGCACGTGCAGCCTTTTTTCAATGAATTCCAGGATTTTTTTGTCGCAATGTTTGTCTTTTTCCTCAGGTATCTGGAAAAACAACACATTTTCGCGCATACTCCGGCACTTGAGGTCCGTTATTTCCGCCTGAAGTTTTTGTTCATGCAGGAACGCTGAGTCCTAACGGTTTTGCGAATTGCACGTGGATTTAATTGTTGAGTAAAGTTCACTCTGTTTTTCTGTTAAGTTTTCGATCATATTCCCGCTGAAATCACATGACTTTTCTAATTCCTTAATTTGGGTCTCAAAATTATTCATCCTTTGCTCAATTTTGTCAATTCTCGAGACTATGCTCGACACTGTTTGTTGTATTTGGTCCAACTGTGATAAATTTTTGTCAACAGAATTCAACCTTTCCAAGATTGATGACATAATGTCTGAGCTTGGTAGCGGTGATGGCGTTCCCGGCGGTATAAACCCCTGTCCATAAAAATTGGGCGTATTCATCATGTATTAATATGGCATCTGCGTAAGTTGTGGGCTTCCATAGAACTGACTTGACTGACTTGACTGGCTCGTCTGTGATTGACCGCTAAGATTCGTCACTGGCGATGCATGGGCATTCTGCGCCATTGTTTTTCCTTTGTTCCGCTTGTTCGTGTTTGGTTTTGAACGTGATTGACCGTTATCCGGCGAATCTTTGGAAGGTTTGCGTTTCCTAGTCATAAATAATCATCCAATTGTTCACTAAAACACATTTTATTCACGATCACACGTTTAATTCCACGAATTTTCAATTTGTTTCGATGTATTTTTGACTCTGATAATTTTTTTATTCCGCCATGTTCACGCATGCGCGTTTAATGACATAATAGATGGTCTCATACAACCCAAATTGTAATTAAGTTATTACATTATTACAATTGCTTGACAACCTGAATTGTAATAACGCCCGAAAGTGTTAGTGTTGATAGATGAAAGTCAATGTCGGGTTTGGAGAGTTCTCTTAGGCTATAGTAAGTAGGTGCCTGTACCTTAATTTTGTCGATAAGATAGTATTTGCTAAGCGCTTGAACATTCATCGCGTACATGAGTAACATGGTGCTTGTAGTTTTACGTGTGCCCGTGATAATGTTAAGTGCCGTAGTTTGTATAACTTTATCTTTGCCCAGATAGTGGCTTTATAAATACGCATAAGTTTTTTTAATCCGTACCCCAGTTGTTATTTTGGATGCTTTTGGCGGCGCATTAATAATATAATGATGTGATCTTTCCATGTTAGATATGTATCAAATGTCGTCCCCTGGAAAGTAATTTTGTCTGGGTATGGAAGAGGAGTACCGCATGACGTTAATTGCGGGAGGTCTGCAATGTTCTTACATAGCGTTGCTTTACGAGCTCTGTTCGAAAATACTATTGCTTGTGTTTTTGCAGGATTAATTTGGAAACCGTATGATGTACTCCAGTTCTCTATGGCAGTTAGGGCTTTTTGAATTTTATGTATTGATTATTTAGGTGATTTTGAAGTGGTCCATATAGCACTGCCATTTACAAAAAGAGATATGTTAATTTGATCATTGTTATTTTGAGAATTATGGGCGTCAATCGTTTGATCTAGGGTGTTCATTTTAGCGGAAATAATATAGTTGAGAGTACACTTCCTTGAGGGCAGCCGTTTATAGTATCGACAGTGTCGGAGGTCGCGTCATGAAGTCTCACTTGTATGCATTATATTTTGCAATAATCTGTGTTTGATAAGGCGATCAGATGCAATTTTAAACCAAGAAATAAGTGTATTACACTTTCTGGCATTAGGCCAATTCAGGTTGTCAATCAATTGTAATAATGTAATAACTTTGTTACAATTGAGGTTGTATGAGATCACCTTTTTGTCATTCAAAGGTCGTAATGCCCTATAAATATAAATTTTATAGTAGTAGTTGTATATATTTTATTAAAGTGGCGCATAGAACATAAATAATCATTGGTATTTACAGCAATAATACGATCAATAGTTGTATTAGCAAATATATATACAAAACATTGTACTACCCAGCCATATGAATGGCTCATGAGTCACTGAGTTGACATGTTATCGGTGTTGTCATAAAATCACATCAAAATAGTGCAGGAAAGATCACGATGGTAAAAAGGGTTAAATTGTTTAAAGTATTAACATGGATAGCTTAGATCAATAACTTGTGTCAATTATAAATAAGTGGACTTACGGTCATAGTATTGCAAGTTTGTGTAGAAATAACTATTATTATTTACATGGGTAATATAAATTGCATAATGATTTGTTTTAATTTATGTCGGATACATATAATTATTCCGATCGTTTCATATAGCAATCTTGAATGAATAATGCAGATTTAAAAATAAGTCTTTTATTAGTAAGCATACATGCTAGACTCTCGTTATACGGGATGTTAGTTATGTTTGGTTTTATATTTGATACACAGTTATAAAATCATAATCTTAAACAAAGGTAGAGTGGACATTCAAATAAGAAATAGTATTCTGTTTCGACCTGATTGGGTTCTTTACACAGAAGGCATATTCTTTCTTCGATCTTTAAGTTTCTAAACCGCCCGGTTTCAATCTGCAGCGGCAAGCTACCTGTTCTTATTTGAGCAATGTAAGATCTCAAGTGCTTTGGTAGTTGCATAGACACATAATATTCACATCCAAGTTCGTGTTTAATTTGCCGGTCAGTCCTGGGCTTGGGTTGGGAAATGAGATCTTGTTGCCATTGTTCAGCATATATACGTGTAAATGTATCTTTAGCATGGCACAGCAAATTGTTCAGCGACAGGTTGCTCATTGATTTAGTAGCATACAAGTCAAATAAATATAATTGTTCAAAAACACGTTTCATGTCCGAACACCATCCGTGGCTGTGTGCGTGATCCCACAAAAATACTTTCTTTGTAATTCTGTCATCTGGCATTTTGACGAGACGGTCACATATATACATGTATGCATTATATTTTGCAATAATCTGTGTTTGAAAATGCGATCAGATGCAATTTTAAACCAAGAAATTTGTTGATTACACTTTCGGGTGTTATCAACATTCAGGGCGACAAGCGATTTTAATAATGTAATAACTTTATTACAATTAAATTTGTATGAAAACACATTTTTTGTCATTCATAGGTCGTATTGCCATATTAATATACACTTGATATACATATATACACTACATTTTGCAATAATTTCTGTTTACAATTGCGATCAGATGCAATTTTAAACCAAGAAATAAGTTAATTACACTTTCGGGCGTTATTACAATTTAGGTTGTCAAGCAATTGTAATAATGTAATAACTTTATTACAATTGAGGTTGTATGAGACCAACTTTTTTTTCATTCATAGGTCGTATTGCCCTATTAAGATACATTTTATATACATGTATGAATTATATTTTGCAATAATATGTGTTTGATAAGGCGATCAGATGCAATTTTAAACCAAGAAATAAATTTATTACACTTTCGGTCGTTATTACAATTCAGGTTATCAAGCAATTGTAATAATTTACTAACTTAATTACAATTGAGGTTGCAAGAGAACACTTTTTTGTCAATAATAGTCGTATTACCTAATTAAGATTTTGCAATAATTTGTTTTTGAAAATGCGATCAGATGCAATGAAAAACCAAGAAATAAGTTTATGACACTTTCGGTCGTTATTACAATCCAGGTTGTCAAGCAATTATAATAATGTAATAAGTTTATTACAATTTAGGCTGTATGAGACCAACTTTTGTTTCATTCATATGTCGTATTGCCTATCAAGACACATTTTATATATATGTATGCATTATATTATGCAATTATGTGTGTTTGAAAATGCGATCAGATGCAATTTTAAACCAATAAATTAGTTTATTACATTTACGGGTTTGATCAAAATTCAGGGCGACAAGCGATTTTAATAATGTAATAACTTTATAACAATTGAATTGTATGAAAACACATTTTTTGTCATTCATAGGTCGTATTGCCATATTAATATAAATTTTATATACATGTATGCATTATATTTTGCAATAATCTGTGTTTAAAAATGCGATAAGATGCAATTTTAAACCAAGAAATAAGTTGATTACACTTTCGGTCGTTATTACAATTCAGGCTGTCAAGCAATTGTAATAATGTAATAACTTTATTACAATTGAGGTTGTATGAGACCAACTTTTTTGTCATTCATAGGTCGTATTTCCCTATTAAGATATATTTTATATACATGTTTGCATTATATTTTGCAATAATCTGTGTTTGAAAATGCGATCAGATACAATTTTAAACGAAGAAATGAGTTTATTACACTTTCGAGTGTTATCAAAATTCAGGGCGACACGCGATTGTAATTATGTAATAAATTTATTACAATTGAGTTTGTATGAAAATACATTCTTTGTCATTCATAGGTCGCATTACCACATTAAAATCAATTTTTTATATATGTATGCATTATATTTTGAAATAATCTGTGCTTGAAAATATGATCAGATGGAATTTTAAACGAAGGAAGAAGTCTATTACACTTTCGGTCGTTATTACAATTCAGGTTGTCAAGCAATTGTAATAATGTAATAACTTTATTACAATTGAGGTTATATGATATCAACTTTTTTGTCATTCATATGTCGTATTAACCTATTAAGATACATTTTATATACATGTATGCATTATATTTTGCCATAATCTGTGTTTGAAAATGCGATCAGATGCAATTTTAAACGAAGAAATGAGTTTATTACACTTTCGAGTGTTATCAAAATTCAGGGCGACACGTGATTGTAATAATAAAATAACTTTATTACAATTGAGTTTGTATGAAAACACATTCTTTGCCATTCATAGGTCGTATTACCATATTAATATCAATTTTATATACATGTATGCATTATATTTTGCAATAATGTGTGCTTGAAAATAAGATCACATGCAATTTTAAAAGAAGAAATAAGTTTATTACAATTTTGGGCGTTACTACAATTCAGGTTGTCAAGCATTTGTAATAATGTAATAACTTTATTACAATTGAGGTTGTATGAGACCAACTTTGTTCATTCATATGTCGTATTGACCTATTAAGATACATTTTATGTACATGTATGCATTATGTTTTGCAATAATCTGTGTTTGAAAATGCGATCAGATGCAATTTTAAACCAAGAAATAAGTTTATTACACTTTCGGGTGTTTTCAAAATTAAGGGGGACACGCGATTGTAATAATGTAATAACTTTATTACAATTGAGTGTGTATGAAAACACATTCTTTGTCATTCATAGGTCGTTTGGCCATATTAATATAAATTTTATATACATGTATGCATTGTATTTTGCAATAATCTGTGTTTGAAAAAAATGCGATCAGATGCAATTTTAAACCAAGAAATGAGTTTATTACACTTTCGGTCGTTATTACAATTCAGGTTGTCAAACAATAGTAATAATGTAATAACTTTATTACAATTCAGATTGTATGGGACCAACTTTTGTGTCATTCATATGTCGTATTAACCTATTAAGATACATTTTATATACATGTATGCATTATATTTTGCAATAATCTGTGTTTGAAAATGCGACCAGATGCAATTTTAAACCAAGAAATGAGTTGATTACACTTTCGGGCGTTATTACAATTCGGGTTGTCATTCAAGTGTAATAATGTAATAACTTTATTACAATTGGGGTTGTATAAGACCAACTTTTGTGTCATTCATAGGTCGTATGGCCCTATCAGAATACATTTTATATACATGTATGAATTATATTTTGCAATAATCTGTGTTTGAAAATGCGATCAGATGCAATATTAAACCAAGTAAAAAGTTTATTACACTTTCGGGCGTTATTACAATTCAGGTTGTCACGCAATTGTAATAATGTAATAAAGTTTATTACAATTCAGGTCGTTATTACAATTCAGGTTGTAACAAAGCTCCGCCCATATTTATTGCAGAATAACCCATATACGATTTTCTTCTTTGTTTATATGAAATTTGGCACGTGCCGTGTTAGAATATATCATACAATTTTTTAAGAATTAACGACGGTTGAATCAGCATCTTCATGTATTTTATAACGTTTAAAGATACACGAACTTCACGTAAATTAGCATCGTTTTGTTTGACATCAGCTGCAGAGATTTCATCGGTATACATTAAAGGTTATACATTCAACGCACCTTTTACCTACATTGTACAAAGCATTTCATCTGAAATATTCACCCAAAACGTAAATACATGTATTGTGATAGGAGTTATTAAGCACAGAACCCAAAAGTAAAAAAAAAAACATGTGAAAGTATAAAGGATATATGCGGAACAACCGGTCCAGTTTATTGCTTGAGGATTGTCTTAGCCCATTTATGCCTAGCGTCTAGAAAAAAGGCATTGGCAAACAGTGTAGACCTAGATGAGACGCCGCATAATGCGGCGTCTCATCGGGGTCTGCGGTGTTTGCTTAAAGGAATTTCTGTAAGAAATATTCTAAAAATAGAAATAAATATACCAGACATCCCTAATTTTGGTTATGAATTGATCCAATTTAGAAGGATGGGAGAGTCCACTAGGCATAAATGGGTTAGACAAACAACAGTCCTCTACCGGGTTTATGATGTCGGAGTAAGAACAGATCTCCATAAGAGTCTTGTTCTGAAAAAACTGGGCTTAATGCATGTCCGAAAAGTGTCGACCCAGATTAGCCTGTGCAGTCCGCACAGTCTTATCAGGGACGAAACTTTCCGCCTCAACTTGCTTTCCGGTAGGAGGGACTTCCTTGAAACTAAAAATACCATTAAAGCGGAAAGTGTCGTCCCTGATTAGCCTGTGCGGATTGCACACGCTAATCTGGGACGACACTTTACGCACATGCATTATGTCCAGTTTTCTCAGAACACGACTCATAAGTTGTACGAAACTAGCTTCAGAACCTGTTTGTATGGCTAGATGTAGATTTAAGTTTCCGACTATTTTTGTAACCAAAGCAATCACAATTTTGATCTGATAACAGTGAAATAACGTGCATATTCCGCATATGGCCGTCTATCCTCATACAGCGTTTCATCAGCCTATCCATATTTTTGTTTTCCCTAAAGTCTGTCAAAAAGCAACTACATGGACAAAAAAGAAGAAGTATTCCCATTATTTGAAGGATCCAGATTCGGATCGACAAATCGGCACACGAAAAAAACGGACATACCGGGGGTAAATATCTAAACCTTTCGGGTACCGGTACACGAATTATAGCAATATCGCAGTGGTGCATAGTTGGTATATTCATCTATTATAATTAACAACGTAACTCTAATATGTTTCGTATATATCTATTTTCTTTCAACAGTTTCCGTTGAAATTTAGGATGTGAAAACTTTATTTATAATTAAATATATCCTAAATAATTAATTTGAATTGATATACAATTCTGTAAAAAAGGTCTTAAACGAACAATATCTTTCTTAAATACAGTCACAATAGGAAACAATCATTAATATTTACCTTCAGTGAACATTATTAAATATTTGAGTCGTGTTCTGAGAAAACTGGGCATAATGCACAGGCTAATCAGGGAAAACACTTTCCGCTTTTATGACAATTTTCGTCAAAATGAAGTCTCTTTTTAGCAAGAATCCTATTTAGGCGGAAAGTGTCGTCCCTGATTAGCCTGTGCGAATTGCACACATGCATTATGTCCAGTTTTCTCAGAACACGACTCAATTGAATATGCAATATAAAAGGTATCAATTCCTCTGTTTGAAGTATCAAGTATGTCAACTTATATCTCTGATGACAGTTTAACGTATACATATCATCCAAGAACCACACAAACTGTGCCGGTAGAATGTTGATCGTATTCCTGAATACGATCCTATCAAGTTACTGTAGAATTAATAGGGCTGAATGTCTTAACATCTATATGCAAGTCGAAAATGATGAATAAGATTCGATTTGGTAAGTTTGATGACAAAGCAAACGTTCGTTGTGTGTAAAGAAACAAGTGTGAATTGCAATTTACGTGCGGTACAAGCTGGTGTTCAACTGAGTCGTGTTGTTGGAAAACTGCGTAAAATATCGTTTTTAAACAAAGTCCAGCAATGGCGGAAAGTGTCGTCCTTGACAAGCCTGTGCGGAATACACAGTCTAATCTGGGACGACACTTTACGCACATACACTAAGCCTTATTTTCCCAGAGCGAGACTCAAATATACACGGCTGCTTTAACGATGACAAGTATGCAATCGTCTTGTTGTACCCTCGCGCGATATAATCAAATGTTTAAACAACTGTTTAAAACAAAGCAAACTTGGAATAACTATATTGCATACCCTGGTTTTGTGCATTTATAAATTATAACCCTCTCCGGTGCAACCGCGTGTTTCAATAAGATGCAAATACAAACGATAACGAAAGAGCAATTGAGTCGCGTTCTGAGAAAACTGGACAAAATGCATGTGCGTAAAGTGTCGTCCCAGATTAGCCTGTGCAGTCCGCACAGGCTTATCAGGGACGACACTTTCCGCTTTAATGGTATTTTTTGTTTAAAGGAAGTCCCTTTTTACATGCATTTGAATTTTCGTACGGGTCATTTTCTCTTCACATTAACTGGACACGAAATGCATACCAGCAATGCACATGCTTTTTAAATGAAATCAGCGCATGCTTACATTAGGCAAAACAAATAGAGATACTAAACATAAACCTAAAACCCCTAAAAGGGTCCTAGCCTTACTTTCGGACAAATTTGTATATGGACAAACAACAATGTACAGAAATGTAAGAACAACAAAAGCAAACCAAAATGTCACAAAATGCCCATTTATACATACATGAATATCAGGCTTTGAAACACTCGATTATAGCAGACTCAAACAAATGAACCTACACGAAGGGTTCATACGTGTTGATATGTCATTGCACTTCGCTACCGTACGTTCTTCATATGCGAAGCAACAACCAAAAGCAGTTTATAGCTACATAACCCAATAGATAGAGGGCAACAGTTGTTAGCAATCTTAAAACTAAATAAAGATATAAATACTGAATGTTTATATTCAAAATTACTCAAAATTACATACAAAGACGTGATTCCGTAATTTGTTTTTTTTGCGTGTTATTATTAGAATATAAATAAGTTTATCATTTTTTACTTTAAAGTTTGAAAATGAGAAGTAACTGGAATACACCTTTAATATTAGATACGATACATGTTTAAAGGTCCTAAATAACAATTCAGCAGAAATATAAGCCCGTGTTATAATATTATTCGTAGCATTTTGATATAACTAATAATATCATATATAAGGCAAAAATATAGTCGCTCCAATTTTTACTAATTTCAATCTTTCTTTTTAAAGCTATTATCTGAAGAAACGTACAGTTGTCTATCTGCGAGATACAAAATTATCGAAAAAATTCGCATAAACGCTTGCTCCAGACCATTTTGTGAGATCCGTGTCTGTCAAATGTGGTCAAGCATAATTACATTTATATAATACGCTAAGGCAAATACGATATCAGTTTAATTTGGTCAACATAAGTAAGAATTGTGTACCTACACACATGCTTGGAAAAACACTATAGGAATTGTGCATTTTTTTTTTTGTATTCCCCATGCCCGTTATGAAATGCTCTACCAGGTAACTTTGTCTTAATTTCATGCTGGTGACTGTAGTCAGCGACAATTCTTCCTATACATGACCCTGCTATACACCTTATGCTTGTTTTAAAGGGACCATACCAACGATAACATAAATGAAGGACGTCCGGGTGCTAGTGAGCAATATCTCTTATTTGATATTGACGCAGTTGGAGCGTCACTTTTTGAACTGAAAGAGAAACCCCTCCGATGAAATTGTAGAAATGTGATTGCATCCCTTAGGTAATATCTTCACTACTTCGGGAATCGCGTTTTTGTTCTTTACGTTTACGTTAGTGTTCGAGTTTATTGTTTCATTTGTATGATAACATGTTTTGAGTTATAATGCTTTATGTTCCGTACATGTTATTGCAAAAACAATTTATATCATTTGACAGCATTTTAAATGCTGTCAAATGAAAAATTGAAAAATTGAAAAATGTAATAAGACTATTTTGGTCGTTTAAATAGGTTATATCAAAAGGAGAGCACACGCTTTGTGAAACTACATCGATCACAGTATACTATTCATTTCTTTGTATGGGTGGGTATAATATAAATAAAAACGAAACAAACAACATACTGATGTGTAAATCATTGACGAGGTATATATAACCAATTACATTATTATGCGGACTGCTATACTTATACCTATATACCTTCATCTGAATATTCGAAAAAAATCAATAAGTCATTTCATTTTTACACTACGATGTGTGATTTGTTGGATGTATTGATATTCATCATGCGTTTTACATGCCTAGTGTTCACTTAATTTGTAATAGCTTTATATTTATATAATGCCTTTTATTTGATCGAATAACCGCTAGAGGGACACTAGTGTGTTGATGAAAAATTAAGCAAAGATTGAACATTGATAAATATATTTTTTGTATTTATATTTTGGAACGAATATTATGTGTCAAACATAATGTAGTGGCAATAAGACAATACTAAGCTCCATACCATACGTACAGCGTGCAAAATAAAAGCTTGTAAACTCATATAACAGTTAAACCAATGAAAGCTTATATTATGGTTTGATGTTTGTTTGTAGAAAATGTATTGTGTTACAACACCTTATTTAAATATGTGACCTAATACTGAGAAACATTACTTCAATAGCATGTGTATGTGTGCGTTTTTCGATTAACTAACAGATTCTGCACGATACCTGAAATGCGTGTGAAGTTTAGTCAAAGTTTATACCAATTTAACAATTAAACTCTTACCGGAATAAAAATGGTAATGCGGGTTGATAACTGACAATACTATAGGACCATATTTATTAAATATGTATGTGTTTATTATTTACGTCCACCATACCTACAATCTGGAACATTAAAAAAACTAGCTAATATGATCGTATAAAGTACTTGTTCCGATTACATTTGATTAGAGTACATAAGACAATTTTATTTCATGTTCGAAGCTAATGCTCTAGCATTTTCCTGGCATTCGTCAAGACGTTCAAAATCACGTTCTGCTAAAATCTGAAATAAAGAATAAAACATGCTAGTAATGCTTGTTTTCTTTTGTGCAAAATTTTATTTTTTTCCGTAGAATATTACATTCATATGTTGGTAATACAGTTCATACATACAAAGCTTTTCACATAGTATTGAGAATTTCATATGCAAAGTATTTCATGTACAGCTACTTGATGGGTACATACATATTTTTGTCGTACATTCAACATACATTCATATGCAGAGCTAGTAGTGTTTTACTACAAGTAGTTTACACCAGCAAAAACACACAAAAACGCAAACAAGTTTGTTACTTACAGAGTAAAGTTATGTTGAATATATGTATGTATATTTATTTATTATAAAAGTATTGCACATTAGAAAATTAATTAGTAAGTGCTGAATTGTATTATATAAGGACATTTATTATGCAGAGGGTAGAACAGAACTTCCGGGATAGACATTTTCTATATTATGAGTTATTATAACTATTAGTAATGTCGTTATATGAAATGTCAGAAAATATCTTAACAAGGAACCAGATTGTTAATTCTTCTTCTGATTTAATTTTATGTTTGTGCTAGTGCTAGTAATGTTGAATGTATAACAACTGTAATCAAAATTGCCATGTTCTGTCTGAGTTTATACACCGATAAAGCCCATTCGTAAAAAGTAAAGCTTCACAAATTTAAAATACGTCACACACATTTCTATTTTTACTGTAAGATTTGCCTGTGGTTGCATTTGTATTTTTGCGTGTTATTTTCACGGTGTATACAGTTGGTATATTTTGTAATCAATCACCGTAAATGACACATTTAGTTGAATTATAAACTTATCATCCCATGAGTTTTATTTAATTCTTGGATTCATTTCGAACTGACCTTGAACAAAAGGTTCGGACCATTTAGGAGACCCGACTTCAAATCGTGCTAGCAATTGACATCGAGTTGATTTAGGTCCAGTCCAAACCTGTCCATTCCAAAGCCAACTTTCACCAAGTCTATCCAAGTGGTACCAGCCATTTGCTGCTAAAACAGCGACATCTTGAGCATAGAAGACTTCTACTAAAAAGTAACGTCTTCTTTTCCCTTCAAGTTATGAGTAAGCGGAGAGTCAATACGATAAAATGAATTCCAGTGTACTCCAACTTTTGGAAAGCATGACCATCGTTTAGAAGAGACGTCAACTATAATAGTTTCTTGTTGAATATGTCGCATCCGACCATCATAATTCTTTTCCACGTGCTATCAATGTATACGTTCCTCGTCTTGGAAAGTTTAGGTCTATGAAATAGCGATTATCACGTATCCAATGTCGGGAATGTTCTGAAAAATTCAATTCTTGATTATCCTGCAGTTTCAACTCTACGATCATCTCTACTATTCCTTGAGCTTCAACGGTCATTTGTAAGCAACCACTTTCAGGGGCGGTGATATAGGTTTTGTCTGTTATCTTATTGTTGCTCACAAACTCTAGTTTAGGTATACACCATGGCTTCTCCGTTCTGATTAAGTAATTGCAGAAAATCGAGAACTGTTCATTTTTATTTTTCCTTGCTAATAATTGCAAAATGAATATTCCCTGAGATTCTGTATCTATGTCTACGATCAATATCACGTCATTGTTTTTTGTCTTTCAATACACTCACCTTGAAAGAGCTACGATCAAATCGAGTATCACAGCGCAAGAGTGAATAGCTCAAGTGTATCGAGGTCTCGCATCTGAAAAACTGTCTGAATGACACCAGTTTGAACACATATTTCACCGCTGTGGTGTAACTTTGGCACGAAACCCATTTTCATACATCTACGTCGGGTCCCCACTCATCGCGAGGGTTTTCTGGATTAGCTTCCTTGGTATCCTCTGCCTCATTTATTATTCTCGTTGTCAATAGATTTCGCCAACGTTTGTCTTCTTCCATTGCAAAGACATTCAAAACAAAGTGCCCTTTACTTGGAAATCTCAGTCTGACATTAACACTGTTTTTACTCAATACATTTTCAAGAAACTGGTACGTACGTAGTCGTTTTGCAGTAATCGAGTTATCATCTACTTGAAGCTCACATTTAAACCTCAAACAACCATCCTCTGGGTAAATAAGTGACATGCAAAACTCATGGTTAGTGTTATATATCATAGATTTATAACAGCTTTTCAACCTCAGATGTAGATCAAAAAATGCTTCGCGAACTACAAGAAGGCCAGCATACTCTTCTCTTGCGACCTGGCGAGCCAGTAGTTGCCAGTGTCCATCATCTGGTAAATGGGTAAAGATGAAACGCGCAGGCTCCTTCAACATATCGTAAATGCAAGACAGGAAGTGTTTATCATCATGGCTAGAAGTGGTTTTAAGCGATGATTTAGAAGCAGGAACGTCGGGTCCAGAAGAATCCATGTGTAATTTGAGAAAACCGCAAGCCATTCACCACGGGGTTCTACTTTGCTACCTGGAATGTAATCGGGCCCTCTGATTTCTCCTGGAATAACTTTAGATTTCAACCTCGCTAACCTGCAACAAATAACATGTCGTATTTAACATATTATCAAACAAGCCAACACAATTTCAAACCTTCCTAGATATCACGTGCACAGTTCAAACATAAATAGTTGTCAGTAAGCAAAATGAAGTGCAAATAAATAATAAAATAATTATTCATAACATTAATTACAGAGTAATTCGACATTGCGATTTGTCTCGTCAGTCTTTTCCCATCGAAAGGATTGTTGCAATACTTCAACATGAAACGGATGTGGATTGTACAAAAACTATTACTCTAAGGTTGTTTCTTTCACGGAGTTCTTGCATTGCCTTTGCACGGCCGATTGTGACTTGTCAAGAAAATAAGGTTCCAACAAATGTCAGACATTTCAATTTCAAAATTCTGGTTATTATGCGGAGTGTTATGCTTATACCTATATACCTCATTATTTAAACATCAACTGTACCTTTACAAAACGTTTAAAGTAATAACGTTTGATTTCAATTCTCTACTACTTTCGCACATCATATTTATACAATAGGGTAAAACGTCATGCGGAGGGAATGTTTCAGTAGACATTCGCATGTATTGATGTGACTATGTAAACAAATTTAACGAAGATTTTTAAGTCTTTGTACACAATTAGATGCTGAGTCTGTGATCAAATATTTTAATAAACACAATTTTGTCATACGTGCACAGTTTGTGCATCGTTCGGTAACATAGTTCCCGGTCAAATCTCCGACTCGTGTCAACATTGTCACTTTTGAGCTGAAGATGAACTTACCAGGCTGCTATCATCTGAAGGCGGTCCAGATCGTCGTCAAGCCCATCACAAACGTAGTCCACGACATCTGACAGGCTACCAATATGAAGACTCTCTGGAATCTGGTAATACACAAAATCATATTACTATTACACTGATGTCTGTGTTCCATCTAGTTTAAGATGCCAAAATGGTAATTTATTTTAAATATATATTCCGAAATAATAGTTAGAATTTAAAATGAATGTTTAAAATCGTTTTGTATCTTAACTCATATTTTGTGCAATAAACTTAAAACACACAATGTGGTTTACATGATCCGTCAGTATGGGAACATTGTTATTGTATACTTACGCAATGAACAATATTTAAATCGATTGATGGTTCTTTTTCCTATGATGCCACATATTCCGTTTTAGTAACATTAAGTGGGTAAGTTTATAGTTCAGTTTCTGAATCAAATTCACTCGACCACAATTGCGTATACGGTTGCTCATTGTTATATGATGTATGTTCCTGTGTACACATATCATGTTCAACCGAACGATTTGTTTGTTCTGCCAACTCTTCATATACCTTATCAATACCTTCTTTGCTTGCATCGTCTCTGTTATCAGTGGCATGCACGTCTTGTATATGTGTATCTTTGACCACGGCATGAGGATTATAGTTGGATGACGTAATGCGCGTTGTGCGTTCTGAGAAGGCGCATGCCAACACAGGACTTTTATCTGCTTTGACATCGTTAGATAGTGTATAACTTGAATATTTATCTGTACCGTAAGAAAGAATGTTGAATTTAGTGTGCATGTTGTTTACGTCGGTATTTTGCGTAATATGATCACGATTATCGCCTTGATTGCAACTGATACACTTAAAAGATTTTCCCGCATCTTCAACTTCATCGCCTTCTGTATAATTGGTATCAAACGTCGACTGGAAATTTAAAAAAATGTTTTCACAATTATTTTATCATTTTAACATAAACACTGTGTTTTGGTTAGATAATCCGACAACGTGACCAAGTTTTGCATTTTTTATGAAGCCGCATCGTATGCATAGAAATGCGTAAATATACACCAACGTTCTATATTTTTTAAACAAATAACGTAATGACGTCATTGTTTCCGCGGAACATAACATTGTTTTTTTTCAATGTTGAATAGCGATATGAAGCCACAATAGCCCTAACGACATTGAAATGCCGTTTGACATTAGTTCAAACCGAACCCAAAAGCTCTTCTTACGCCAGCGGATAGAAATCCGTAGCCCCCTTTAGAATGTTACAAATACAGCTGATGAAACACTACGTGCTGTAGCTATACAAATTGGTTATTTGTTTTGGATTTCATAGGTGTATGAAATGTGTTGACAATTATGAATGAACACCGTTGTTTTGTCATTTAAATAATTATGCAAAAACCATCTGCAATAGAAATCACATCGAGCCAGATTTTACGACCAAATCAGGCGAAACGTTCCTTATGCATAAACTTCTTCAAAATAAACAATATTAACAGACACGCGGAACGAATGATACATATTCACCAATATTTAGTGAAAACAAAACAAACATATTGTGTTACATTTGGTAGCTCATGTGCGTTTTTATATAATATAAGCAGAGTGTTGAATACAAATACGTTTATTTAGCGATAATTGTAAATCATACACCACGATAATGTGCTAGTGTTCATGGTTTCCTGCTGAGCAAATAAACTATTGTGTCTTCGAAACTAATCTGGTACTTAATTAAGCACATACTATTTGCATGTGCTTGTCTTCATAATATAAGAAAAAACATTTAAGATTGCTGGAAAAACACTTAAACATCAAATAAAAGGAAGCTATAGGTCACAATATTGCGCATGTTTGTTTAATTTTAGATGGTTGAAATACACCAAAATTACTCAGAATGGTTGTTAGTTCGTTAATGCGGGTATGGGATAAAATGGTAATAAATGGTCTCGATCAACAGCGCATGTGCAAATACAATTAAAAGCATGTACTTGTGTAAATAACTAAAGGAAACGCAGCCTTCGACGGTAATTTAGTTAAGTGTCAAAATCTGTACACATGCATGATGTATAAACCGTATTTAATAAACAAATATATATGTTGAAACCATTTCTTTTTAAGTTTTTTTTCATGCATAACTCGGCATACACTGTCACATTTACAAACGTATGCACTCGTTCTAACCGCTCGTGTGAAATCGTTTATACGAAACGACAGCCATTATTTTGTATAACGTCGCAAGTAACCCACACCTGATTAAGTGTATAACTCGCATGCTCGGAAAAAAACAAAGTACACTATTAAAATGTGATTTTGTTTTCCTTTTCGTTAGATTCATAACCCTTTTAAATGGTTGTGTCTTTTTATGTTAATAAAATTTGTACTTCGATTGTTTATATTGGTTTATATTTTTCATAACCGAATCACGCTAAAGTGTGTGTTTTTACTTTATTTGATCATGAAAAGCAAGTTCAGTGAAATAATTTAGTACCTACAATATTTACTATTTTATTAGCCGACATAAAAAAAAAACAATTATTTTACATATATTAAAATGCATTATAATGTCATAATGATGTCGGAATAGTGATGAGTCAATTTAGTACATATAGTTATTATTAAAAAGTAAAATGTACCTGTCCGTTCAATTGTGATGCTCTAATACCTGTGATTCACTTTCAGTATTGGTCCTGATGATCAACGACTCATCGACCATGATGTGTTTGAATACTGGCATCCCCATCTTTTATAACTGTTCTCAATACCGCGTCTACACGTTTTAAATTTTCAACACGTGAAGTGCATAACGCAGTTCTAATTTTCGCAATTAAGAATTTGAATATTTCCATTCATACAAGGATAGTTCAATTAAGTTTGCATTTCCTTGGTCATTCTAGTTAGAATTATGCATGTATTTAATTAATGATTGCATTAAAAACATTCCTCTACCCATAGACTATATATACTCAGCTGATCACCTACGTTTTGCACTTGAACACCAGGTTCATTATCCTGTAAATGGTTAATAACACTTTATCTGGTTTCAACACCTTCACAGCCTAAAAGTAATTTAAACGTAGCTCTAAATACATAAACCCTCAAAACAATGATCCGATTGCGTGTATATCTTTGTTAAGACAAATACAACTTTAATCAAAGACTGAATAATTGATGGTATCTTCATTCACAGTAATTAACAGGGTTCATGACGAGCGACGCAATGTAATAGTTAATTCTTATGTGAACAGCAGATTAATTATCAATACTAAAACCATGGCCGTCAGATCTGTCGTGCAAACAGATTAACGCATACATAATTAAAACAATAAAATAAGATATAAGAAGAGGAAATTGCCGGATCGTTAAAGGAATATCGGAAAACAATAAATCTCCTCAGATGTATTGGAATTGTAGTAAACAGTGATATTTCGAAAATGCGGATGTTCCAGGTGCCAATTTAACAGATAATGTAGCAGTAGATATACTAGTACTTGTTTTAAAAACGATGATCAAAAAGATTACTATGGCCCTAATGTACATTAATTAGGGCTGTTTACCCTAATCATGAATTGAATAACTATTGATGAATGAAAGGATGGGCGCGTTTACTCTTTCGATCGATTGTACTGTTGCATTTTGTTTTCAATGGTTTAGCATACATTTTGGAATACTTGAAGCCGCACTATTGTAATGTTATGAAAACGTTGTTAACAATTCGCGCATTTTATCAACTTGCTATTAATATTTTCATTATTTATAATTTAGATATAGGTTAACAACCTTAAAAGGTAGAAAAAATAATATCTGGCTAGCTAGTGTATTGGAATTTTGTGCTAATTTCTAGTTCCCTACGCATGTGCGTTTGAATCGTAATCACCATTCAGGAAAGAAGGGATTTATATCTCGGTACGCCGTTTTCCGTCTCCAGTACATCACGTCAACTTTTTCACTTAGACTAATAAGTTGATAATTGCAGCTGTTAATTGAAAATTATTCCCAACCTTCGTGAATCTATACAATAAGAAATGAGTGCTTGGCCAAACACTTGACTTGAATATCGACCTCACTACTTACGTGTATACTATTAATACATAGAGAATACTAGGTTAGCGTTAAAAAAAAATAAGTTTATGTTTCGAGGCATAGAACGCCGGGAGCGCGAGCCTTGGCGAGCGCTTTCGGTGTTCGAGCCGAGCAACATAAACTTCTCTGTATTCAACGCTTATCCTAGTATTCTATTTATCTCATTTGATTATTTTTAACGTGACATGTAACATAATCAGATCTAATAACCTTAACAATAATTTTAATTCAGTCTTAAAAGCGCTTAAAATCTAACGAATGAAACCATGCGTAGTGATATAAATGTATTTGTTCTGGTACGCAAAATAGTCTTAAAAAAGTTCACACACAAACTGTCAAACAAGTAAAAATATCACCAGATGCCTCCAGTCAAATTTACGCAGTATGCGAATTGTAACACATTACGACCGCGAAAAGAAGATTTTACTTTACTATAATTCATTTTATTTTCGAAAAAAAAAAGATCAAAATCCAATATGGCGTCGATTGCTCCTGACAAAATGATGTCGATGTCAACATACATGTACACCATCGACGACCTTGACAATTTCGACGAGTAAACAGACGATGGCAGCGACTGACACTTTATTTGACTTAATATACAGGGCAATACGTTTTCCAACTTCGGACGACGAATTTAAGGACGCGCAGAACGTGTTTTTTATATAATGTTATGGGTATGCCGAGTGTGATCCGATGCATCAATAGCGCCCATGTTAAAATCATTTCCCCGAGGACAGGGAACGACAAAAGTACAAACAAGAACCAAAACACGTTCTAACTAGTATCTTACCTTTAATTATCCTTTAAAATCCATCTAATAATCCATTTAACTCAATAATTGACGAGTTTGCATATAGGGTCTTTAATAATTATTTTAGCATAGTTAAATAAAGACCCTTATGCCATCCTATCACTATATTCAAAGGAATTTACATTGTGTACACACCGGTCTTACTGACCTGCGTACTAACGCGGTAGGAATTGTGGGTATTACTTCTTTTACGAGTGAAAAGTGAAAGCGAAAATAGGTCAGGTAATCGTGCTTCTGGTAATCGCTATCAGTCTTATTAGAGATTCAAAATCACATTTAAACATAATTAAATAACATTCCTTTAAATAACATTTCGTTTTAAACACACAATAACAAACGATGTTTCTTTCATTATTAACATTTTCATTCCTACGCAGAACTACTTTTGCGGAAGCATAATTCCTCAAACAAGGGGAATGTGATGCGTCTTAGTATATAGGTGACAATAACGTAGTGACGTCACCATCTATGTATAGAATGAATGAATTTACGAACTCAATAAACTTTCTTCTTCGTCACACGCTACGTCATGTACTCTATGTACATTACTGCTGTTAAAATGAACCGGAGCAGTTTATCAAATAATAGCCGTTGGTAAACTCGATTGGATTTGCAGATTGTTGCAAACAAACATAACTATGTTTAAACGTGCACAATGTTTTATTTGTCTATGGTAAATTCCCTTATTGTGCAAGAAAACAAAATATATAAATACACAAAGAATGGAAAACATTCCATTACACAACAGACAAATGAGTGTATAATACACATGTACAAAATGTCCGAATTCCAGTGTGGTGCTATTTTTACCATCTTATACTCTATGCCTAACGTGAATTAGATCGGAAAGCAAATAGAGCAATTGCAGATTATTTTTGAATTGTGCGATATTTGTATGGCTTGTTGTACATTCTTAAATGTCAAAAGTATATGCATGGATTATAAACAATGCACATTACACGAAATAACGAAAATGTGATAAATTGACAATTCAAATATGTCGATATACAGTACATGTACACGTGAAATAAGTCGCGTTTATAATAAATTGTCAAAAGAATTTGGGGGAAAATGTCGAAATAAGTATCAGCTGATTCATTATACGAATGGCGAAAAATAATGTCATATGACTAGATTTAAAGGTTGAAGGTAATATAATTTTGAAGCTAAAGTTTTCACGACTTTATTTCTTATGAAAAATCATTCAGTGGTAAAGTAAAAAGTATTCCGTGCATGCGACAGGTATATTCCACAAGGTTGAATACAGGCTAGTATATTCCATAAGGTGTTATACCGTCAATGTCGCGTTGAAAATGGGATAAAATACTGGTTACTCCAGTGTGTTAAAATTTAGTTCAAACAGTATTTATTATAATGAAAATTTGAACAACATAATGACAAATGCACATAACAAAATCATGTGTGCAATTTTACAAAATGTCGTTAGTAGAAAATGGGCTAGTAAATGTACACAACATAATGACAAATGCACAGAACGAAATGATGTATGCACCTTACAAAATTTAATTAGTACAAAACGATATTGCAAATGCACAAAGCATAAAGAAAAATGTACAGAACAAAATTATGTTTATACAAGACACAATGTAGTTTACAAAAAACAACATAGTCAATGCATAGAACTTAAAGATCAGTGCCATCAGAGGGCAGCATTGACGTTAAATCTATGTTATCACAGCACATCTAGCGTTGAAATTATCGCTACTGATATAAGGAACACTGATTTAGTTATGGGTTAACATTATGTTACGAACGATTTTGCGAAATATTCGTTGATTTTGAGTATTAAGTTACTTTAATTTAAAATGTAAAAAGCCATTGACTGTGCAAATGTGTTGATTCAACTAGGCGTCTGTTAACAAAATGATGTAAACAAAACAATCATGGTACTTCTTCACTGTAATTATTTTGTTGTAATCATTTGCCAATCAATTCTTGAATATTCTTGAGGTAGAAATCAATTCCATTTTCCTCCTGTATTTCATATTGTGCTGTGCGTGGGCGTCATGGTCTGTCGCTGCATATTATGTGTGTATTGAATACGAATTGTTTACACCTTTTCGTGGTGCGTTTAGTTTTTGCACCGTATTCCTATTTATTGAAGCGGTGCGGTTTCTTTACGTTGCACGTGGCGTTGGCAAGCCTTGAGTAGTTTTGTTTTTCATTGTGTTATTGAGAACATTTTAGAGAGCACTTACGTTGTTTTATGTTAAAGTCGTTCGTCATCTATATGCCATACGTATAAGTATTGGTGTTTCTTTTTATGTGCACGGATTATCTGGTGTTTTGTCTGTAGAGGGGGTTTGGCACATAGCTGTTCGACTGTGTCTCATGAAAAACTTCTGTTTTTATTGTATGTGATCTGTGTGTTTTGTTCTCTTCCCGGACATTTTTGGTGTGTATATATCGCTGCAGTAGTGGGTTCTGTTTGAGCATCTTGCGGGAGTGGGAAACTTAAAGGGACTTGTTCACACTTTGATAAATTGACAAAATTGAAAAAAATTTTTTCGGATTTGCAAATTTTCATTGTAGTTATGATATTTGCTTTAAAAAAAACACCAAATTGTTTCCATGCTCTAAAATTTCCATTTAATGCAACTTTTGACGATTTGAAAACCTGAAAATTATAAAGCGTCTCAGATGCGAAATGAGTTATTTTTAATCAGAAATTGTGAATGGGATCCCAACTAGTATACCAGAATGCAGCCTGCGCATGCGCGCTGCGCTTATCCGCTTTTGGTTTACAAACAATGCATCTCATTTGTGTGATCGAAAATATAAAAAAGAGAAACAAAAGCCGGAGCCAGCGACATCGCTCGAATGTATTCAATCTTGGCGACAAGACTGAGTGTTTGCAGAACCATAGGAGTATCGTTGGAAGAGACGAATACAGGGTAATGGCTTACACACACGAATTGTAAGTCATATTTTAGAAGCTACGTTTAGTGTTTGGCAAGTGTTGCCTGTTTACAAAGGAATTTTAGCAAAAGTTTGGACAGGTATTTGGTTTTATTGTATGGATATTTTACTCTGCAACGGAACCAGATACGCACTGATAACATAATTTGTTCATTGCGAGTTTTGAAATAAGCCTTTATGCCCCTATGCCAAGATGTTCGTATCAATTTAATGAATTCGTTATAACTTATAAGGAACACTCCAACACGAGTCAAATGAAGCATGCAATTAATGATAAATAATGAATTATGAATGATTAATTTATTCGGTATATAAAATATTATAATTTTGTATATTTGTTTTATAAAATTTACTGACATGCAAATGTATATGTTATATTATGTAATCAATTATCATGATATGATAATATGATTATACAGTTTATTCCCTGATTTTAACATCAATTTTGTTGTTTCTTTAAATTGATATGTGATCAATTTTATATTCTAAAATAAACCTTCTTTTTTAAGGTATTTAGGGAGACGTGCCGGCCAAACTATTGCAAGTTTGACTGTTCAGCATAATGTTAGAACAACAAACTCTTCACCTATGCACGGTCATCAGCCCCCGCCAGGTCCTGGCCTGTCATTTGTGTCACAAGGAAGTACCACACCTGGTCATGTGTCAGGAATTGGAGAGATAACATCTTACTTAGAGTATGCAAACAACCCTGTCTTAGCATATTTTAATTGATAAAGTAATTTATTTATATTCAATAAGATTCTATGTGCTTCCTAAAGTTCCTTGGTAATATAATTGCTTTATCATTTTTTTACCAGAAACTTTTTATGTTATGAAAACCAGAGGATATCCGATAGCTGGTTTGTTTTCTGAACCGTTCAGATAACTTGCATGGTGATTGGTCATGAAATTATTTCAATGCCATTCTCCTCCAATCTCTAGTTGTACAGTAATTGTCAGTTAGTGACTCAAGTATGATAACTTCATCATATAATAAGCTCATACTGGTGAATCAAGAAGCCAAGAAAAGTATTGGTAGGTTCATAAGTTAATACTGGTGAATCAAGTAGCCCAGAAAAGTATTGGTAGGTTCATAAGTTAATACTGGTGAATCGAGTAGCCCAGAAAAGTATTGGTAGGTTCATTAGTTAATACTGGTGAATCAAGTAGCCCAGAAAAGTATTGGTAGGTTCATAAGTTAATACTGGTGATACAATTAGCCCAGAAAAGTATTGGTAGGTTTATAAGTTAATACTGGTGAATCAAGTAGCCCAGAAAAGTATTGATAGGTTCATAAGTTAATACTGGTGAATCAAGTAGCCCAGAAAAGTATTGGTAGGTTCATTAGTTAATACTGGTGAATCAAGTAGCCCAGAAAAGTATTGGTAGGTTCATAAGTTAATACTGGTGAATCAAGTAGCCCAGAAAAGTATTGGTAGGTTCATTAGTTAATACTGGTGAATCAAGTAGCCCAGAAAAGTATTGGTAGGTTCATAAGTTAATACTGGTGAATCAAGTAGCCCAGAAAAGTATTGGTAGGTTTATAAGTTAATACTGGTGAATCAAGTAGCCCAGAAAAGTATTGGTATGTTACCTGATTGGCATGATATGAATAAAATAATGTTTAAAATAGCAAACAAATTTCATACATAGTTTTTATGATGAGTTTTAGTGTTTCAAAATTTCAAATATGCTTATATGTTATTTCAGAGTAAATTGAAGGCAGCCAACAATTGGACGGTGGTGCCAATCAATGAAAAGAAGGGATCCACGTTCATGCACTGAGTACACAGAGATCATCAAGGAAAAAACCCTTCGATCAAAGTTCCTTTTTGATTCAGCTTATCCAAAGCTGATTGCCTCTACAATTGCCCCTTATATATCCACCTGCGGCTAATGAGGAGCTGCAATATCCAATAGGTCAAGGGCAAGCAACCCGGAAACAATATGAAGATTTACTCATACAAATTGGTACATGGTGTATGTAACTATGTTGTTTTAACTAACTTCAACATACCATTATTATGAATTAAAACATTGACAAAGCTGAAATCAATGATAACTGACTATGGGTAGGAACATGTTGTGTGAATTTGGAAGCATGGTTTTATAGGATGTATACCATTGAGTATGAAAGTGAATGTGTGACCCTGGCTGTTTTTTCAGTCAGTAGATGACTTTAGTATTTGAAATGATGCTTGAATTTATTTGTGTAATATGAAGGCGTGACCAAATGTGTGACATTATGGTCGACTGTCCTGTCATCATCATGGTGATAAAATGTGATTTTAATAAGTGAACTGCTTATAAACATAGGGCAGAAATATCATTGATAAAATACTGATGAACATAGCATACAAGTGCCCTGAAATGCCATGAGAATATGTATTTGAGTTTTAAGTGTGTAAGGTATTGTGAATTTTGTTAATTGTTTTGTTATAAAAATATAGGATCCAAAGTATTCAATCATAGATCACTCTGAAAAAGAAGAATAAGTAAAAACCTTGTCTGGCAAATAACTACATAAACAATGGGCCAAGTTCCAGATTTTTTTGTCACAAGTCAAGACCATTAACAGGAATTATTGACTCTTATAGGTGTTATGTATCATGATTTGTGTTACGTTTTTTATGGGAGACTCATGAACAAACATGGTGAATTAATTGTTTTGTTATTACAATAGAGGATCCAAAGTATTTGATCATAGGTCACTCTGAAACAGAAGAATTTGTGAACACCTGGTCTGGCAAATAGCTAAATAAACACTGAGCTCAGCATTTTCCTGATTTTTTGTCACAAGTAAAGACTATGAAAAGGAATTATTGACTCCTTTAGGTATAAGCTACCATAGTCAATGTTGAGTGCATGCTGCACACCACATTTGTTTATGTTCTATTAACAATGACATCAAAGCACAATGCTATATATAGATTATGTGTTGTTTTCCATTGTTATCAGTCTACTAACAACCATTTATTGTAATAGCCTTACATAAACTGTCATAAAGATGATAAAGTGCTGTTTATCCATAACTAAAAAATTGGTGGAATTCAGAAATAATATGATCTGTCAAATGTTGAAAGTTGGAAACATTTATTCAAAATGTTATCAATTATAGTTTTGTTTCATGAATATAGAGTATAATGTTTTGTGTTCATTATGTTATGGATTTTGTTGTTTTGGTTTAAAATGTTTTAATAAATAACATGAAGAGATAAGAAGCTAGTTGTTCAATTTTGATTTATTATAACATGTATATTACACAGCAAAACTATACTGCAAGAACGTTAAGTGAACACCTTATTATAATACATGTTGAGTTCAACACTGAACAAAAGAATATGCATCAATTAAAAACGACTCATAATACATTATTATATGAAACTGCATCATGATTCAAAAGTTAAAGAGCATATAGACAGCTAAAACCTAAATAGGTGAGCCTTGCCCTGGGAAAATGGGGCTTAATGCATGTGCGTAAATTGTCGTACGAGATTAACATGTGCTGATCATACCAATCAGGCAGACAATTGCTGCGTTATTGTATTTTTTTGTTGAAAGGGAGTCTCTTAGAGAAAATCCAGATAAGGCGAAAAGTGTTGCCCCTGATTAGCCTGTGCAGTCTGACAACCTTAAGTACATGCATTAAACCCCCTTTTCCCAGAGCGAGGCTCAAATATTTATTAAATGATTGATTAAGTCTTCCACATAACATCTTTTAAGAAACTTTCAGTAAAACATGTTTATTTGATGACAGGCACGGCAAAATCAGTAGTAAATTCGTAGTATTAATTTGTGTTACATTATAATACTTACATATTGTTGCTGGTTATAAATATGGAAAAAGTTTGAATATGCATTGCTAAAATACATGCTAATTTTCTAAGAACTGCCCCTTCTATTTAAGGAATACTGTATGTTTGCCCCTGTAATATTTCTGACAAAAGAACAAGATAAATAAATAATGATTAATAGAACAGTAAACTTGGTTTTCATTTTGTATACAAAGGATAATTATGTTCTTATTATTTACACTATATTGAAAGAAATAAGATTACATCATTTAATAAAGAATGCATTACTGAAGATTCAAATTTAAAACAACCGCTTATCCACCAATGTTGCAAGCATTCTTAAACAACAAGACTAAAAAAGCTGTAAACAATAATTTTATTAACTAATTCCTTTAAAAAAAAAGGCAGATACAGTTTTGTTGTCGTCCCGTTGAAGGTGTTCATGAATCCAAAGGATGTACTGTGATCAATCTGTGTCCTCCACATCTTCAGTGCCAACACCTTGTTCCGAAACGTTTCCTGGATAAGGAGGGTGAGAGGATCAGTCACCACTTAACCCTTTTTCTGAAAATATGAACACATAAAAAACTCAAAACCCCTTGCTAAATCTATTTATCTATATATATATATATATATATATATATATATATATATATATATATATATATATATATATATATATATATATATATATATATATATTAGCTGTTATTGTCCAGCTTTTAAGATGCAGGAACATAATGGCCACTGTTTCGACAGTAAATGAGTTAAATTTTCTACACTTTTGATTTTAAGCTGAGACAATTACATGAGTAGTTTTACGTGTTCTATATTCATATTACAAGCAACAATATTTGAGAAAGATAAAATGCATTACTAATTCCGTTAAACAGGCCCACAGACAAATAAAATACTTGATATAGATAAAATGCATTAATAATTCCGTTAAACAGTCCACAGAAAAACAACATATTTGAAATAGATAAAGTGCATTATTAATTCTGTTAAACAGGCCCACAGAAAAATAAACATGAAAAATGGGTCATATTCAACAACAGTAAACATACTGGTCTCTGGCTTGTATAGTATTGTCAGGCCATGCCACAACAAAGCTGGTCTTCATCATTGTCTACCAAATGGACAATTCTTGCAAACACACCATCATGGTTAGCTTGAGGATGGTCCAAGCTGGGCCAGGACAGGCTGTCAGTGATAACTGCTGACTGTCTGGCAGCAATTTCCTTCAACAGCTCCGATGCTTCCGTATAAGTAAGGTGGTCTATGATATCCTTGAAAAGACATTTCTGCATTTAACAATAAATGCTTTGAACATAAAGCTAAGAATTTTGACACAAGATGTAGCTACATGTACATATAGATTTTTTTTATTTTTCATGACACCATTTTTTTAAAACCTGTCAGTTTTTTTGTAATGTAGGATCATTTTTTAAATTCTTTGCTCATGTAGCAACACAGTTTTACATACAAAGACTTTGTTTTATATATCAACAATTAGTGCGTTGAACTGTGTTTTTTTCTGTTTCCATTCAAGAATATTGTGAAATGACATAAAAAAAAAATTCAATGAAATCTCAACTTGCCTGAATATCATGAAAACATTATCTACAAATTATTTCAATATTCTCAAATGAAATCAACAGAAAAAAATGCAGCTAAATAAGTATACCTTTTATGTTTCTTGTACCAAAGTGACAAAATCCAGTGATCATTCTTCATAAACTTCTTGGTTTAATTATGGTTGTATCCTATTGAAAAAGTAAATACACAATTTAAACCACTTTTTAAAACTATTTATGGTCTCTATTAAAAAAGTGAGTTGTAAATATGTGGTATTATTATCTAATAAGTTTTCTTCGACATTCAGGAAATCAAATCTTGAGGATATTCAAAACAGTTGAAAAAAGAGGAATATCCAGAATATTCTTGGCTTTTACAAATATAATGATACATGCATTTCAGATGACCTGTATTTGATTTATTCAAAATACAATGTACTGTTGAAATACACATTTATCAAAATATATACGTGCTTTGCTAAATTAACAAAGAATATAAAGATAAAATACTTTAAATAAAGAAACAATAAGATGCACGAAAATAAATTGGGGCGAGTTGTCTCTTGGTTGGAGCGAGTGACCATATGTTTGATGCGAGTTTGTTTTGGGGCAAGTTGGTATTGGGAAGAGTTGTCTGGCGCCAGCTACATGCATTTGATGCCATGAATAACTAAACTGTGTTACTATTTTCAAAAATATTTTGGTTATTCAGTTTATTTATAAAATAGCTGTGCAGAAGAAACTGATATAAATACATTAACCCTTTGCATGCTGGGAAATTTGTCATCTGCTAAATGTCATCCGCTGAATTTCTAAAATTAGCCATTTCTTCGATTTATTTCAAAGAATACTATCAGAATAGCAAACAGTTTGGATCCTGATGAGACGCCACGTTCTGTGGCGTCTCATCTGGAACCAAACTGTTTGCAAAGGCCTTCAAAATTCGGTTCCAGCGCTTAATGGGTTAACTATGAGTTTTGGGTTTAAATTAATAAACTACCAGTACCATTCAAATGCATTTTAGTTAATAATAAATGTCATTGTCATATAACACACAATAATGAATAGTTCAATAAATGAACAGCATCTTGAATTGCCTGCCAACAAATAATGTTGTCACTGTCAGTTATGAGGAAAGAAAAAGATACTGTAATGTTTAAATGATCTCAGTACTCCAAGGCTAATGATAAATTTAATTTATTTGCGCGAATACTTAAGTTAATTCTGTATTCAACTTGGCTTTTAGTCTCTGTCTGTAACTTAAGTGTAAACGAGAGCATCAGTATTTACGCGTTCTGTGATGTATATGCATATACTTATGTAACGAAAACGAATCATTTGATCAGTTATACTATTTTAATCTACTTTTATAAAAAAAATCATACGCACTATTTAGTTTTACAATAAAAAACAACATATTTTACCTTCTTCTTCCGTGTTTGACAATACAGATTCCGCCATATTTGTTGTTGTTGTTGTTGTCACAATGCGTGTTTATATTTAAATTTATATTTAAAATCTATATGTAGTCGGGGAAAAAACCGATCCAAGGGTCAGTGGTTCGAGCCTTGGTGCGGCTTACTTTTTTCTTTCTTATTTTAACTTTATTTTAGTTTTATACTTGAGCACGTTAATTGCGATGTTTAAATTTATGAATTTTAAAGCATTAAATGAAAAACTTCAAAAAAATGCAATTTAAGTGTGAACAAGCCCCTTTAAGGTGCTTCTATTGGTATGCGTTTGGAAACCTTGTTCTCCTTTCTCAAAGAATTTCGTACCAATCCGGAAACATGTCCTGTATGAAAAGTTTCGCTGGATATCTTATTTGCATGTTTTCTCTTTTTACACGGGCGGTCTTCGTTTGTTCCATTTGGTTCAGGTGTTTTCTGGCTTCGACTGTTTCTGTCGGGTAATTTCTATCGATTTGGACATTATTTCCCCTTAGTCGGTACGCATTTTTTATGATTGTGTCTGTGTCATAATAATCACGAAATCGCAAAATTATTGGGCGTTTGGGGTCATCTTTGTTTTGCAGTGGTGTGTTTATGGTAGTCCCAGGACGCTGTGGTCTTTCGATGCATATTTCAATGGGATCAATATCTAGTTCGTTCTATTACCTTTATGAATAAGTTCTTTACAGATGGCTAGTTGTATGTTTTTTTTATATTTCCCAGAATATCAAATTATTTCTCTTACTTCGGCCTCCAGATCTATGGATTTGTATGATAGCATTTCTAGTTGTACTGTTTAGATATCGGTATTGTGTTTATTTAGTTCTACACGACCGTTTTATAAAGTTCCGATTAATTTTTTCAAATAAACATAATACATTTTCGTCGATAGTAAGGTTAACAAAGCGTTGTGTTTCGCATTCGAGCTCGTCCCCCATACTCCCATCGCTACATACTTGTTTACGTTTGCAGTCACGGTCTTCCTGACCACGTCCCAGCCCACAGGGTAAGACAAACCTATTTTGTGTTGGCACTGCAAATGTTGCGTCCGCCGCGTTTACGGATTTGTATCGCGCCTCAACCCACGTCATATTGCTGCTGTCCCCAGTTGCCATGACCTGTTCGTTACTTTTAACCTAACAAAATACTCTTTTGATACAATACGTGATTAAAATTTCATCATAGATTTGAAATCCAACCACCTCCACCATTATAACATTTAGGCATTACTCCATTGGTTATAATTTATAACTCTTTTGTGTAGGCGGAATGCAGAAGGTCAACGAAAATATTCAAATATCGCGAACGAAACTTATGAATATTATGTTCTTGATGGTTGTCGCATGATAAAACATATACTACAACTCGAAGAATAGATCTTATGCCTTTATTTAGTTGTCAACACAAGGCTTCCAAGTTCACACACAATTTAGATTAACTAAAGACACTTCTAGAAAAGGAACCCCATGCCGGTCCAGTAAGATTTAAACAATTTATGACCCGTTGGGTCTCTTGTTAGATTTTCTACTGTGTGCTCATAGGATGCAGATAGCAATACACGTATATACCAACATTAACACACATATTATGTGGCGGCTGTGAAGATAATTGACTTAAAAACGAGTAAAATACCCTTATACGGGTTGATTTTATGTTTATTTGATGTCGGCTGATAAGTTTTGTGCATTTACGAAGCGAGTATGAATTATCATTAACACTAAAAAGTTATTTGTTGAGTAACACAACGGGCAGCCTCATAAGATGTTGACATGAATAATTGTAAACAGAAGGGAAAACCGTTCTATTTTGTTCAAGTTATTGAGAGGAAACCCCTTGATTTTTGCGAAAAACACAAAATGCATATGTTATCGAAATCAGAGATCTTGGTAGGTGTCTACATCTTAAGTTTCATGATTTGAATGAGAATGTAAGGCTTTTTACTATTTCTTTTAAATAAAGGTAAGTGGATGTTCAAAATCCGTAAATTGATTGAGAAAAAAAATCATTTAGATATCATATACAATTCTGAGGAAAACATATTCTCTATATATTTTCGGCTCTAAGTTTAAATGCTTTAATACAGAAATTAGCAAGACGAATCAGTATAGATTTTCTAGACACATTCAATAATTTTCAAAATTTAAACATCCTTGGTCTTCTTCTGTAAACATCAGGTATAAGCGTTTTTCTAAAATTATCATATAAAGGACATATCAAAACAAAATGGTACAAACAATATGAAGTTTACGGACGCCAGCTCATTTGGTCTGGAGTTAGGGGTCAGAAACTAAACGTTAAAGTCTCCACAACGAAGGTGATCTAAACACACTCCACTTGAATAACCGACATTTGCCTAGAATAATGTGTACACGGACAACATATATGCAAATGTGACGGTCAATGCCATACATGTTTATATCAATATTCTGTATTTAAAAACTTTTAACGCAATAATAAAACATGACACCGACACACGTGATACAAAAACAACATACCTATAATTAAAAGATGACTTTTTGATGCATAATCAGGGTAAGATTAATTATTTATATTCTGTTAGAACATTTCTAAAAAGAACAAAACATTTATGAGTTGTTGATTACAGATGCAATTTATAAAATATTCATATTTGTTTAAACACACTTTAATCGAAGTATAATTGTTTTGTAAATGCAATGTGTAAAGAATGTCTCAACAACGCCTTCGCCTGTATAAAGTCGACCAAACATGAAAAAACATATATTACAATACCCACTCTGCAGTATGTATTGATGATGTTCGTTTCACTTGTATCTAGAGTAATGTACTAGAGCTTGCGTAATATATCCATTGTGTGTTGAATTTGTAAACTATAATGTTATATATATGCTTAACAAATAGAATGTTGCTAGCTCTACAATTTGTTACGATCATGAAAACACTACAAATGTAGCAATACAAAAATCAATCCTATATAAGTGACTGTATTCATGATCACATCAAATAACAATGTATTCACTAAACTATGTATTATTCGTCATATGTTCCTTTCAACATGTTCAATATTTGTCGAGCCTCCATAACTTTTCACGAATTATTCGAAATTCATCTTGAATTACTCTGAATTCCCTTATTTGTGTATGTGCGTTTGCATTATGATTCACAATAGAATCTAGAAGTTTTTTATTTCCCTCCACTAGACGCGTTATCATAATATCGCAATGTTTCTGAATTTTCTGTTCCATTGGGAAAAAATAATGTTTGTTAATACGATCTTGTATATGTTCCATGTCAAAGGATTGCGTAATTATTTTACGCAACATGCTTTGCATATGCAGCTTTTGAAACACATGGATGAATATATCAAAATAAAATGGCCGCCATCTTGAAAAGACCATGATTGGGCCACGTCTAACCATAAGCGTTATAAAGCTGGAGAACACTGATTGATCCCCCATTACTGAAAATAATATATACATATATTTTAGATAAAATAAAATATATAATAAACATGTAAGTGTTTTATGAAAACAAGAACACTTTAATATACCTGGTGATAATGTAATTAAATATTAGTCAATCTTTAACAAATGATAAACTTTAGTTTATTTATTTGAAGTTAAGTAAACTCATTGTTAAATGAGCACAATTAGTAACAATAATGGTTTCTTAGTTCGTTTGTTATATTGGCGTGTTACGGCCATCGCATCAATGCAATCCGTTAACCAATTCACACGTTTATAAGTGCTTATGTTACCAACCTTTGGGGTAAGCCAGACTTAAAGTACATACTTGAAGAAAAAAACAACAAAGACATTCGGGTATTGCATTACAGCAATTATCATATAATTAAGATTATCATAATTCATGTTATGGGTTTTGTCAGTGTTCTATGTGTTTACACCGGTAACTAAAGCTAGAACGCAAGTGTCTGTAATAGATACATGCCCTGTATCGTGCGCTTTCAACGTGACCTATCACGTTTTAAGAGGCAGTACAAATATACTATATACCCACGCGTATAACTACCATAAAGTGTTTTTTTCAAATTAAAAAAAGTAATATAATATACAATAATATATGTAGAATATTGTTCTAGCATCGCACGAGAGGCAGTGGTACTTGACACAAACAACCAGATGGATACACTTTCCTAAAACATCATACTAATGTAATACTCCATATTTATATACGTTGTATGCATTCGCCATTTAAATACACGAAGAACGACATATTAATTCTACTGAAAACACATGCCCGACCAACAACTTAACTTCAATGTATAACATTGAAGATTCTTCCATTTTATCTATATCTCACTGCGATGGTGAATAGAATGGAAGAGATATGCATACACAAGAAGTGAATGGAATGCAAACTGTAAGCACGGGGTCACATCCAATTAACCAAAATTATCACATCAATAAATTACCATCACATACAATAAAAAAATCTCACCAACAACATCACACTGATTAAAACCACACAACTCACCCGATTACATAAAGTGTATAAATCTGTATTTACCATCTGACATGTTACACATGTTAGCGATTTCGGCTTCAGCGACAGTGCATTCATCTACTAGAAGTCGAATTTCTTGTTCAATATCGGACGCATATTTTTCAAATGATTGTCTTTGGTAATTATCCGAGTTTTCCCAATCTTTTAGTTCTTGGATAACAACTTCGAGTATATGGTATTTCTGACAGTCATACCGTCCCTTAAGTCTTGCAAGAATTCGCTCTTGTACGTCTAACCTGCGCAGGTGTTGATATATTTCATGTGAAATTTTGAATGACACTTCTTCGCACATCTTTTTGAGTGTTTGTTCGAACTATGGGCATGAACATTTTTAGAAATTATCTCTTTGCAACGCACTAAATATGTTTCCTTTTAAAGGATATAGAAACAAATTAACATTAATTATTTTAAAATAAAATCGATCTTATGAAATAAATATGTCATGATTTTTTCCATTCATATCCAACACGTTATAAAACTTAAATGTTATTTTAAAGATATAAGTACTTATTGAAAACTGGCAAAAGATCAATCAATTATTTACCTTTCTTTTGCTGACGTAAATGTTATTCAGCTTTGTGATCACTTTGTCGTATAAAATATTATTTTGTTCAACCGAAAAATTAGCGGTTTGCGCAGAAATATACAATTCTATATGATGCAAAATTGAAAATAACCACCTGTAAATAAAAAGTGTGGTTTACTTCAAGACTTTTTTATGCATTAACACACATATATATAGAACTAGCGAAAAGTAAATTTAAAAATTATATGACCAAGTGATCCTTTGTATCCGCTAGTTTCTTCGCAATGTCGACTGACCGATTGCCTATAAAATGCCCCCAAAAATAATGCGTAACGATTATTTAACATACAATTATGATTAAGGTTGGAGAAACCGCCTTGTTGATTAAAAACTACCTTACGTAACTTTATACTTTATTTAAAATATATAATGCAAAAATATACAATAAAACGTAATTGTCATTCGTGAAATGGAAACAAAATATCACAATAATGTGCTCATATCACCGTTACACGTTTCCCTATCGTTTTTAATATTGACAAGTGGAATAACGGAAATTGTTTTTTAATGAAAACCGGCTTCTAAATATTTATCAATGCATAGTTTATATGATATAAATATTAGTGTACATTACGGCGGATGCATACGAATGGACAGTTAAAGATTTAAATAAACATTTCAAATAAACATATATATATTTACGGAAATAGTACTGTTTATGGAAGCTTAATTCTTAGTTCTTTACGTGGCAACACGCATGAAAATGTGTAAGTATTAAAACACACAACGTCTACAGATATTTGCTTCATATGAAAAGATTGTTTAACACGCTGGTCTTTTTAATGAAGAATAACAATATACTGCGCTATCGTTTGGTTAAAACATTATATAAGTCGCTTAGAAGAAATAATGGCCATTTTCCCTAGTTGTTTTTAATCATTCCAAACCTGATAAGATTACAATAGGATAGCGCAATAACCTTATTTTGTGCTTTCACACATTAACGCAAAACGTGTCAAGGAAAGAATTAAATATAATCGTTACTACTCTGTATTTTTGGCGGGAATGACTATATTGTATGACGTTTGACTTGTTTGGCGAGATTTCATTAGTACTTAAATTTAAAATTTGTAAACCGAATTGTTTTGCTGTTTTTTAAATAAAACATGTTGTTCATCTTACTATAAACTTGTGTGCTTTTTAAATAGGGAAAAAGATGACCGAATCATCCATTCCCATAATGCATCGCACATCCAAACATTGACTGATAAGATATGAAATTATGTTAGGCATATTTGTATGATTTTTATATAAATGTAGATGTACACATTGTTAAAATCATGACAATTCACAAAATGAGGTCGCCTGGTAGCAGCCTAAAGACATTACAATTGTTGCAAATACAATACGCCACTAATAAAACTCATTCTACTAGGTAATTAATGTGATTTAAATACATGGATCAGAGCACGCGTAACAGACACGGGACCCCATGTTGCAAAGTTCGAAAAAAAACGTATATTGATTAGTGTATAATATTCATATTGTACGTTTGTGTTCGAATGGGATATACTGATTGAAAGTTAGCATTAAGATTGGGTGCAGAATATGTGAAAAAGAGACTTGGAGCACCAGTTTCGAGTTTTGTATTTCTGATATTTAACTTTACAGAAATGCTTATTCCTATATGTGATCGCTGATTGGACAGGAATTTTGAAAGTTCGTACGAACATCATGTTTCAACAAAAATATAACCATTCAATCCTTGTTATTCGCTAGTCCAAACTAATAAAAAATAAACAGAAAATGCCAATGGTGATTGTATATCAGTACATTTGAATATTGCTGTTAAACATCGGACAAATTATTTCGAAAATACTACAATTTTCAAATTAACATGGATAGTCAATAATGAAGAAAAAAACTGAATAAAATAGGGAATTTTATTTCCAAATTGCGTTATATCAAACAGGAACAACCCGTCTGGATTGTGATTGGTTTGTGTGTACGTGATGAAACGGTCGCATTCAGGAAAAGGTCGAGCTCGTTTCTTCCACAATTGTGTTCGAAACCCAACTGTATTTCACACCTACTGGTAAGCGAGTATTTGTCGGACAGCAGTATTTACGGGTCGTTCTATTTATTTCGTGTATTGTAACGCTGCAACACAATTTGCTTCGTCAGTTTCTTACAGATGTTTGTTTTCTTGAAGTTGACAGCAAAAATTCGTTAAATGCTTGAACTAAAGTTAAACAAGTGTGATGTTTTTAAATCTCGTAGGAATGTAATGCGACCTCCAGGCGGGGGATGTTAATAGCCCGCGCATGCTCAAAAGAAATCCCTTACTGAAACCCAAACTGTGTGCTTGAGATGTTCTGTCGTCTGCTGCTAGAGCAGGTCTCAATTATTTATATTACAATCTTTTATTTTACCAAAAACGCAGGTGTATAACACGCACACATGATTTAAATGATAGATATTTTACATTAAAATTCCACACAATTTGCTGTATACTTATATGTGAATTGCTCACAAAATGTACAAAGTAAATAATTAAATATAATAGAAACAAATCTCATTTAAAATTATAAATTCACTGTTTGGATTTTCTCCCTTGAAAAATAATATTCTTCTTTCCACAAAGATCTATAAATAAACATGCTTGTTTATAGATATTTTTTCGAACTGATATTGGAAACAAATTATTAAAGTGATGTTATGGGCATCTAACAGTTTATAGGTGTCTATCGCAACCGTTGTTTATTTTTTGTGTTTTCACTTCATATACATTTATATGTGTTAATGCACCATCGACATACTAAAACAATAGCCCGGAAAGAGAAAAATAGTGCATTTGAATATCAACCGTACTTTCGTTTGACAACTGATCACGCATGTACAATGAGAACCTAAATTTAGTTAAATAGTGCAGATTCGTTTATACGACACAAAGACACAACTCAAGTCAACAGTGAAAAATGCCCATAATATCACTTTAAAGTGATAGTATGGGCATTTTTCACTGTTCCATTGAGCTGAAAAGAATTAACAGGCAAAAAGAGTTAGTTAAAATGTGGTTACTGACCAATTATCTGCAACTCATCTTGCTACCAGTTGATTATATTATATTCGATATTTTACGTGACTCACCCAGTCCTCTAAGCAGAAATGATCTGTACAACAAAATAGTGTATTTGTGTCGTATGAACGAATCTGCACTAAAACTACATTCAGATTCACATTGTATATCGAATCATTTCTGTCGTCAGTTGTCAAAACGAAAATACGGTTGATATTCAAATGCATTATTTTTCTCTTTCCGGGATATTGTTATAGTAGGTTGATGCTGCATTAACAAATTTAAGTGTATATGAAGTGAAAACACCAAAAAATAAACAACGGTTGCGATAGACACCTATAAACTGTTAGATGCCCATAATATCACTTTAATCTTTTAACAAACTCAGAAAGCGACATATTTTACTATCAAAGTAATGTATTTACGTCATTTTAATGTAATGTTATGAAAAGTTTTATTTAAACTCTTATTTGTTTCAAAATAATAAATGTATATACATGTCCGGTAAATACTTCTATAAAGTTGAAAATGATCTCCCTTTAATGACTCAATATAAGGCCCATGAACATACGCAAGCGCACATCAAAAAATGTTTTGTTTACATTCGCTTGTAGATGACAAACCCAGGATGTATCAGTAATTTTTTTATAAATGTGTTCGTATTATTTTGAAACAAAAACCGAAACTTAAGTCTGAGAAATACTCGCTGACCAGTAAACTTTGTTTTAAAAATAAATACGAGATTAAATAGAATTATATTTCTCAACATATTTGAAATTTCGGGCTTAGTCTTGTATCGTAGATTAGATGACCTGCAATAGTATCATAAACATTTTAGGGCCGCCCACAACGTAATGTATCGTAAGCACGCGCGCCTACCACGATCAAATATTGGACGGTCACTCAGTACGCTGATTCAATTATTAAAAAAACGTTTAAATAATGGACTGTACTCCATGATCGTCGATTAAAATATATATTTCGAACAATGTGTTTTTCTTTATGCAATGTTCAAGAATTCAGTTTGTAAATTACCTATAGTGCATTCCAGATCTACTGGTTTGACTATTCATTAACAAGCCTTTGAGTCCTTCCTTAAGTTCGGAAAATTCCGTTGTGTCGCCCATTCCACATCTCATGTATCGTAAGGCCTAAACAAAATTAAAGCTATGAACGTACGTAAATATATCCACGATCAGCTAGAAATATGATACTCTGCTGTGCAATAATAATCGATCTCGAAAAGTGACATTGATATAAACAAGCGAAGTACTTATTGAACACGCGAAATACCGTCTTATATCCGTTAAAATCGTGTACGAGTGATACTCAAATTTTATTTCACGCACTACTTCTTCGTTCAAATATAAGTCGCGAATCTGGCGAATCAAATAAAACTGAAATAAATAGCTAGAAGGACATACTCCAAACCAGACACTACACAAACCTTCCAACAAACATGAATAAATAAATAGTGTTTAAACCAAACATGTTGAATTCACTATACCCCTCCCCTTAATCTTTGGAAGTGAGGGTACCATGAAAATATATACAGTTTTTATGTATTCGTTTTAAAAGCATCAACTAACCAGTTAATTTATTTTTGATATCCTTTAATAAATATGTGATGTCATGGGCAGGTACCCGAAACAACAAACCGGACAAACATGCAGACAAATAACAACCACATTTTATGTGTGTATACATGTTCATACTACCTAAGATTTGAGTTTCCTAGCAGGTCGTTACAAATCCACGAGACTAAAGAGTTCATTTCGACACAAATGCCTTGATTCGTTTTATGTGAAAATACAACGCTAGTGAGTGAGAAACATTACATGATCGTAATGATCATTGGATTCACGTTATATATGTATTTATTTTATTGTAGACCAACCCGGGTAATAATTTTAAGAAAACCACTGAACTAAGTCATGCTATTCAGATTCATATCATGGGTATTGGACATAATTTGAATAAATAAAACTTTAAGTATTTTTGCGTTTGAAATTATTCCTCATGTGATCTTTAGCTAGTTTAATACTTATCAGGAAACTCACACACATGTTTGTTGGGAAAGATTATCCGATATATCGGTTACACTGAACTATATGCACTTACTAATGCACGTTCAGGCAACTGCTCGTCTCGAATATAGAAATTTTCATGTAAGGTAATACATGACGAATCTAAACACAGCGAACGACAAAAGAAAATCAAAGAAAACAGGAAACCGTGCGAAATCGTAAGTATTATTAAACTAATAGAACTATAGGTATGGCGGATAAGGTTCCCACATTGATTCGCGCATCTAATTCTTATAACATTTACTGAGTAATGTTATGCGTATTATATGTAAGGGCTTTTTAAATCGAAATACAAAACGGTTGATGTGAAGAAAAAGAATACCTTAGTTGTGCTCATTTTGAACACATGTTGTTCCAATTGACAAGTTGGCAAATATCGTTTTATCTTTGATATTATGTCTTCCCAAACCTTCGTTTCAAGCCCGTCTTCTCCTTCCTTTTCCCTTGTTTTTATTACATCCCATTTGTTGCATACAAATAATGTACAATTTGAATCGAAACTAAAGACTCCCGATGATTTGTCATAGTCGAGAACCTTTCTGAAAATGTTTACCAACTGAAAGAAAATGTATGCATCGAGAAAGCATTTAGAAATATATAAAAGTAAAAATAACATATAAAGAGTTTATTTGTTATTGAGTAGTTCGACTCGGAACCCGACAAATACAATTTTATCTCGGTGAATAATAGTTGAGCACAGACAAATACCTTGTCTTCCTGGACTCCGCCGGCATTTGAACAGTTTATCAAATATATAAAAGCAGCTGCGTTTGGAAGGTACTCAAAAAGTTTATTCGTCATTTGCTCGTCCTCACCTACACCGGGTGTATCGACAATCACTACGTGTTGCTAGGAAAAAAGAACGAATAGATCACACATGCAGCTTTCATTCATTTAAATGTTAATTACACAATGTGTTTGGCATTAATATTAACCCTTTTAGGACGATTTTTCGCAACGAGATGTATACATTTCGTTTCCTAATTCATGCGGTGCCAGAGGGCGTATCTCGATGTGTACATTGATGGTTAGTAGGCAAAATTTAAATACTGATACTATTTTAACCCTTTTATCGGTTATATGTATTTATACAGACATAACAATGTTCCACTTCTTATTTTCATGCACATTCTTTATTTATATGTATATGCATATTTATTCCGAAAGAAAGTTAATTCATATCAAAAGATGTTGTACAATGTATATTATCTTTTTTTTCTGAAATTTTGATATGCAAATACTTTAATACATATAATATAATAAGATGTCTTACTTTTAGACCTGATCTCTGAATTGAGTCATGCGATTTCGAATGTTTAAAAATGTAATATTGTTAGTTGTATATTTTGTTGTTGTTTTCTCTTTTTTTTATTGTTTTCGGTTTCTTTTTTTAAATGTTATTATGCCATAAACAACTAGGGTTTTCATTCAAACTAATAATATGTGAATAAATTTATTTCCCTAAATATGCTCTTTTTGGGGCGAAATGAAAACATAAGTGTACTTAAGCTTTAAAAGTACCGCCATTTTGCAAGTCTAAACATTATCAGTATATATTGTTAGTTTTTATTTACACAAGTACACATTAAGCGATTTAAATGCATAAGTATTAGTTCAATAATAGCAATTGTGTGTATAATAAAGCCAAACAAAATACCTTTTTATTTCGTTATTCACTAAGCATTTGTATCCAGTATCTTTATGCAAATTTTTACCAATATTTATTATTGGACAAACATCACACAAACATCGGGTCATACTAAACCAATAAATATTAAAAGATCAATTATCTCAGGTTAATGTTAGTGGATTTATATCATGTGCCCACGGATTTATATCATGTGCCCACAATTTAAACCTATCATTACTTGCTTAACCCACCATAAAGGAGCGCGTTACATAAAAAACAATATAGGCGTATTTAAACTTTAGAAACGTTACCAGGATATAAAATCTTGTAAGCATTCGCTTATCTTTTTTTTAAACCCAACTGTGTCTTCTTTAGTGGACCTGTCTATTGTGTTAGCTAATTAAAGCTTTTGCAGATGCTTCTATTCGCTTCGCTGGGGGTAATCAGTGAAATGATAACAGGCTTATGGCGTTTAAAATATCAGGCATGCTTTCAACTATTTTCATGCCGAAAAAAAAAATGTAGTTTTTTATTCAAACCTTTTGCAAGTTTAATTTTGAAATATTTTATAATTGTTTAAAAAAATTGCATAAGCCTTAGCGTTTCTGTTCCGATATTGACATACTATTTTGTGTAGATATTTTAATTTATGTCTACAAAATGGAAGCGGTAACTAAGAAGGTGCGTACAACTATTTTCTTTAAACACCAAATTATATAATATATTTTTTGTAATGAAATAAATTATAATATAGGGATGGCATCGAATACCTTTATCTGTATTCAACTATTCGCAAATCTATTCAATCGAATATTCGAATATACGCATAAAACGGCTGGATTGATTTAACTTCTATTACTCAGTTTCGTATCCAGTAGGGATATTTAATATAAATTGACATAGAAATACATGTGAATATAAAATGGTTATGTTGAGAAATAGAAAGAAAATGTAGCTTAATTGTAAAAACAAACTTTGAAAAAGCCTAGAAAAGAAAATAGTGAAACTTGTTTTGTGTTAACTTCCATTGTTGTGTAAGCTATATCCTTTTGCTGAATTCGAGGCTGTATATTAACGTTGCTATCGAATAATTATATCGCTGTCGACTAATACTATAACCGATACGGTAATCGGGCACAAAAAGAAGGAAAAACATCATGGCATAGAATTATATTTGTATTTGAAATTTTAAAGAAGACGGCGGGCTACTATGGAGATGCGAGGAAACTACATTATTATTCGCCAGTCAATTGAAGCCCTTAATTGGCACCTTATTGACAGACAACAGTTTGGGTCCTTTCTTAGAGTGTGTATATTGCATTGCGCAATTTGAGTAATTCACACATTTAAATGGCTGTTCATACTGTGATCACAGAAACTTCATTATTATTCGCCAGTCATATAAAGCCGTTAATTTGCACCCCATCGAAAAACAACAGTTCGGGACCTTTCTTAGAGTGTGTATATTACATTGCGCAATCAACGCTAATACGGGCCGCGTTATCAGTTTGACACGAAGAACGTCACATCAAACATGTTAATCCCAAATGATTTCGGGTGCCATTTTGTAAGAGGCTCGCAGGTAATTAAATATTAGGGCAATTACGTTTGAAAAAAATGCGAATATGCGAATAACAATTCTGTTATTCAAATACTGACCATTTAATCGAATATTCGAATAATTTTGCCATCTTAGAAATAATGTATGTTCTTGATGACCAAAAGCAGGCGGCTTGATTGATGCGGATACATGTAAAGAAGTCAAAGATGAATTGTTTGACGTAACGCTTAATACTGATGACATATTTGCAAAGATTAAACCGCTCCTAACTGTTTGTAATGAATGCTTAATGCTGTTTGAAGGAATTAAACGTGAACATGTTCCCAAATCGTGGAAGATATTGAGTTTAGTATTTTTATATGATGAAATTCAATCGGATATGTATACAAAATTCCTGTTTAATGTGATTCTTTGTTCTTCTAAGTTGTGCCGCGCTAACGGCGAGATGGTCTCATCAGTGCACGCATTCAAAAAAATAGTCATGTGAGGTGCTATTAATAGTGACGTGGAGTCAACATTTAATGTCAGAATAGTTCAATTTATATTCATCTATTTATGGTAAACGCTCACGCCAGATTTGACTGCGGCTGCAACGGTACCTTAATATCGACTACGGTCTTGTAGTTTTCTTCTGTAACTAAAATAACTTTGTTTACATTGTTAAACGTGTAGATGCTGTTCAACCAAACTAGTAAGCCACATGATGGTCTGGTTAATATAAAGCACGATAACGAAAACATAAACATTTCGGTATTCGCCACAACAACATGACTATAGGTGACGTGAATCATATGGACGGTAAGGCCAAATTTTGCTAATTTTTTCATAGTGTTTATATAATAGATTTGTTTTAAATAATTTGCCTTCATACAATTCAAACAAATAAATAATATGTCAAAATTGAATAAATGATTATGTTTTTGCCATTGTTTGATTAAATTTAAAACATGCAGTTACACATTAAACAGAAGAATTTACATGTTGTCGTTTGATAAACAGTGTAACTTGTAAACATCCACAACTAAGTTATGGAAAAATGTGTGTTACACTTACATTCAATCCCAGCAGAGGCACTTGCCAATAAACATGAACTTGTTTAACAGTGGTGGTGTCAGAGCGGCAAGTCAATATTTTGTTCAGTTGGGAAATAAGTTCTGCCTTACTTCCCATGCATTTGCTATTTTCTCCATCGACTTTGAAATACGGTGTTTCGCCTGGCGGTATGGGATGGATGACACAGATTGTGGCGGTTGCACATAACAAACTGACAGGCAGTACGTCCTCTCCAAGAAGCAGGTTAATAAAACAACTTTTTCCAGCACTTGTTTCTCCTGTAGTTAAATTAATTTTAATCGGATCATTTGACTTACTTGGTTTCCATATCAATTTAACGTAAGCTAACGTAATACATGTTGTACTAACGTATCGTATATGCAACTTATGCATCGTATAAATTGTAATTGTTTGAGCAAATTAGAGAGATATAAATAAAAAGATGAACGCCACGCACCTGCAATCACGATTGGACAGTCCATGCTCTGAAGTTCGTCTATATGTTCTTGCAGCTTAGTTTCAATATCACATTCGCTTCTTGTAGAGAGGTATTCGTAAAGATCAGTTAATGTTGGATGGTTTTTAATAGTTTTCAAGAGTTCGTCATATAGAAAACACATATGTTTCCGAAATTCTTTATCCTTGGAAACTATTTCGTTTATGTCTGTCTCTGACTGAAAAAAAGCCATGATAGGTTTGCAATCCTAAGACTTCTTCATTCGAACCTTAAAATGACTGTTCAGCGATTGGCGAAATATTTTTTTTATAAAAAATAATTCTATAGTATCAACTTAGCGTTAAAACCACGCCGTAATTGTTCAAACAAAAATGTCTCGGGCACTTGCAATTCCAAAATGCACCTTTTTTAGAGCTAGAACAGGTCGATCAAATTCTAAGGGTTTGCGTAGCATAATAATAATAATAGTAAAAAAAACATGGAATTTCGGGTCGATTCGGGTATTGATTTGAATAAGCGTGTTAAAAAATAAAACTTCATCACTTACGCGTTTCTTTTAGCGCATTTCTAGTTGAGAGATTTAGAGTGAATCGAATAGAATAAGTAGCATAATGATTCGATTACTGACACACTGAAGCTTGGTACATTTCATTAAGTATAGATCATCATGTTGAAAATGAAATAAATGCAGGTTTCCTATGGCATTATGTTCATTATTTTAACATCATTTACTGGCTATAACGATACATACAACATAACAATTGCATATTAAATCCTAAAATATCAATTCGGTAACTTTTTACTGTCAATGCGGTTTCAAATTTGAAGTCGATACAGAGTTTATACACATGTTCTGGTATAGAAATGCGTCAACATAGTTTTATCATTTTCAGAATACCCTAAATCGATTTGCATGTGTTCTTCGGGTTAATTATCTTAATTTAGAAAAACTTTTAAACGATTTAGAACGCAATGTATTTGACATTATTTAATATATTTACAAATAAAACCTGTATCCCATTTGTGAACAAGAGACGCAACCCGGGATCGTTATCAAAAGAGTTGTCCCGTATCGGCGGGTAAATGTTCGACCATCGAATGCGTTTGTAGTTACCCCTACATAATGTGATTTTTTTAATTATAAAATAACAACAATATCCCTCATTTTTTAGGTTTGTTATTATTGTTATTATAAAATAACAACAATATCCATCATTCTAAAAGTTTGTTATAAAATTCATTTTATGAAATTTTTACAATAAAAAAAACGAGATTCTTTAATGGGTATATAAACGAATGGATGTACATGCTTGATACCTTATGCGACGTAGATAATTTCGCACCGATAGAAGACGCGCGAAGATGTACTCGAATGAGCTGTCTCATCTCTACTAAAGACTGTAGCTGATGGCTTATCTGATTTTCCTCAAGCCAATCAAAAGCCGCATCAATGTCCATGTTATCAACATCCCTTTTGTCCATGATATGAGTACCATCGTCTTTCAGGTTGCAGAATCCTTTATAACATTGTAGCGGTGTGTCACTGACGTTTTCCTTTAAATAAAGGTAAAGTTCTAATACAGCGCTGCCTGACTTAAAGCGCTTCAACATTCTTCAACAATATTCATCAACATGATCTATCAATTTTAACACATCGCAGCAATGTGATACTTTGGATCATTACCATATACCTATGAAGTTGACCATTTTATATTGTAGAACGATTCATGAGCTCTAAGTGTACTGTAACAGCAAACAGTTACGCTATCTAATTGAAATCTTACAACACCTATGATACATTTTTTGTAATGCTGACAAGAAAATAAGTAGATTAAAGAGAAAGTATCCCATAGCAATCAATTTCCAAATCCGATCACGCAAGATGCGCAATTACACCTAAAAGAGATGTATGTATTAATAAGATTGCGCTTATGAAATGACTTTTTGTAAGAATATCCAATCCTTGAATGAATATTGCCCTGATAGCGTTAAATACGATAACGTATCGTCGCTGTTTGTGTCGACAAAACAATATACAAAAAGTGTTTTTGTCCAGGATTTTTGTCTAGTTTTTTTTAATTTGATAAAATAGTTTTTTTCGTTGGTTGGAATTTAGTTTTACAAATAAATGCATTAAATTGCATTCACGTTGACGAACAATATTTATTAATTATTGACTTAAAATGGGCAGTGGCAAATATGAAATCTTCTCAATTAAACGCATAAAATGTTAATATTTCGCTTCAGTTTTCATATATTGTATCTAGACGCTTGAACGCGAATCACATTGTACATGGGTCTGATGTTATTTTTAGAGAACCCAACAACCTGCTATGAATTCCATATTTGTGGCGTTTGTGCCCGGATCTCTGTACGTTTTTAGTATACAGTGATTTTGTTTCGATAAAACATATTTCTGACACATTATGACTTTAACCGGTAAAACGAATATACGACGAAATAAAAAATCACAATGCATTACTCGTGTATATGTTTCAAGACTCTTAATTGTCTTAGATAGGTTTATAATGGAGATTGTAGATTGATCAATGTTTCGGTGCGGATCATGATTTAAAGCAGTTTATTAAAAAAAAATGTTATTGCTTACAGGATTGATTCGGTTTATTAAATATAATTAGTAGTTTAATGAATGACATAAAGACTAAAACACTGAATCTTGGAACATTGTATTTAGTATGTATCACATTGTTGAACATTAAAATTAATATAAGTATTGTATGGCATTAAGGCCATTATTTTAATTTCATTTGGTGGCTTGAGCGATAAAAGACCAGACAGAAAAAATGATCAATAGTTTTAACTTAAAATATAGATTTTGTTACATAAATGTGTTTATAAGGACACATTTTGTTAATGCTTGCTTTATATGCCGTTTCAAGTTTTAATTCGATAAGAATTTATACACAAGTTGCGGTTCAGAAATCCCTGAAAATATGTTTACCATTTTCAGAATACCATAATTCGACTTACATTTGTTCGTTGGGTTGATTGTCTTTATTTGGAAAAAAACGCTTAATGATTAGAAGACAATCTATTTCAAATAATTTAATCTATTAACAAATAAACCTGTATCACTTTTTTGAACTAGTGAACCGATCGGGGATCGTTATCATAAGCTTAGTCTCAAATCAGCGGGTAATTTGTTGACCCGCGAATCCGTTTCGCGTGTGGGTAATCCCTACTTAATTCCACTGTGTTTTTTTAAAAATAAAATAACAACACAATTCCACATACTATAGGTTTGTTATTAAATTCATTAAATTAAATTGTTACAATACCCACAATCTTAAACAAGATCCTTCAATGGGGTATAAAAAAGAATGAATGTACATGCTTGATACCTTATGCGACTTAGATAATTTCGCACCGCTAGAAGACGCGCGAAGATGTACTCGAATGAGCTGTCTCATCTCTTCTAAGGACTGAAGCTGATGGCTTATCTGATTTTCATCTAACCAATCAAAAGCCGCATCAATGTCCATAGTATCAACATCACTTTCGTCCATGATACGAGTATCATCGTCTTTCATGTTACATAATTCGTTATAACATTTTAGCGGTCTGTCACGGACGTTTTCCTATAAATAAAGGTAAAGTCTAATACAGCGCTTCCTCAAATCACATAAAATTGTATCAACAATATTCATCAAAATGATTGTTTAATTAAAACACATCGCAGTATTGTGATACTGTGAATCATTACCGTATATGTATGAAGTTGACCATTTTATTTTTGGCGAATGATTCATGAGCTCTTTCATGTAAGAGTACTGCAACAGCAAACAGATACGCTATCTAATTGAAATCTTACAACACCGATGATAGTTTTTTGTTATTCTGACAAGCAAATAAGTAGATTAAAGAGAGAGTATTCCATAGCAACAAGTTTCCAAAACCGATCACGCAAGATGCACAATTGCACTTAAAAGAGATGCACTTGTTAATATTGCGCTTATGAATTGAATTTTTGTACGAATATCCAATCCATGCATGAATAAAAGTTTCCTACTAGCGTTAAATAATAAAAAAGTCATTTCGTTTCTTTGCATTTAATTGTTCGCATAAATACATTAAACTGCATTCGCGATGAAGAACAATAATTATTTATTTTTGACTGAAAATGGAGACTTACAAACATAAATTGTTCCAAGTTAAAAACACCAAATATTCATATTGCGCTTCAATTTGATTTTTTTATCTCAACGCATGAACGCGAAACGCATTGTACATGAGACTGATGTTTAAGAAAAGAAAACGACCATATATGAGTTCAGTATTTGTACAGTTTGCGCCCGGATCTTTATGCGTTTAAGCATACCGTTTCTTTCGATATAACATATTTCTGACCCATTATGCCTCTTACGGATAAAATGAATATTTGACGAAATCAAGAGTCACAATGCATTACTCGTGTTTATGTCTAAAGACTCTAAGTGTTCATATATATAGGTTTATATTCTAGATCGAACATTGATTAAACTTTTAGTACGGTCATGATTTGACGAATTTTTTTTAAAACTATTGCAAAGGCGTTTCTTTAAGCACATTACTATTGCAGAGATTGGGACAGTTGATATAATAGAAGAAGAAGTATAATTTATTACATAATGACTAAAACACTGAAGCAGTAATATTTTAAAAATAATGTTAGTATCGTATGTCATTCGGGTCAATATTTTAACATCATTTACTGGCTAGAGCAATTAGGATAACAGAAATGATTGGATATTAGATTCGGTTATTTTAATGTAAATGCAAGAAAATAATGTATTAAGGTTTGCATACAATGCCGTTTCAAGTTTGAAGTCGAATTAGAATTCATACACATGTTCCGGTTCAGAAATTCGTCAAATTATTTTACAATTTTAAGAATACCATAATTTGACTAAAATGTGTTTGTTCGGTCTTTATTTTGAAAAACACGCGTTATGATTTAGAAGGCAATCTATTTGATATAATGTAATCTATTTAAAATAAATCCTGCATCCCCTTTTGTTTACTAGCGATCCGACCGGGGATCGTTATCAAAAGCTTTGCCCCGTATCCGCGGGTAATTTGTTGACCCGCGAATCCGTTTCGCAATTCCATTGCTTTCTAAATAAAATTACAACACATTACCACATTCAAAAGATTTGTTATTAAATTCATTAAATTAAATTGTTACAATACCAACATTCTTAAACAAGATCCTCCAATGGGGTATACAAAAGAATGAATGTACATGCTTGATACCTTATGCGACTTAGATAATTTCGGATCGCTAGAAGACGCGCGAAGATGTACTCGAATGAGCTGTTTCATCTCTTCTAAGGACTGAAGCTGATGGTTTATCTGTTTTTCCTCAAGCCAATCAAAAGCCGCATCAATGTCCATGTTATCAACATCACTTTCGTCCATGATACAACTATGATCGTATATAATGTTGAAGAATTCTTTATAACATTGTAGCGGTCTGTAACTGACGTTTGTCTATTAATCAAGATAAATTAATTCTAATACAGCGCTGCCTGAAAGCGCTTAAAGATGTATCAAAAATATTCATCAACATAATATATTAATTAAAACACAACGCAGCAATGTGATGCTTTGGATCATTACCATATATCTATGAACTTGACTATTTTATTTTGGTGAAAGATTCATGAGCTCTACATGTAAGAGTACCGTAACAGCAAACAGTTACGCTATTTAATTGAAATCTAACAACACCCATGATACATTTTTGTAATGCTGACGAGAAAATAAGTAGATTAAAGAGAAAGTATCCCATAGCTTCAGTTTAAAAACCGATCACGCAAGATGCACAATTGCACTTAAAAGAGATATATGTGTTAATAAGATTGCGCTTATGAAATGACTTTTTATAAGAATACCCAATCCATGCATGCATACTATTTTCCTAATAGCGTTTAATAAAAAACGTATTAAAATCATGCATTGTTCTCAGTTAAAAACACAAAATTTGCATATTTTTGTGCTTGAGGTTTGCTATATTGTATCTCAACGCTTGGACACATTGTACATGGGTCTGATGTTTCTGAGAAAACCCAACGACCAGCTATGAATAGCATATTTGTGGCGTTTGTGCCGGTTCTCTGTACGTTTTAAGCATACAGCTTATTTCGATAAAACATATTTGTGACACATTATGCCTTTTAAGGGTAATACGAATATATGAAGAAATTAAACATCACGATGCATTACTCGTGTATATGTCTCAAGTTTTCAGAGATAGGCTTATATTGGAGATCTTAGATTGATCAATTTCTTTCGCCATTAAATTTGCTGTCTGATAATAATATAGTTGGGATCAACGTATCTGTACTAGAAATAAATTCGAATGGTGTGATGCGATTTAAATCCTTAACGAATAGTAAACAAATAAGTGTATACTTTGTTTTAAAACGTAATATTAATTATAAATTATTATTAATTGTTATGGCTGTATATTTTTATGGAATTAATGTTGCCCTCTTTTGCATATGTTTTTTTATGATATGTTCATGTTAATAAACAAAAGCCTCGTTACGTTCCGGAATGTTAGGCCACCTGTAAAACTTGTATAAAATACTTTATGTTGAAAGATTTTTTTAGTGTCAGTACGTCTTATCCAAGTATAGTTCAACGGTGAAATTAGTAAGGAACATTACGAACCGGCCATATGGAAGTATGTGGGTTAGGTAATTGAACTATTCAAACAAAAATAAAAAACACTTTATCATAAACGCATGTAACCGTAAAATTATAACACTATGACCTACGTCATTGATTTACAAAACAATAAAATGTGTCTTAAAGTTCGATGTAAATGAACGTACACACAATAACCAGTTTGCAATATGCTATGATAAATACACTTTTAGATTAAAAACAACTTTAAATAACTTACATTTTTGAAATTGTAAATTATAAATAGTGGTTTTACATACAATCTTTGCCTTACTGCGTTTTGTTGTAATGCAGTTTCCGGATTTGAAATCTCTAGACGGGGCATTAAATGAATACGACAACGCAGTATTAGCGATAAGAGAAATGAAAGTGAACCAGTGACATGTTCGTTGGACTGCTTTATCAACAATTTGTGTGATCCACTTGCTTAAAATGCATTTGGCATTACATTTGTACGAGAATTTGCTACAGTCCATAGTATAGAAAGGAACATATTATAATAAAATTTCCCTAATTCGTAGAACACTTAAAATCGTTAAATCGTGTCCGAAAAAGTAGAGTGACCAAATGTTAAGAGTTACCCTTTAAATTCATCGGTCCAAGTGACGTTGGGATATTCCTCTGCATATCGCCATCAGCCAAAGGTTAATTATAGCTAGCGCTGGTAAATTCCTCACTTTCTTGCGTTAATTTTGTATTTAACATCATTTCAAAACGTTTATCTTGTTTTGCAGAAATGTATTCAGACGATTTACTTTTACCACCTTTACCACTATGATATTATACTGTAGTATGAGCCTTTCACTACCTAATTTAACTAAAATAAACTAAGTCAATTATGATTTCGTTGTTTGCTTCTGAATGGAATTTAAGCAACATAAATATTACAAATCAATGAATGTTTCGTAAAATATAGTTAGCCCATATACAATCAATGTTCCTTATAGAAAATGCCTAAGTTTGAACGCTAGATATAGTATGGTAACATAGATTTAACGAGTTAAACAATGCTCGTTTTTAATTTTTGCGTCACAATTTATTCCATGTGAATTGCCTTACATCCTATCATTTGCGAGAAAACGCGAGATTGGCTTCGGGCAGCCTCGTATTAATATGCGCTTTATATCTATAATTTACTACTTACAAATTGTCTTAGCGGGAGCTGTACTTTTGTGTTCCCGTTGGAAAATTTCATAATGACAATTATATTAAGAGGTATAATATTTTATTGGTATTGAATTTGACTCGTGATATATGAGATAATGTTTTCGTTTTCTTTAAAATATCGTTTGTATATACGGGCACATATAGAGATTATGATTGTTTTAATATTCACTTTGCCAAAGGGTGAAAGGACTATTGATAAGCGGGTGTTTAACTAATAATAGTGTTTAAATTAACCAACACAACGCATAGTACATAATGTACACATTTACGCTGTGTATCACAATAATACATATGTTCGTTTCTAGTGTACACTTCTTGCTAAACATTCATGCACCTCGCAAGTATTTGTTATTAAAAAACTTAACCATATTCTTTTTGTACCTTCCTATGAGGATATTTTCATTGGCCAAAACATGAACATGAACTTATAAAATACTATTATTTGTTTTAAATAAATTTATGTACATACTTACATTCAATTACATCAATATTTCCGGTGCCATGCAGCACGCTATTTTTATGTTCATAATCCTCTTTGTTTCGAATTCGCCGCCTGACGGTTCTGTCGCTATCAAGAGTCATGGAGTGACTTGATGTGCCGATATATGCGAACATAAAAAACATAATATTTTGCTTTCAAGCTGTTAAAAATTGGTACACACTAGTGGTCAACCATCGTCTAGTCAAAAAGTCATGCTAGTGTTTAATTGCTTGAACAAAACTCTATATAGGGAAAATACACGTTTTCGAGGGGCATGATCATCTGCGGGCGCTCGAAAAATCAGTTCCTGTCCGAGTGCGCAGCACGATGTTAAGAACGGATTTTGAGAGCGCCCGCAGATGATCATGTCCGAGAAAATGTGTAATTTCGCTATTATTGCATAAACAAATCATACGTACCAAAATAAATTAAAATAACATTGATAACAATATGTCTTGTTCATTTGACATCGACACAAATTTTGATTATTTCATATGACGTACGGTTCAAGGTTGTGTTTTACATATGCCTTACTCGATCATCACCAGAAATGACGAGGCTTTACCTTAGGATAGGCAGTTTTGAATTTAAATGTGTTTAAACAGTGGATTAATGTTAATTTGAAATGCAGCCTCGCAAAGTAAGAAATGGTGAATTATGTTGGAATTTACTGATCGTGACGGATAAATATATCGTTAGAATAAGTCATTTTTTCATAGATGTTTCTTTCATATAAGTCTATCTTATTTCGTTTCAAATAAATTTTCTAAAAATTAATACTGCCAACATATTGTCACTGAAGTATTTCAAGCATACAGCAGGAACGTTGAAGGAACATAAACACTTACATTTACAGCATAGTCTTTTGAAAGTGTTGAGTAAATAATATTGACTTCATTGACCTTGCCAATAAAATAAAGCTGTTGTCGAAAGAGTGCAGATGGTATAATTTGAAAAGTCGATTTAAATATTCATTGCCTTAATCCCTGCATACATGAGGTAACTGGTGCTTATTCAGTTCCCCATTTATGCTTGGAAAGTCGTCGATAGCTGGAGTTATTAACAAAGTTCATAATGACTTCATTGAATCCACTAAGGGAAGTAACCAGTTTAGGGATATGAAAAACATATACCAGGGCTTGCACGGCACGTTAATCGCCTTGTTAATACACGATTTCTCCCGTTGAAGCCCTCATTTTGCCAAGTTTCTGCACCCCGCAGGAGGGCATTATAGATAGACTGTATGCAATAATAATTGGTTCTAGGATGAAATGCTAAAGATAATGTTTCTCGAACAAGAAACCAGCTCCACGGCTAATTTCTGACGATTTACGACGTTATGGAGCGATTTCGATTTTAAACAGTACATTTATTATGCCGGAGTACCGGAGGTAAACCTCATCCGTTCGGTATGGTGACCACTTATCAAATTCGTGTGCTTTTGGGAACAGGGATTGAACCCAGGTCGGCGATGTGAGAAATGCGTGCACAAACCACTGGGCTAACTGGACAGCCAATGAATGTTCTGTGTGTGTGTGTGTGTGCGTGTGCGTGTGCGTGTGCGCGTGTGAGTGTGTGTGTGTAGTTAGAATTTTATCAGGCCCTTTCCGCTAATTGAGGATAATCACGCGCTTATAGCATACGGTAGACGCGTACGTAACATTAGTTCGACTTAGTCATGCAACACATTTATGTGTTTCGATCTTAAATAACACAATTAATCATATGTTGTATTATTGGAAATAAAAAACGCTAATCGACAATTTTCTAGATGTATTCTCCAATAACAAAACATCGACCGAACCGGAAATCAATGGTACACTTAAATAAACATTATGACCTCAGAAAAAATAATCATAAGTAAAGAAAGTAAACACGGTGTTATGGTAACATAGCCAAACATACGCATACTGTTGTCTGAAAGGATCGTGGCCAGATGCTTTTACAAAATAAACTAAATCTATAAAGCAAAGGCACTGCTATAAGAAACATCATGATCTGAAACAAATATTATTTTACAGATAAACATAGGAGAGCAACATACCTTATACATTTTGTTGCCAAGACATACCAAGTAAAATGAAACGTATCACATAATACGAACACTCTGTTGAATGTTAATCTTACTATATTGTTAATTTGAAGTAAGCGTTGTTAAATCTCATAACGTTATACGTTCAAAGTCCATATGATACACATGTATACAGCTGCGCTAATATCTCGTTATTCATAAACCAAGTCCAATCAACAGTTATCAGTAAATTGGACAATATATTATCGCGTGTGTTACATCGACCTATGCAAAAAACCTCGTGATATCCCGTAACAACACGGGTAAAATATAGATGAGGGAGCATTCGATAATGTTATCAATTGAACGCTTACTGCAGTAAGATTACACAAAACGTTTAGGAAATGTAAAACGTTCTACAAATAATTTAGAATTTTATAGAGAATTAAGTAGATTTTCATGGTATATTAGACGGAATAAATGCTTTTTGAAGTTTCATTCGGTAAACGAGAACATGTATGTTAAATACCGTTTTAAATGATCAGTTAAGTAATATACATGTTAACAACTCTGGTACAAACACAGATTCGCTTTTTACTTCAATCGCATAGTTAACATTAAATAAAGTTAAATACGAACTCTGTTACAATAGGAACATGTGCATAGAGAAATAAACTTAAGTTTAACAAACACTACGCATACGTAAGGCAGTTGCATAATTCTACAAAAGAATAGAAATGTACTTGCCAAAAACATTAATCATCCTTCAAATTAAATATTGAACACGGTCGCCACAATAATGTGCAAAGACAGGAAAGACTAGAAATGGCGCGGCAGAGGCCAACGCGTATCCCCACGCCGAATGTTTGACCCAGAGGCGCCCCAGGGTTGGTAATGGGGCCATGCATAGTTGAGATTGACTGTATTGTAATGAGAGAGGTTCAGTATCAATTTTAAGTGAATCGGTGTAGAAATTAGGAAATTATAGTTAAAGTAAATTTTGGGTGGGCATGGCCTATGTAGGCGAGGCGCCCCAGGGTTGGTTATGGGGCCATGCATAGTTGAGATTAACCGTATTGTCATAAGAGAGGTTCAGTATAAATTTGAAGTGAATCGGTGTAGAAATGAAGAAGTTATAGTAAAAGGCAATTTTGGGTGGGCGTGGCCTATGTGGGCGGGGCGCCCCCAGGGTTGGTAATGGGGCCATGCATAGCTGAAATTGACCATATTGTCAAAAGAGAGGTTCAGTATCAATTTGAAGTGAATCGGTGTAGAAATGAAGAAGTTATAGTAAAATGAAATTTTGGGTGGGCGTGGCCTATGTGAGCGGGGCGCCCCAGGGTTGGTAATGGGGCCATGCATAGCTGAAATTGACCATATTGTCATCAGAGAGGTTCAGTATCAATTTGCAGTGAATCAGTGTAGAAATGAAGCAATTATAGTAAAAGGCAATTTTGGGTGGGCGTGGCCTATGTTGGCAGGGCGCCCTAGGGTTGGTAATGTGGCCATGCATAGTTGAGATTAACCGTATTGTCATAAGAAAGGTTCAGTATCAATTTGAAGACAATCGGTGTAGAAATGAAGAAATTATAGAAAAAGGCAATTTTAGGTGGGCGTGGCCTATGTGGGCATGGCCTATGTGGGCGGGGCGCCCCAGGGTTGGTAATGGGGCCATGCATAGCTGAAATTGACCATATTGTCAAAAGAGAGGTTCAGTATCAATTTGCAGTGAATCAGTGTAGGAATGAAGAAATTATAGTAAAAGGCAATTTTGGGTGGGCGTGGCCTATGTAGGCGGGGCGCCCCAGGGTTGGTGATGGGGCCATGCATAGTTGAGATTAACCGTATTGTCATAAGAGAGGTTCAGTATAAATTTGAAGTGAATCGGTGTAGAAATGAAGAAGTTATAGTAAAAGGCAATTTTGGGTGGGCGTGGCCTATGTGGGCGGGGCGCCCCCAGGGTTGGTAATGGGGCCATGCATAGCTGAAATTGACCATATTGTCAAAAGAGAGGTTCAGTATCAATTTGAAGTGAATCGGTGTAGAAATGAAGAAGTTATAGTAAAATGAAATTTTGGGTGGGCGTGGCCTATGTGAGCGGGGCGCCCCAGGGTTGGTAATGGGGCCATGCATAGCTGAAATTGACCATATTGTCATAAGAGAGGTTCAGTATCAATTTGCAGTGAATCAGTGTAGAAATGAAGAAATTATAGTAAAAGGCAATTTTGGGTGGGCGTGGCCTATGTTGGCAGGGCGCCCTAGGGTTGGTAATGTGGCCATGCATAGTTGAGATTAACCGTATTGTCATAAGAAAGGTTCAGTATCAATTTGAAGACAATCGGTGTAGAAATGAAGAAATTATAGAAAAAGGCAATTTTAGGTGGGCGTGGCCTATGTGGGCATGGCCTATATGGGCGGGGCGCCCCAGGGTTGGTAATGGGGCCATGCATAGATGAGAATGACCGTATTGTCATAAGAGAGGTTAAGTATCAATTTGAAGTGAATCGGTGTAGAAATGAAGAAATAATAGTAAAAGGCAATTTTGGGTGGGCTTAACCTATGTGGCGGGGCGCCCCAGGGTTGGCAATGGGGCCATGTATAGTTGAGATTGACCGTATTGTCATAAGAGAGGCTCAGTATCAATTTGAAGTAAATCGGTGCAGAAATGAAGAAGTTAATATAAAATAACATAAACAAAAGATTGAAAATCTCTGACCCGGCCCCGCCCCAACCCCCATTTCTTTTGACCCAGGGGTCAGATCAAAATTCCGTCACTGCGACCGTCGCACATATGCTCATAGCTACCATGTATGTAAGTTTCAATGTTCTAGTGCTAATAGTGTAGGAGGAGCAGTAGGCCAGGACAAACGGACAGACGGACAGACGCACATCACCACAATATCCCTACTTTTTCTCCGGAAAACGTGGGGATAAAATGTATCATCTGCAATCTTTATGATAGTGAAGACGAAATTCAATATGTTCTGTAGAGCCCCATATGTATCCATATTAGAAAAGAATGGATTCCCAAAAATGTCCATACCCATAGGAGTATTCTTAAATATATACGTTGAATGCAAACCAAAAATAAAACAATTTTAAAAAAGGCCATAATGCATCTAAACCAAGAGACACATAATGTGTACAGTTAAAAATGATCGATTCGGTGGATTATATAGTACTCAAATTGTTCTAATACCATAAGCTTGTTCAATGTTCATGGTCTCATGTATGCGTATGGTCTTTGCTGTTGTTTTGATTTTATTTTAAAAATTGAATGTATTGTGTAGCTGTTTGGTCTTATAATTTTGTCACATTTCTTGATTAACTCGTACGTTATTATTTAATTTCCTACTAGCACATATATCCTTTAAGATCATCTATATTTGGGATGCGAATAGATGGTCGACTTTATAGTATGATATATACTAGTATATATACATTGATTTCGAAATAATATATTATTTAATTTTAACCAAGGAACCATTTTGACCAAGGAACCATATCCCTATATATCAACTATAGTTTCGTTTTTGTTAGGTGGCCAACATGAGATAATAATTAAACAATACTTAACGTCAAGTCAGTGCAGCCTGGTTGGATAAATTACTATGTATTAACATTCTTATGGAACACCAAAACATGTTTATTTCTTGCTTATGTAAATTAATCTTTCTTCGTAGTAATCGGAATGCTTTAAAACTATGTTTTCCTTTGTTCATTACAATGTCTAAAGTATTTAAAACAAAACAGATCTTATATACTCAATTTTAATATACCAAAGAATCAATTTTAATATCAGGAACAGGCGAACCATTCCTTGACCAATAAATACGCTATCACTTCCCAGTGTTTGTGCCGTTTTGCCGACATATATGGCGATACGGATTAGGTGACTATGAAAAATATTACGAACACTTCTTTCACATGTAAAGTGGAACCAATTAATCCATGATGATATAAATATCTATACACAAAATGTCACCGACGTTATCTTCGATTCTGCAAAAGGGTAATACCTATTAATACAAATGTCCGCATTAGGACAGAAGACGCCCCATGGATGAATACATTTATAAAATCCAATAAACGTAAACGTAGACGCATGTATAAAAAATCAAAATGTTCAGGCTCAATTACTTACTGGACCAACTTTCGCGTTATTCGAAATCAAGTTGTCTCACTTATCTGCGATGCAAAAGTGCAGCATATTTAAAATCTTAGCAATAAACTAAAATCATCAAATATTAACTCAAAAGACTGGTGGAGAACTTTGCGTAATTTTACTTCTTCTATCGATCAATATCACCCTTACGTGACGACAAAACTGATGATATTGTGACAGATGATACTGATTATGCAAACATACTGAATGCGTACTTCGCTATGCAGTCAGATATTGACGACTCCAATGCAAACCTGCCATAAAGCCATACAATCTTGTGAAAATACAATTCAGTCTATTTCCATAACGCCCGACGAAGTAGTTTACGCCTTTAAAAAGGTGAAATTGGGTTAAGCTTCTTGTTCTGATGGGATTGGCTATAGAATCTTACGTGAATCTACGCACCAGGTAAAATCCGAATTTGCAATCTCTTTAATGCAAGTTTGACTCAATTTTAAATGCCAGACGCTTAGAAAATTGCAAAAGTATGTGCAGTATTTAACCAGGGCGACCTGTCATTAGCGTCTAACTACCCTACCGACCAATCTCTACTAAACACTCTTGAAACGGTTTTCTAAAGGATCCTTTATAAACATATTTATTATTTTCTTCGAAGAAACTCGTTTTTTACACAATATCAGTCTGGTTTAATCAAAGGTGATTCAGCCGTGAATCAACTAGAGTATATATATGCCTTCGATAAAGTCTGGCATAAAGGACTAATACATAAGCATCACTCTGCTGGTATCAGAGGCAACTTATTGCATTGGAAAAAAAATTGCCTATCAAAAAGAAAACATAAGGTTGTACTTTCAGGCGCCGATTCGCATTTTTCTAATATATCGGCTGCAGTTTCCCAAGGTTCCATTTTCGGTCCATTGATGTTTCTTATTTACATAAATGATATTGTCTGTAATATAAGTTCGCGTGTTAACCTCTTCGCAGATGATACAAGCCTGTGCATGATTGTAAACTCTCCGGTTAAAACAGCGGCTCTTATGCAAACTGATATTGAACAAATCAATTCCTGGGCCGGTCAGTGGTTAGTAAAATTTAATTCAGCAAAGTCAGAGTCGTTATTAATATCCCGAAAACAAAGCAGACCAAACCACCCTACTTTGAGTATGCAAAACACACCCATTCCAGAAGTCAAATTTCATAAACATTTATGAATATGTATAGCCAATGACTGCTGAGGACACAAACATATAGCACATATCAAGACAAAGCCTGGAAACGAATAAATATTATGCGCCGCCTCAACCATACTCTCGATCGGAAAGCATTAGAATGTATATATTGTTCGTTTATAAGACCAATAATATAATATTTCGAGAAGTTTGTAATTATGAAAAGAAGACTTAGACAAAATCCAAATAGAATCAGCACGAATTGTTTCGGGTTGTACCAAACTTGTGTCGATTTCTGAGCTCTACAAAGAGGTTGGATGGGAAACATAAGATACTCATCGCCGTAAACATAAACTTGTTCTCATATTTAAAATCACAAAAAAATCTTACGCCGGCTTACCTAAAATCTAGTGTACCGGAAACAGTCGGAGCTAACAACCCCTAACCATTACGAAACGGAGACAACATCAGAAATGTTACGACCCGCACAACAACATACTCTTATTCATTTGTACCATCAACCATTACGGAATGGAACAAACTATCTCTAGATACTAGAAATGCTGATTCCCTAACGTCTTTAAACTATGCATCTTCTAAATATAAATATTACGAACCCGAATGTATTATACTGTTATGGTTAAAGGCGCCAACAAATGCTTTACTCAAGGCTCAGAACTGAGTATAGTTCACTTAATCAACATGTATTTAAGTCCAATATTGCGCTTTCACCCTTATACACGTGTAGTGCAATTGAAACAGTTTCTCATTATTTCTTAGAATGTCAACGATTTTCACACCAAAGAGAAGTCCTTTTAATTAGAATTGCTCATTATACCTCTCCAACCAAACAATTTTTATTATCTGACGATGAAAGTCTTGATTTGGAGAAAAACACGCTTATCTTCGATGCAGATCATTTACACATAAATTGCAGTTAACGATTTGATACCTAGCTCTCTGTCAAGGCAACCAGCTGCATTGTATTTTTTTAAACAGTTTTGCCTTGTCTTTTCTTTTGTATGATGTGTCTTCACATCAAGCTCATCAACCTTGATTAACCTACTTTTTCTTTCTATATAACATACATCTACGCTAATTGTTTAACAATTGTTTATAAAACGTACTGTTAAAAAACATGTCTGCTACCTGAAGATATGTTACACACTAGCTTGCAATTACTGCGTATGGAGAAGAACCCTATAAGATCGTGATCTTTGTTCTAATCCTTTTTTGAAACAATGTTACTCAGTTGTTATTGTATATGCTTTGCACATTTATAACACATTTGTTCGTGAAATAAAATATTTTTAAACTAATCTTTCTTCGAATGATTTATGCTTTGGATTTACTTCAAACGCATGCTTTTATTGTGTATGTATGTAAATCACGATGAGCTTCACATGCTTAAGTCACAATAAGCTATTATGTTCTGTTATATTCTATTCTGTATATTGGGTTTATTTATCGCTTTGGAATCGTTTTAATTTGCTGTAAATGTTGTGTTAGAATATACGATATAATGTTGACTTTCTTATATTTTGCTGATGACATGGCTTTCTTCAAGCAAGTCATCTGCTGAAGTTCAAGCATATTTAAACAGCTTGTGTTTATGTTGCAATTTTGGGGACTCAATGCAAACGCTGCAAACAAACAGAATATGGTATTTCGGAAATGGGGAGAATTACAAGAAACAGAAAAGTGGACGAACAAGGTTAAATACATTTAACTGGTCGATCATATTAACTATTTAAAGAATTATGAATGTGGTTTAAATGAAATCAGGAACATTTGGTTTGTATTGTTCTTAAGGCAACGTATACGTTATGGTGTAAGTGCAAAAACGTTGAAATCAAACCAAAGAAAATGTGTCAGTGTTTTAGTCGTTTGTTGTTTGTATTTTAAGTTGTTCTTCGGAAGTATGGGAATAAACACAGTCAGATTATCTTGAACGAATACATTACAATATTTGTTAACGATCACCACAGGTTAAATAAATACGTGTGATGTTGTTGTTAACGGAGAATAAGGTAGATATGCGCTGCATGTTAACATGTTCGTTAAAATAAGTAAATATTGTTTAAAAATTGTAAATCATGACAATAAAACAATACACATTGTTTACAAACCAGATTTTAACGAGTGTAATAAATGTTTAACAAATGCGTCTACATTTTCAAGAACATGTTGAATATTTTTTTATTTAGTTATGTATTTGAACATCAACACCGTGTGCAAGTTAATAGTTTTATTATTGAGTTCAAATGTAGAAATGTTGACAACTTTAAACAGGCGTGGTATGCTAAAATAAGAAACAGTTCTGTATTAGATATGTATCAATTTTCAAACCCCTCTGGTATATGAAGAATATTAAAACGTTCTTCCGAGACCTTTGCGCGTATTTTGCGTACAATTAAGAGTATCTGTACACTAGTTGAGAATCCAAATTGGCAGATACACTCTGAATAAAAATTACGAAATGAATATTAGTGTTTATGTTGTTATGGCTTTGATTGAGAAGAAACATACCATTTCATATTTATGTGGCGCTGCTACACTGATCTGAGAAAGGAATATTAGCCGTATTTGTATCAGCATCTGTGTATAAGTTCCTCAGTTTATTAGGTTCATTTGACGAAACAGCAATTTCTAATGTACGTTAATATATCAACGAAGCTTTGGTTATAAAATACGATTTTGAATAATACTGTTTAATAAATTTAAGCACCGCCTTGGCAGAATCTACGTGCTCTTGCCATTGAATTTTTTATATGTATTTGTAGTTTTACTATTTTATGTTATTTAATGTTATGTTGTTATGCCTATTAACATGAAAAAAAATAATGCGTGGATTTAATTATGAAGAACATTAAATTTTGTAATCTGTTATGGTTGCATGATTAATACCAAGTCCATTATTTTGCTAATAAATTTGCATGTGAGTGAAAATATACCATTTGTGCAATGTAATGTATTGTACATTGTATTTTTGCATTAAGTAAAAGTTATACTCTACCATGCTTGTTATAATGGTTAAATTAACATTTTCTATACATGAACAGAACATTTTGTGTATTTATATGCACAAAAAATTAATTTACATTGTTTTATCTGTTTCATTTTTTTTTCAATAATTAAATGTGTTTAAAGAGCAATCGCCACTTAATTTGCGCTGAGGAAGGTGTTAACCACTCAAATAAATCAATATATTTCTATGAATGTTTCATTTATGTTAAATATTGTACAAATATGTATCATTATTTATTAATTGTGGTGCAAGTTTATATTTAGTACAATTATAGCATTAAAATCAAACACCATAAATATTTGCACTTATCGGTTTCATTAAAGTTATCTTTAGGATGGGATAACTATATTATGTTTTTTAAATGTTTTGCTGGTTCATCGAGTTAATATGTTTACAGTTTCTATAGGTTTCATCATTTATATTTTGTCTCTTCATCATTGCCATTTTCGTCAATCCGTATTTAGTACATATGAGATAACTTGCATGAATAATGATTGTAAGATTTGACATCAATCTCCTTTGACTTCAACCTTATTCATAAAACTACAGTTTACTTGCTTGTATCTGTAATGTGTTAATTGTTATTCGAGGTTCGATTACTTTTCATTTATAATGATAATTTATAATTTACAATGTCTCTACGAATGAATCTTGCATTGTCAAAAATAGTGTTCGCATTAAAAAATAAATATGTTCATGTCTTTTAAACTGTCTAATGTGTTCTTTCATTTAGGGAGTGGTTACTCTGTGTGCTTATAGTTGTTAAGGGAAGTCGCAGTGATTTCATATATGTTTGAAAGTATGCTTATATACTTTAAAAAGCTTGCTGAGAGTCCGTGTCGCTCGGGGATGTTTACAGCAGTATACAGAATGTATGCAGTTTTATCGAAAACGCTTTTGCAATGGTTAGTGTCGAGATCCTATGTTAACCAATATTAATGAAGCAAACCCTATATTCAAACTTACCGGTATATTCAGTACAGGACGACGAAGTTCGGCGACGATTGCTGCGAGGTCGAATGTTGAAGTAGCTGTAAACCTCACTTGGTTAAAAAGAGTAAAACTAACTTGAACCGATCTTTTCCAAAATAAGGAATTAAGTATGTTAAAGTAATGCGTCTCATTTTAATAAAGCGACCTCATCTTATCCCGTATTCGCTCGTGGTCCCGTCCGGGACATGTCGCTGACCAGATTCCTCTACGCATCACGTTTCTGGGCGAATTTCACAAGCTGTTGTCCAAGACGTCTGCTCCGCTTCTTCCATTGAGATATCAGGTAAAAGATTACCGTGTCTTATCGGATTCAGGCTTACAAACGGTTTGCTTTTTTCATCGCTAACGTCTCTGAAGGATGAATGTCTTCAACGGGTTGCTGTTATTCCTCTGCATAAGCCTTCGTTGGTTAACTTGTCTTAACAGCGAAACATACAATCTCGCGTAGGCAGATGTTGATCAAGATCTAGATTTAATCATAAAGTTGAATTTGGTTCACCAGGTCTCTACCTTGACGTTCGAATCCGACGAACATTTTCTTGTTGTTGATGCCTATTGCGATGGACTTCCCAATGTTCGAACGCTGATGGAAGGCTACTCTGGCATTAGAGCTGCGGGCTATGACATCTTCATACATTCATATATGGTTGTACAATATGATGCTGTGAAGCTTTCCGCCTCTTCCAGCTTATCGCCTTGGATTGTAATATGTGTGTCTTTAAATGGAGTTGTCATGATAATCTTGCTATTCCCTCTCTTTATGGTGAGGCCATGTCTAGCCTAGTAATCTGCAACGTGGTTGGTATTTGTTGGTTGTTGCGTGTGAGAGCGGAGATGCTTATCGTCGAAAAATCGAGATTGTACAACTGCTTCCGATGAGTGTACTAGATGCCGTTTTGTTTCTTATCCGTGTATGTCTTTATGACAAACTATATAGTCAGCATGACAGTAAATGTAAAAGTAATTAATCTGTAATCATTCCGATGCTTCAACGGTGTCGCTAAGCAGTCTGACTTGAATGACTATGCAGGTCATCCCTTCATACGACGTCTTTATGATGTTATCGATCTCCTTTGTCTCTCCGATGTTTCTCATTAGTCTCCAGAACAACCGCCGGTTAACGCTGTATAATTCCTTCTCATTTGACATTTTCGTAGACGGTTAAGTTCCGCTCAAGACTGATGCGCAAGGTTGCGATCTAATCCGCGCTTGATCTCTCATTATCGAAGCGGGCTTGTTGGTAACGCAGTTGTGGATCTTCAGCATAGCTTATTTGGTTCGATAAAACACATTTTTTGGATGTTCAAGAGTTTTATCTCGGCACCTGGAGAACGAACTTAGGTCGCGTTTCTCGGGAAGCTTGACGGTGTAGCCTTGTTATTTCATCTTCCCATATCTAGCCTTAGAGCGAGAAGGGTTGCTTGGTAATTCGTCATTGTCTCGACGACATCTTTCAGCGCCTAAGCCCGTATGCTGTGAGGTCCTCGAGACTTGATTTTCTTCAATTGCTTGATTACGCTGTTGCTCATTAGAGTGACCGACCCATGTCTTCTTCTTCCCTTTGTTATGTGATGTCACTCCTCCATTCATGTCCCTTACTGGCCGCTCTAGCTTGGCATGGCATACTTTCATGCTATTATCTTGGAGATTGATTTAAGGTCCTTGATTTAATTCTGGTGGGATGCTATCACAATAGTACTTCCACTTCACAGTTATACATTTTTCTCTACATTATATATAAAACGCATAGTATACTAGAGTTATTGTTTGATGTATCTTTCTAATGAAATAGCAGTATCAAAGTTCTGGTAATGAACATCAAACTTAAGTTTTTAAACAAATTTAAAAAACCTTACAACAGAGTAATATAGAATTACATCATGACGCAATATAACAACCACACATACAATATTCAAAAATGCAAAAATGCATTGATTCCACAAGTAAAACCCATTCATTCGCAATGTGGGATACTAAATAACAACTGCAAATTCAAATAATATCTAATCACCAAGTTGAGAGAATACATTGCTATTTGTCACAACCACACTAAAACAATATGTGAAATCGATGATTCATACTTGCCACAATTCAAATGCAAAGTACAGAATGGTCATTAATTTGCAATCTCTATGACAGGGTTTTAAGTGCTGACGAAAAAAATATGGCTGATAACTCTAATAATGACCGGATAAAACTTGTATGACATCGTAGTACATAGCTTGACGCATACAGGACAAGGAAATGAATCTCAAAACAAAATCAAATGGAAACATACACGACAAGGGATATGAACACTGGTACCTGACATAATAGCATATAATTATAACATATATTAAAAATAACCTATCATACACAGTCCCTGTTCCCTTCTTCAAAATATCTCAAGACATTTCAACTTGTAATTACTAATTCCAAGAAGATAAAATAATTCGGACTTACAACAATAACAACAAAATGAAGGTACAAACTTAGTAGAGAACAATAGGATAAAAGTTATAATGCAATATTGGGTTACTTGCGAGTGCTGGCTTTATGGCATTGAGTTTTTAGTAAAAAATCAGAATTGATCCCAAGTTATAATGCTTTTTTCGAAGATAGGTATATTTTTTTTGCTGGATGTCTGTCGATCTGTCTGTCGGTCTATTGGTATGTCGGGAGACCAGTTCGTTTCCGATCAATTACGCGCCAACGAATCGACCGATTGGCTTGATACTTTATATGTGCATTGACCTTGGATAGTAGATGGCCCATATTGCAATTGAGATAACTAGGTCAAAGATCGAAGTCACTTTTACAATAAACTTGACACTAGTTTCCGTTCAATAACTCGTCAACGAATCGACAAATTGGCTTGATACTTCACATGTTCATTGGCCTTAGAAAGTAAATGACCCCTATAAAAACGAACTTACTCTGTGACTTGATACTTCCCATGTGCATTGGCCTTGAGCAGTTGATGACCCCTATTGAAATTTTGGTCATTAGTTCAAAGCCCTCTTTTGTGGACATATGTCTCTTGTCTCTTAATTTGTATAAACATTATTTAAGATAAACATTCGAATTAAGTTAATTCCTTTTTGAATTTGCAAAAGTCTAGATTTTTGAAGTTTAAGCGAGAGTATACGATAACAAAAACAGATAAACAGATGATGAATAAAAAACCTAGCATTAATGGTAACAACAGTTCTGATGTAAAGTACAGACCCATGCATTTCTACAGGGCATTTATTTTTGGGAAATACAAACAAATCAGTGCGTTTATGTTAATACAACACATACCCAATGTGTTCTTCTACCACAACAAAAACGGGGGAATCGTTCGGTACATGAATAATAATAATAAGAAGAATAATAAACAACTTTTTTTATCCGCAGCCACAGGCGGAATGATGTGAAATTGGGGTAGACCATCTGTCCATCCGTATGTCTGTCCGTCCGTCCCTCCGTCAGTTTGTCATTCCGTAAATCCGTCCCTCCGTTCGTCTGTCACAAAACTGTGCATGACTTTATCTCATAAACTATAACTTACTGGTGTATAGACAGTGGCGTAGCCAGACCCAAATTTTAGCCGAGGCAGTATCTCAGGTCATTCAAGGAAGGTCCGGGGGCATGCCCCCCCCCCGACCCCGTTTTTTATACCTAGAACGTCTCTGGTGCGTTTAAAAGGCCATTTAAACCACATTTTAAACCATATTATATTATACCTAAATTATCGGAATTGTGGGCGCTACATATAAACGTTTAGTATCAATAAAGTTAACACAAAATGTGCTACAAGTTTATTGTCAATTTTAGATTCTGTTACCATAAACGGTGTTTGAAGTGACAATTAGGTAACAACCTTAACTACAGAAAAAATAGTCATCTAATTCATTTGAAGTCAGATAGAAAAAGAAATAAATGAGACGCAGCTCTCTCATACAAGCCATAATATGTAAATGGATTATAGAATGTGATTTATATATTTATTATTGAAATACTAAACGAATGTAGACACGACAAGACAGGACAAGACAACTTATTTTGTAAATAAAGGCCACCGGCCCAAAATGCAATATACAGACATGTCATATTTTACATACATAAGTTGTGAATTGTTTTATGTTCAAACTTTTCGCATTAACATATATATAAATAATACAATTTTCTTCAATGTCAGATCATTATTTGTTTTTATCAGATTAATAAAATCTATTTATTCTCTGTTTCCTGTATAACAAGAAAAAAGGTGAATGTTACGTTTTTCGTGAAATTAAGAACAATAAAAAATACATGAAATTCGTTTTCAATGACACGTGTGTTTTCTACATTTAGACAATGTATACAATATCGAAGACCATGCTCTATACCAAGATGTCGTCCAGTTTCAATAAGAAACTTGTGGTTGGAACATCTGAACTTTGCAAATGCTTTTCTATAGAAGAATGGTATTTTAAGCGAAAGATATTTTTCTGGTTCAAGCAATGATTTATACATTCTTTATGTTTCACATCTAGACGAGTCGAATAAACTCCCTGACCATTTTTGCGTGTTACAACAAATAAGGCGATCTTTAAACAGTTGTAAAAAGACATCAACATTGCCAACATCCTGATACACCCAGACATAACCAAATCAATAATTAAATAACAGATTTTTAACAGAAGTAGCCCAATTTGTCCTTCCGATTTCATCCTGGCTTTTTAACATATTACAACATTTTTTTGGATATCTATGCAATGGCATGTGAATAGGTTTACACCAGTATTTAACACACTTGAAATGATATTCTACACATAATTCTAATCTACCAACCTCCCCTAGGGCCATGCAATTGTTTGTTGACTTAGTCAAACCAATAAAATCTTTGCAAAATTGAGCCTGGACTTGTTCTATATTCAGAAAGGGTATGACCCCAAATTTCAGCCCCGTATAAAAGGATCGGCTTAACCATTGAATCAAAAAGTTTAAAATACTCTTGAATGTCAAATTTTCCAAAATAGCCTTGGTAACTTTTTATGGCATTAATAGATTTTTTAGCCTGCATTGTCAACTTAGCTTTAGCCTTGAACCAACTTAATTTAGGAGTAAACAGTAGACCCATGTACTTGTACACTGACGTAACATTTACATGCTTTACATTATAGAATCAATTTTCATATGACCACAATGGGCCACCATTTCTAAATACAATTATTTCGGTTTTCTTTTCATTTACAGTCATGCCACTTATTCGAAAAAAATCAGAAATACTATTCAATTGACGATGTAGTTCAATAGCCGTTTCAGAGCAACTCGCAACATCATCGGCAAATAATATACATTGTATATTTGGTATATCTTCCGTAATGAAAATTCCTTGATGACACCGATCAGTGGTAACATTGTTATTTATGACTCGCACGCTACTCTGTAAATTAGAGTACATAGAGACAAGGACATTATAAAGTTTTCCTTTTAAACCTATTATTTGCATTATGTCAAATACTTTATGGTGCAATATACCATCATAAGCCCTTTGAAAATCAACGTATAATACATAAAACCTTCCTCCTGGTTTAGTTATATATTTGTGTACATTGCTTTGTAATACAAATATGTTATCAATTGTAGAATAACCTTTCCGAAATCCTGATTGCGACTCATCTAGTTAGCCCAATTCTTCGGCCCAAGTACACAATCGTGAATTTACAATATTTCCAAATGTTTTATACATTACATTTATTAAAGAAATACCTCTATAATGTGTCGGTTCCAGTTTAGAACCGCATTTGTGTAAGGGAACAATAATGCTTGCGCTCCACATGTCAGGAAATACACCTGTATTAAGAATATGATTAAAAAGAGAGCAAACTACTGGACATATAACATTAGCCGTGTTTTTATAAAACTCTGCCCCTGTACCATCAAACCCCTGCGCCCTTCCCATTTTTAATTTATTAATACTTCTCATTATTTCTTCTTGTGTGATAGGACTATTTAGAACTAAATCATATTCAGGTAATAACGGCCACCGGAAAAACTTTGCGAAACCGAAATTTCGCAAACTTAAGTACCCTTTTTCTTAAAGATTTGCTACTTTGAGACATAGTATGCGATAAAAGTCTTATCGTTGATTAATAATTGGTTATTTTCACTCAAAAAACGCGTTTTCTTCACTGTGAAATTTATAAGCAAAGTTGGGGTTCCCATGGGATTTTTGCATTTTCCCATGGGATTTTCGATTTTCCCATGGGATTTTTTCTCCCATGGGATTTTTTTTCTCCCATAATTTGCAAATGGGAGAAAAATCCCATGGGATTTTGAACATTTTAAAAAACGTGTTTTATTTGCGTTTGCAAGTATTTTAACGTTATTTAAGGACTGTATATTGGTTTCATGCCAATTATATATAAAAATATATAGTAATAAAAAAATCCCATTTTAAAATGGGAGAAAAAAATCCCATGGGATTTTTTTCTTATTTTGAGAGATTTATTCATGAAACTTTCAGAAACATCATATTTTATGAAATTATGAACAACTACGATATTTTAATGCGTTTAGTCGTGTTTTAATTTTAAAAAAAATCCCATGGGAATTTTTAAATCCCATGGGATTTTAAATCCCATGGGATTTTTTCTCCCATGGGATTTTTTTCCAATGGGATTTTTCAGTTTCGTAAGCCGAATAAGTTTCTTAATGCGAAAAACAACAATAAAGGAAATAATAATTATAATTTTGAATAATAAATTGAATAATATAAATAACATGAATATTTTTAAAATGAGTTACAATTAAAGGTTTATGCTAGTAGAACTTATCATTTCTTGTTCGAGCAGATGGTTGAGTCCAATTGGTGAGTATGCCAGCTTAGAACCAGTATAAATGCATCGCAGACAGACAACGCTGTCATACTGTACACACCGCTGAGTAACAATCTTTATTGCATTTCATTTTGCAACAGAAAATGAACTCCGTAGTATAATTGATCTTATATATGCCCTCTGCTTTTGAAAGCGTGCAACACATTAACATAACAATAAGTCCATGCCAAAAACTATGTGCAAATTCCATTCAAAGCTATATACACATTATAAAGGTCAGATGACCCGCGTCATGCGAAAATGGGTCTTATGTCATATGCGGCAAAAGTTGGTCCATCCTAGCTTGTCAAACCGCGCAGTCTGGTCAGGTTCTACGCTGACTGATATATAAAGTCAAGCCATGATTCGTGGTCTCATATCCAAACTCGGTAGCTCCTGTGCGAAACTTTCACCGGAAACGACGGCACCGAGACGGGCGCTCGAACTTTGCGGATGCGCGTTATATGTTATATATAATAGCGCGATGTGTTTGTTCTTGCCTCAAATTAGTAAGCCCAATCAGCGTTTTATTGTGTTCTTTGCTTCTACTATTAACAAGAACTTCAACCGATACGAACATGAATTTTATTTTAATATGTTTATTTAATGCTCGGAAAACTCATTGTATATTTAGACTACTACTTATAAAACAAAGTCGGGTTTTCAACATCTGTTTTCGGCATATAAATTGTTATTCCAAACCAGATTTTACGCACTTTACTGTACAAAATACCGTTAGGGCCACCGTGGTTACTCATTAAAATCCAGAGGGCGAGAATGCGAGAACGCGAAAGTACGATGACGACAGTGCGACAATACGATGGCGACAATGCGTTCGTACGATTGCGAAAACGCGCTAGTACGATGACGACAATGCGACAGTGCGACAATACAATGGCGGCAGTGCGATAGTACGGGGGCGATAATGCGATAGTCATATCGTACTGTCGCCGTGGTATCATCGCAATGTCGCCATCGTTCTATCGCATTGTCGCCATCGTATTGTCGCACTGTCGCCATCGCATTTTCGAATTGCCGCCATCATACTATCGCGTAATCGCATTGGCACCATCGTACTATCGCACTGTCGGCTATCGCCATCGTATTGTCGCACTGTCGTCATCGTATTTTCGCACTGTCGTCATCGTATTATCGCACTATCGAACTGTAGTATTGTCGCCATCGCACTATCTCACTGTCGCCATCGTATTGTCGCACTGTCGTCATCGCACTGTCTGATTGTCGTCATCGTATTATCGCGTTCTCGCATTGTCGCCATCGTACTATCGCATTGTCGCCATCGTATTGTCACCCTGTCATCATCGTATTGTCACGTTGTCGCCATCGTACTATCGCGTTCTCGCGTTCTCGCCCTCTGGATTTTAATGTGTAACCACGATGGCACTAACGGTATTCCGTAATACTGCTAAAGCACAGTATGATTAGGTCACTCCCAATGCAGAAATCTCTATGTCTATTTTAGTAACAACACATGTCTATGGAAGGATATTTAGGTAAAAGTTACATCATTCGTGGTGAATATTTACATTCTAATTCTAATTCTTATTCTAATTTGCTTTATGACAATTCCAACATGCTTGTTGTCTATTCGTTTATACTTGATGATTGCTGCAACATTACATCATTCATGATGAATATTTACATTATGCGTGATGTTTATTCTAACATGCTTCATGACAGTTCCAACATGCTTGTTCTCTATCGGTTATACTTGATGATTGTTTCAACATGCTTGGTGACTATCCAATGTTGGTGTGTTCATTATTCCTGAAACCATTCATAATCGGTTTTGCCACTAAGCGTCATTAACAACGGCAGTTAGCAACAGGCAGTAAGCAGAATGCAAGTTACTAAATTATGACAACAGGTGGCGCGCGTTTATTTTCCGTATGTTGAATAAATTACTTTTCGGAAAAAAAAGCGAAAACATCCGAATCATTTTGACTAGTAAACTGAATAAGCTGAATGAGATCCCTTCGTTATATAATCTCCATTAAACTAAATACGTTCATTATTGCCATGCAGACCAGTAGGTTTACACAATGAATTGACTGCCGCGAATGTTTTTGATATTTGTAAGATGCAATTGGCACTCAAGAAATTATACATGTATTTTATTCAGAACATAACGGGGCTGATGTGTTGGAATTGTGGCCCTTCCCTAGTCCAAATAATTACAGTAGACGTAATCTACCGATGTGCATTGCATATCGACCTCATATTTATAAAGTAGCCCAAACCCCCATTGCCACAGACCTGTGCGTGAAACTTTCAGATTTCTCTAGTCTGTTTACCATGCTATAATTACAATTTCTATAAACACATATTTATCATTTTATGACTATATAATGTCTGTGGTATAAAGAGAAACCTGAAAGTTACAAGTACTCGTGTCTAGTACTGTACAACTATTGTACTCCTCGTTGAGAAAACAACTACTTCATCTACATGTATTAAAATATCATAAAACATAATTTTCAATCAAGTTGGAAAAAACCAATAAATAAATGTCATATAAACAGGTTTGTCATGAACGTTGACGTCGCTCTTGGTTACCAGAAAAATTCCCACGCACGGATTTCAACCGTCATTGTTTACAATCAATTAAGTGCATAAGTACTTGAATTTGTAAAGTGTTTTTTAAGTGTCCAGCTACAGGTGGTTAGCGTGTGGCTATAATACTAATTAGTAAAAACATATTTTGGAATGATAGGTAATCATATTATAACGAAAAATCAACTTTTCTTTAAAAAAATAAGTTAAATATATATTCAACAAGGTATCCAACTCGAAATCATCCGAAAACGGGATGCATCGTTTTAAACAGCCATTACTTCATCAATTTTGCAGCGATTTGGGGTTAACTTTTAAGAAATAACACGATACACAACTCGCGTGACCCAGCTGTGATCGATCAGACAGTATTCATGACTGAAATCTTCACGGGGAAAAGGGCATTTTCCCTGCAAAGTTCACGAACCTCGATACCATAATTCAATAAAACGTATGAAAAAAAAACATTCTTACCGTGCTTGCCGTAGAATTATGCATCAAAACTAACTGTCCAGCGCATTTTCAAACCTTTGTTTACATACATTTCAACCAACTGACATTTTAAACACAAGAGTGATTTCATTGCTCCAATGCGGAGTTGTGTCTTTACAACTGGAGATTTCATTCATAAATACGGTCTGATCGATCACAACTGGGTCAAGCGAAGTATGTATAGCTTTATTTCTTAAAATTTGACCCAGCATGTGTAGAAATATAACAATATATATATACATTTCCTAAAAGGAAATTCATTTCTGCGTTGAATAAGACCGGGTCATGAAAATCGCTGCAAAATTAATTTAGTAATGGCTGCTCAAAACGATGCACCCCGTTTTCGGATGATTTCGAGTTGGATACCTTGTTATATATAAAACGATAGTGATTTTTGTTATAGAAAATTTGATTTTTCGTTTTAATATGATTATTTATCATTCAAAAAGATGTTTTCACTAATTATTATCATAGCCACACGCTAACCATCTGTGTGTCCAGCACGTGTGCCGGGAGAACAGGGCTTAATGTATTTTTTTGTTAAGCTCTATAATATTTATATCCAATCTGTATGAAAAAATGTCGGTGAACATTATTCCGGTGTTAATTTTTGAAAATATTGAGGCATTCGTTAATTATGGATCTAAAACGGAACATTAATCCGCAAAAAAAAACACCGGGCATATTGCATATTAGATCGGACACATGAAATTATTTCGAAAGAAAGCAATACGAGTTTCAATTCTACATGAGTAAGTCTCGTTGTGCACGATTACGCTCTTACTGCTCGTATATATTTGACTCTTGGCAAATATCTAGTGTTTTATTTTGCTTAATCTAAATTGTGTCATGCATCTATATGTACTTAAAGCAGCATGACCAACAGCTCTTTCATATGTGAAATAGATTGACACGAAATACCTACCCATCTATAATAAAGTTTATATGTGCACTTCAATATTATAGTTTTATAGCATTTTATGTGGTGCAATATAAAAGTACTCTAGTAAATTTGAAATTATGTAATCGATTTCCTCTCAACATACATGCAAAGTTCCAGATAACTTTTTCAGCAAAATCTTGGTTTACACTCTATAATAATCCAGCCTTAAAGTCTATTATTAATTCTTTTTTTTCAGGTAAATATAATTTTTGGCACATCCGCATTTAGGTTTATAGTCTAAGAAGAGCTCATGACAATTGCCGGGTTACAACAGACTTTTTGCGATAAAAGGACCAGATAATGGAAAACGTTCGGCTTTTCGACTGTTGTAAAGATGGTCTGTTATTCATAATAACGTTAAAGTGCTGTTGATTGCATAATTGTAATGAGGGCCTAGACGAGTGGGAACTCATTGATAAAATGTTTACATTATATGCATTGATATTAAGTTTTACGAATGATCACACATTTTGAATTCTTATTTTATTTTTCCAATGTGTAACCGTACGCACAGAATTTAAGTCTACTTTTTTACTAAATTTAATTCAATTTTTTACGACTTTAAGCGTCTTATCTGGAGCTCTGCATACATGCATTAGTAGCATATATTGAAATATATCCATATACTTTCTTTGGTTATTGAAGGTAAATTACTGTACAAAAATTATGGTTAGTCATTAACCAAAAAAAGTTAAGTCTACAAACACGCGGTTAATTTCGGTTCAGTAGCAAATATCTTACAAAGGTGCGCAACTTCTCCTATAACATAAAATTTCCGTTATACGCCGTAAATTTCCGTAGTCCTCCGTAGCATTTCGGAATGACTGTCAATTGACATCATTGTGTCATGCATGATAGTATGTTGCTTTGTGCTTGGGTGAAACTCACATCTTACCATCGCGTTAATTTATTAAACGCATTAATATTTGATTCCATTATGCACTTCGCCTATTGCACAAGTCTCTCTGCACAAACTAACATACACATATGCAGCATGCAATTAACGAACAAAAATGTTGCATCTGTACACATGCATGATACCATTAAGCAGAATGTAAATAGACATTGGACATCAGGCAAGATGTAAGTGTCATCAAGCATGAAAAGGTGTCTACATACTAATTGAAAGTACCATCAAGAATCATAACACAGTCACAAAGAAAGATGTAATTTTTACCTAAATACCCTTCCATATTTGTCGGCACTGTGTGTTTGCTTAATTTCACTGAAGAACGTCTACTGGTAAATCTTACAAAAAAAGTGATAAATAAGACTGAGTAGCAATTTTTTCGGCGTTGCTGTTTAACGTCAAATTTGGCCTTTCAACGAACTTCTTAAAAGCCCATTGAATTTTAATGAAGAAGTTTCCCGCTTGTAGGTCCGAATGAATTAAATCAAATTTTGCAATTGGCAATTTGATAGAAATCCCCATAAAACATTGCACATAGCTTTCTGAAATAAACAGGCCACATTGAACGCATTCACGATATCCAACAGCTCTCTTTGCAAAGACCTATCTAGTGTTTCTTGGCCGTGTAAGATCTATAATTAGAACATCGTCACCTAAACATCTACTAATAGAAGAGCATATTTTGGGGAAACAAATTCAAGAAGAGTATAAAACGTCCACGATCAATAATGTGTAGTTTGTTAAAGATATCACGGCAGTAAAAACATAGCACTTTAAAGAGACCACAATCTGGTACATTTGGTCAATTGTTGCGTCCGTGGCGGACAATACATTTTAAAAAAGAAAGCTTACAAAAAAGCAAACACAAAGTTCTTCGTAAGCTTGTTTTAATCTTAAAAACACATAATCGACAGTCATTCCAGTCAAATACAATACTAACAGTCAGCACTCTAGATATCAAAATTGCGGATATAAATATTTAATTCAGGGATATCAAGTGTATCAAGTTCGAATTCCGGAAAAAATAGCCGGTAGTCTGGGGCATTAGGTCCCTTACAGGGATAAAAGGTAAATCCCCGCCCGAGCCGTAGCTAATTGATTTATTGTAGTCTTTCTAGTTGCAATTTCTGGTGAGTACAATGCGGAATATTACGGATATTTGCAACATGTCGAAGATTTTCGGAAAGTAGCGAAGAAGTTTTCGTCAGTTAATATTCATGTCCGTGCCGGCCGCTAACTTATCAGAATCAATAAAAAAGAACCAGGAAAAATCGGTACCGATCGCAAATTTCCGGAATTCCGATAAAGCTTCAACATTATTTGTTCTCAAATGATCGCGTACTCAAACGAATCTGTCCCTACGCCTCCAACTCCCTTTAAATCTCATCGGACGTACATTGATCTCAAAATCTATCCTTGACGACTCAAATCATATTTCCTGAATAGTTTGGCCTATTGACGTCCCTGTTATTATAACAATGGTCTTTTGGATAAACAACGCTAAGTTGTTGCAATATAATAACCGTTTAAAGGGGCCTTTTCACAGATTTTGGCATTTTTTAACTTATTCATTAAATGCTTTATATCGATAAATGTAAACATTGGATCGTAAAAGCTCCAGTAAAAAATCAAGAATAAAATTTAAAAAAGGAAAAGAACATTGCCCGGACCAGGTTTCGAACCAGTGACCCCTGCAGTCCTGCCAGAGTCCTGAAGTAAAAACGCTTTAGCCTACTGAGCTATTCCGCCGTGTACATATATGACGTATTTTATACGTTATATAAGCAATCTTCGTAGTTTCACAAAATTTAACGACAAAAACAGAACTCTTCAAATTATTCAATCGTTTCGCGTTGCAACGCTTTATAATTTTTAGGTTTTAAAAATCGTCAAAAGATGCATATAATGGCTATATTAGACCATGGTAAATGTTCAGTATTACTGTTTCCTCACAAATATCATAACTATAACGAAAATTTGCGAATCTGAAACAACTTTTTTCAATTTTGTCAATTTACCAAAGCGTGAAAAGATCCCTTTAAAATAGTTACCGGTTTTCATTTAATAAAATGATTAAGTCATATTCGAGATTTCAGCGATTGCCAATACAATATTTTGCTTTTGTTTCTCATAAGCATATGGTGCTTGGTATCTGCTATTGACTCCTATGTAGATTGCAAATATTACATAACCCTTACAGCGGCCGAGCGCAGATATCTGCACTTGGCCGCTAAAAAGAAAAATCTTTGCGCATTAATTTAATTCAAATCTCATTATCATAATCAAAATCATCATCATCGTCGTCGTCGTCACTACTACCACCACCACCACCACCACCATCATCATCATCTTCTTCTTCTTCTTCCTCCTCCTCCTCATCACAACAACAGCAACACCAACTTAACATCATCATCAAACAACAATAAACATCGGAAGCATACAATGTGCTTCATCAACCATACATAAATATATGCGTTAAAACACCATAATAGAACAGCATGAATGAAGCTGTCTATTACTCTTTTATATTTCCTATACCAATATTTTTTTTTTCGTTAATTGAAGGACTAGTTGAAATCTTCTATAAAAGCCCCCCCCCCCCCGAAATAAAAAAAAATAATAATAACCCTAGCAAACAACAATAAACATAGGTTAGTTAGTATACACTGTGCTTTAGCAACCATGCATAATGAATGTCTATGACTTCGGACCGTTGTGATCAAATTTAAAAAAGCAAGATGGTATGTATGCGGCACACAACACATAGATAATTATAGTTTTATACCTTAAACGTAGTTCATCAAAATAAAGATAAGTTATTATCTATGTAATACTTAAATTAGGTTTATAACGTATGCATATTTGTCTAAAACTTGTGAAATGTGATTCGTAAGCCGACGACAACATTATCATTCGGACCCTTCTCCCCACCTAACAATCGAGATTAAACACCTGTGGAGATCCCGATCTTATCAATGAATAAACCGGTTCAATGATGTCAAGTCAAATAAAACATACTATTACTATCCAAATAAATATCTATCAAAAAATGTAAATAGATATACCTACTTAACTAAAACTAAACTTAAACGATTAGCAAGAAAAATATATAAAGAAGAAGCAGGCAAAGTAGACAAATTAATTGTAACATATGTTTTCTCAGTCTCCCGCTGTTGAACAATATAAATAGTATTTATCGCCACCCCAAAAGGGATCTTTATCACACGTTTGGCTCAACTAATATATAATTGTGACAGGACAAACTGTCAACAAATACCTTGTTAATGTTTTATACATAACTCCAATCAAAGGTTAACTTCCAAGGAAACTGCGGCATGTTAAAACTGTTGATTATGACAAAATGGTGTTTAGTACAAATCAGTACAATAGCGTCTGTTATGTGGCCTATACTAATCCAGTTAAATAAAACTTTAATCGCAGAAAAGTTTAGATTCTTTACACCTTTAAGAAAATATATATAACAGTTCTTTCCTGTTTTAACAAAATGATACATTTAAAAATAAATTATGAAGCATCGCTAGCAATAGTAGAAAGAGAAGTAGAAGGAGAATTATTATCATTAGTAGCAGTAGCAGCAGCAGCAGCAGTAGCAGCAGCAGCAGCAGCAGTAGCAGTAGCAGAATCAGTAGCAGTAGCAGTAGCAGTAGCACTAGCACTAGCACTAGCAGTAGCAGTAGAAGTAGCAGTAGAAGTAGCAGTAGAAGTAGCAGTAGCAGTAGCAGTAGCCGTATCAGTAGCCGTATCAGTAGCAGTAACAGTAGCAGTAGCAACAGCAGCAGAAGCAGCAGCAGCAGCAGTAGCAGTAGCACTATCAGTAGCAGCAGCAGCGGCAGTGGCAGTGGCAGTAGCAGTGGCAGTAGCAGTAGCACTATCAGTAGCAGCAGCAGCAGCAGCACTGGCAGCGGCAGTGTCAGCGGCCGTGGCAGTGGCAGCGGCAGTGACAGCGGCAGTGGCAGCGGCAGTGGCAGTGGCAGTGGCAGCGGCAGCAGTAGCAGTAGCAGTAGCAGTAAGAGTAGCCGAAGCAGTAGCAGTAGCGGCTTTTTGCTTTTTTGTTTTAGAAGTGTTTGTCGTATAAGAAGAACGCAAGGAAGACAAATTAATTGTAACATGTGTTATCTTAGTCTCCGTTGTAGTAGTATTTGTTGTATCTACACAGCCATTTTTCAGTCACCTGAGAGACATGTTTTTATAAGAGATTTAATTGTGGACCAATACATCGTGTATTAATATCAGTGTACCCACTGGGACACCACATGGGGCGAGGATT